>NW_027526422.1:35857559-36265426 GCF_048455015.1 Haemaphysalis longicornis | reverse complement strand
GCCTGCTACACTATAGTTATTTACATTCTATACACTCGCAAAAAAATAAGGACTTTTAAAAATATTTTACTATATTTCTGCTACTACTCATGCAATCCTACTATGTATGTAAGTGTACTGTACAGTTTGTTTCAGTCATTGTACACAATAACATAATTATCAACAGTATTATACACTTTACAAGCATAGGCGTGTCTAGCTAACAATAATAATAAAAGCACAGTTCCATGGCCTCTAAGCTTCTGCACATCAATCACTAGGTTGAGCACAGCAGCCAGCTGAAACAAGTCGACATCTCGTACAATAGTGAAAGACAAACTTTTTGTGCTGCCAAAAAAGAACTCCAACAGCTGGAAAGTTGGTTGCTCCTGAACAAGGTGTATACAGTCTTGCGGTTAAAAGAGGAGCTCGGGAAATAATTGATTTAGCGTAATGTTACTGTTTGATTAACTCTTGTGACAGCACATAATGGCAATGTGTGAGACAGGGTCATAGCCGTAGATTATCGCGTTCATGGCTAAAAGTGGTTTACTCATACCAGAGGAAGAAAAGGGGGAGGTAAAACAGACCCAAAGTTGTTTTTTTTTTTTTTGGAGGGGGGGGGGGGGGGGGAGTTTTAACACAGAACACCCTAGCCTCTACTGCCACACCCTCCAACTCCAGCACCACGCACACACATCCTCTGGTTATAACCCTGGCATGCAACGTCAATAACAAACTACAAGTGTGCACATCGTTGCGTCACACTGAGGCTGTCTGTAGTCATAACGTGAACGTCCGTCGGTTGGCGTTGCTTCCCTCGCCACGGCTTCCTCCGTCCACTTCGGAGCTTTGCACATTGAGGACGAGCCACTCGTTGGAGCGCCTCTCCTCAAGCTCTGCATGGTCGAGCCATTCCTGTGGAAACAACACAAGGAAGCTCTTAAAAAGCATCAACTCGAGTGCTCGCTCCACAGTCCACACTGCAGATTCGCAGCAGCGCGCGAGGCGCCAAACATGAGTAGGACTGGCGCCATACCTTAGTTTCCTCAGCGTACATCTTGAGGCAGAAGGAGAACTTGGTCTTCCACCGCACTCCACGGAAAACCAGTTGCTGTGAGCTGCTATCCACGTCGTAGCTGAGTGGCTGTGGTCTCCTCGGAAGCTCCGGAGGCGCACTGCAGAACTCCAGTTCCGCCCTCGACATTGTTGTCTCCACCGTTACCAGGTTGTCCTCTGCAGGAGGTCGGAAATAAGTAGCAGAGTGTTCCTAGTTCTTCAAATGAAGGCCTGCGAACCCACTTGTAAAGTTTGTGGAGCACTCATTCTTTGGTGAGCCTAATGTGTGAACAAGGACGTTTCCATCTCTCCCTCACTCTCAGTTTTCATCAAACCCTGGCAGCGATGCAAGAAGATCCTGCCAGCAATTGCACATTCCCTGGCTTCTCAGCTCCAAATATTTTATCTTTTCTGGTAGTTTTTCCATGAGGTGTCAAGGACAACCTCTTCCGTGTGTGAGAAAATCGCATTGTCTGCATGTCACAATTACTTACCCGTATCCGTGGCTATAGGCTACACACAATCTTGAGCCTCCATTTTGGATTTGTAGCGATATGACTTGCACGCTGTTTCTTGCCTCGTTGTTAGGCTGATTTCGCTTCAGTAATGTTTTCTTACAGGGAGCATCACTTCTAGCGATCGGATGACTACGGCAGAACTTTCACCTGCTCGTGCTTATGTTGGCTGAATCTGTTAATCTCTACCCTCCTAAATTTTTTTTATTTCCTCATCACAAGGATATAGCAAACACCAAACTAAATGCAACGCAGTTTTAAGTCAACCAAACTAAATGTCTCTAGCTATATGTCGGGCGAAATTTCTGATCATCCACTCACCTTTGCCACCTTTGCCAATCTTCATTTTGTACTGTATCCTGAATATGAAGGCTTCCAGCACAAAGGCAACAACGATTTGTAGGACAAGCTGAACAGAGAGGAAAAGAAGAAAATGACCTTGTGCGCCCGCCGTCGTTGCCGGACAACTCACCATAGTGATGAGGTAGAAGGACATGAAAAAGAGACGGCTGAACTCGGACGTCACTGCAGCATAACCATCCATGATGATGAACCAGTTGTTGACGGCCATCAAGGCGAATAGTGTCACTGCAAGAAAACGAGCATCATTACGACCGAAGTCGGACACTACTACTATGTATATGCATACCCGTAACACACATGCAAGCGCATGTCCTTGAACTGATTTGGCTACAGTGCAAGATGTTCACTCTAGTTCGTGTCCTATTTAACAAAGAGTCATCAAAGCAACAGCAACACTTGGCAGATACAAAGCTTTTATCCAATGCATTGCAAGCAGATTGTTCTGCACCAGAACAGTCTTGCATGCAGACTTATCTCTTTCCCACGACGTACCGTAGCTGTTGGCAAGGTTGTGGAAGTTCATCAAGTAGAAGTAGCCAGGCCCTGTTGATGTGTTTGTTGCAAAGTAGACCTCGACAGTAGTGTTCCTGGCGGCAGGGTGAAAGTGGGTTAGGGTGAGTTATAAGCAGGCGTCCGCACGTGCAGCTGCCTACGTAAGACGCTTACTTGCAGCAGTCTTCCATGACGTACTGGGAGAAGACTTCGATCCCAATGATGGCGAAGAAGTAGTAGACAATCACAAGAACAAGGCCGACGCTGACAAACCGGGGCATCAGTATAAACACTGTGCCTAGGACGTCGTGGTAGCTCTTCTTCAGCTGGAACAACCTGGGCAATATCACGAAAAAAGTCCCCGTGATTATGAACACCGCGCTTGATGCCAACCTTTTTTATAAATGGGATTTTTCTCTGTTCAATCCCCAACTTTGAGAAATTTACAAACGTATTGGCAATATAATCGATCCTGCATTCCACAGAATGAGGAGCAAGCACAACAGCATCAAGCAGGTGTTGCACTGGGATGCTTGGTATGTTTAAATTCGGGATGGAAACATTTTTGATGCCTTTCTTGAAAAGCTCAAGTAATTCTTTTTTTTTTTTTAACTGAATTCAGTTAAGCTTCATGCTTCAAATTCTCACCCCTGGTTCTTGTTTTCTGTGCTGCCCCGCCTGTCTCGCAAAACAATACTTCCCGTGAGACATCAAAAGCTACGGGCACGGAGAGGGAGCTGCAAGAATTATTTTGCTGCATAGTCATTGTAGAATGGATAGATTCTCACTTGAGAAGGCGCAGTGACCGGAAGATGAGCATTCGCAACAAGTTGGCATCCAGGAAAGCTCCGATCGATCCAAAAACAACAGCAGCCATGATGATCACAAAGTCGAACCTTATGGGAACAAAAAAAAAGTTGTGCAGGGTGGTTTGGAAAAGCGTTTCCTGTTCCATGACATTTATTTTTCAGGCTTCAAAACAGCCTGTCACTTGCATCAAGCCCACTGTGTAAAAATAAGTGCATTTTTCGGCCACTAAAAGCTGCAGTAGAAACTTCTAAAGTGTGAAAATGTCATTTTCACTATAGTAGCATACACTCAATGAGATTTCTTGCCTTTTAGCAGTCACTAATAGGCCATAATGGCCAGTATGCTAATAGTGCCTATGTAAACTTGCAAAGAAATGTTGTGTGTAAGATGAATACTTCAAAATGCCTATTAACAGCACAATTTTATTTAATGACCACATGAAAATAAGAAAACAGCATCAAAACCAAATACAGTTGAACCTTGTGAATTCTAACTTGCTTAATTCAAACTGACGCTGCAGTCCTGGCAAAATTATATGTATTTAGATAGCTTTCGTTAATTCGAACTTTTAATTTGGACAAATCTTCTGGCCCTTTGAGTTCGAACGTGGTTTGACAGTATTAGAGAGGTGTTATCATGATACATGCATAAAATATGCGAGCAATAAGCAATCAACATTCAAGCTTTGCAATATCTGGTTAGATACCTAAATTGTAGAAATTTATCTTGCCCTGATAGCCTCTCCCCATCTTCCCACTTTAACTTGAAGGCAACATACAATTTTGCTCGAATAAAAAAAAACTACCTCGTGCGAATAGTGTGCTCATGCCAGTTTTAATGTAAACGTCAATCAAATAAGTTAAATATTAAGGAAAACAGAAGAAGAAGTTATGACTGCCAGCTACTTTTCCAGGCTTAATTAATTTGTGACAGAGTTCTAACGTGAGAAATCGGCTGATGCAGCCAAATTAACCGATTACTGACACCGTTATTTTGTGGTGATGAGGTGATGGAACAAACAGCTGCAGTGAAATGAAGGGAAGTTTACATAAACTGGAAGCGAACATCATGTGAGTTGCGGTGGTACTCTGCCTTCTCTTGAATGGCTCCTGCAATAGCATGATAGCTTTTAAAGTTGAAAAGATTACGAACAAATAATTCCTGACGTGTACTCATGACGCATTGAGGGTTCGGTGAGCTCAAGCTATTCAATTCTACCCACACATTGCCCGAAGCAAGAACGAAGCCTATGGCTTTGCCATTGCACAACATAGGGTTACTAATCGCTAAAACGCCCAGCTAAATCTTATTTAAGGGGGCACCTGGGTCTTTGGGACCGAAAAATTGCCCCAAAAAAGCAGTTTTTAGGTATCACTTTTCTCTTGATTTGCACAGTTTTTTCCTTAAAAAATTCCGTACGTGGAACAGTACCAGGTACCTACTTATAAAAGCCATGGAGGCCCGATTTCAGCAAATAAATATATATTTTCCCATAATTCCCCATTTTCTCGCCACGAGTGGTATGGCAGTGATACAAAATTCTCGAGAGATGCATCCCAGCATGTAGTGCAGCTAGGAAGGTCATTTCTTTCGCACTGTGAAGCTGAATGTTTAAACCATGCGATATGGGAAGCAGATTTTGCATTTTGTGTTTCAGTAGTTGTTTAATTAGCATTATTTTTAATTGGTTAGCCAGAGTAGTTCAAAATTAGAATTGATGTTAACGTGTATGTGATTGCAAAACAAAAAAACTGCTTCCCATATTTTCTTCTACACAGTTTCTGGTATCTATTCATGTCTTGCTGGTAATCTTTTGTTGAATAGCTTTTTTCCTATTCTCAAAAACATTTAAGAATTTTTTTAATTAACTCGGAAACTAGTTATCTCACATCAAAACTAATTAGATATTTAAAATCAGCTAAAAAAACTGAACAAGCCCATGAAGTTTCGTCAAAATTGGTTGGAAAACAAAAAAAAACAGTTTCTAAGACCAGTAATAATTAAGAGGTTTGATCAGCGATTTCACACTTCCGGTTTCTCCACGACGGTGCAGAGTTGATGTATTGAGTGTCCCTTTTTGGCTACTCCCACCAAGTGCATCTTAAAAGCCCCATGAACACAACATGCAACGTTACTTTATTCGAAAGATAGGGCGGCTCATACTAACCACACAACCCTACAGCCTCCAGCACAGAGCGAGCTACTTGTTCATGCCTAGATATGAAGCAGCATTCCACTCACTTGTTCCAGCCATTGTGGAAGTAGTCGGCCATGCCAAATGCTGCTATCTTGAAGAGCATCTCGGTGAGATAGACTGCGAAAGGAGCATCAATGGTTTCACACACTGATTCCGTCCTGTCAACGCAAATGTGTCGAGCACAGGGCAACTCACATATCAGCAGTCCAACAAGAACCCACGCGGAAAATCCAGTTTTCCCGTCTCCTAAAAAGGATGATGGCCCATCTGTGTATTCAATGCAAAAGAGGCGATTTGTACCAAAGTTTATAGACCTTTTCGTTTTCCAGCAGAGGTGCAGCGATCATCGAACCAAGAACAGATTGAAGAGGTTATATGGCCTTACGTGTGAACTGCGTAATTTCCACTATGTGCCAGAGAAAGCTCGCAGCAATGACGAGATCTGAAAATAAAGGCAGAGGAAGAGTTATATGCTGCAACCATTTCAGGGACACACCGTTTATGGCAAAAGTGCCCAGCTGTTCTCAATGTAAAGCAACACTGCCAATAAAATAGTAGGCGTATCATAGTCTGAGCAGCAAATTTCCTTAAATCAAGAAATGCCAAAGCAAGCAGTTGTCTTTCAACATACAAAAGCATTAAAGCCACAAGGTCAGCTTCAGAAGCAGTTATGATGAAGTCATGATGATGTCAATTGCGAAGAGAGCCACAGTGCCGGTTAGTTTTGTGATTCGTTACAAACCACTGCGCAAAGGGACACGCACAAAGGACACACAACCACCACTGGCCTTGAGCTGATCTGCACTGCTTCAGCACTACTAAGTACAATGCACTGTGTAAGAAAAAAAAACTGCCCAGGCTTGCACTAAGTCGCGCAAGACTTTAACTATAGCGAAGCTGCAGGATTCCTTTCTGGGCGAGCACTGAAGGACACCACCATGAATCAGTAGAAGTTTGAAATTGTTTATTTGCATGTTCGGTCGTTGCTTTCCACTGTGCAAGTAGTGGTTACCGTCATATGCATCGATATCATCGTATTCCTCTGGGTAAGCATTCATGCGCGGCATTCCTGGAGTCGTGTCGAGGTTCTGCGGAGCAGGTGTTGCGCCAGCTATGGCACTGTTGATTGCTAGGCAATGCGAGGCAACCCCTCAATTTGTTTTGCGCCCCCCCTCCCCAAACCCACTGCGCGAGTCGAGGACACTCAACGGTCGCCCTGAGGCACGCACTCACGAGTGCTCGGCATTTTTTGGTAGTTTTTACACGTTACGCGCCACACATTATGGCCACCTACAACAGCTCTGCTGTTAATGAAAAATTCACCCAGCAAGTGAATAGTGTAAAATGATACATGGAAAGCACATCACAAAGGTTTCGAGTAAAATTTTATTATCTATATTCACTTGCCCTGTTATGCTTTCCCCTCACAGCCTACGTCTGAATAGTATCCAAGCTCGTAAAACTGCGCAGGAAGTCAGCGTCCACATGTTGTTTCCTAAAAGTCTAGCTGGATGCCCCCTTTTGCACTGTGGTTTGTAGTCAGTATAGGCTCAGGAGTATACATGTAGGCTATATGGGACAAAAGTGTCAGATGCACTCACGAGGGGAGGTAGAGTGGAAGTACAGAAAAGCTTTCGAGGGAGCACAGAGGAACAGGAAGAGAAGGCAGAAGAGCAGATCCCTGTCCAGGTGAAAGCAGAAAGGTTAGGGCACCGGTAAGCAGACTGTTGCACAGCTACGACAACAAATGCGCTTACATATGACGACATTGCTCCATTTCCAAGTGATCACCTTGTAGGCACCTTCAGTCAAATGGGGAAAAAAAAAAACGACCATCAGTTGAGTGGTTTCAAAATGTCGCATATTTTTGTCAAGACAAAATGGAAAATATGTCCTGTTTGTAAGAAATTCACTGAGCTTATCAGAAATTCCCAGTGCCCTGTTGAAGTTTCCTTCCACTGCAGCCATAGGAAATAGTTCCCAATTTGTTTCACTGACCACAAATTTCACCCGAGACAATTTAACTTGGCAAACATGCACGGTGCACAACCTGTGAAAAAGCGCGCTTTGATTTGGTTGAATAATATTGCAATGCACAAGGTTTGAAATTTATTTTTGATAAATTCAGCTAAACATTTCACCAGTGTGTTCTGTTGGATGTTTCAGTTCAGCGTACAGACATTTTTGTCGCAAACTCCTGCTGCACATAAAGTTTTAGACAAATGCACAGCATCGTGGAGCACACAAGAATGAAAGTCCTGCTTCCATACCTTCAAAAAGCTTCCTCTCAAAGGGTCTCTTCAATTCACTGAACCACGGGTAGTCTGACCATTTTCGCTAAAAAAAAGAAAAAAAGCAGTTACAAAACCCAGCAGTGGTCAATAACGACGGAAACAGGAAAGCCACTGTGCGATGGACATTGTGGTTCAGTAATCGGTGAGCCAATACAAAACACTGAGTTCACTTAGCTTCAGCCGAGGTTTCAAGATACTAATGTAATGCAACAGTCCTCAATGTAGGGATGTTTTGGGGAGCTGGTAATGATGAACTTGTGCCACTATTTTTATGCACAGCTTTGGTGCAGTTGGCTTTCTGCATGACAGAATTGCCATGTGGAAAAGCCACCCTGACAGCCTTTGTTGGACCTTCTAGGGTGCACATGCTTTGCGCATTTTCACATTCTTCTGAAGGTGCAACGTAAATTTTGGAGTCACTGGGCAGTGGGGGATATGTGAATCCTCACCTGGAAACTAACTGTGCTCAGACTACTCACGAGCAAAATGTGGTATAATCGAAGTAATATGTAGTAACCTTTAACTGCGAATGATTCAGGCCACTGCCCAAATGCAGTAGAAAGTGAGTGAAAGGTGGTTGGTTTGGAGATCCGTGGTTTTTTTAGCGCCTAAGAAGGAGGTGGTGTTTACTTGCCTCCCAGGTCAGCTTGCTCGCCTCGTACACCTGCAGGAATTCTTCCTGACTGAGAAATCCGTTCTTGGCCGTGTCCATGCTCTTGAACATCAGGTACACATCCCTGTGCTCTGTGAAATGGTCAACAAGCAGAGTGGGAGGCAATTGATTGTTTCACAGGGATATAATAAACGTGCAATCCTCAGCTTAACAAGAATGCTCTCTGTCACAGCCGCATGAGTTGAGACAAATATCTCTACAATGCGCGTGACCAGGACCAGTAGCCATGAGGGGAGTTTCCTGTGTTCCACAGCACACCAACAGTGTCACAAAGCTAAGCTGTCGACATCAGCATGTCGGTAAAAAGAGTGAACCAGAGCTGCACAAACTACGGCATTCCCTTGTCGAGATGGGTTACACATCAAGGTGCCGCGGCCACAAATCATTTCTATGGTGAGAGCAGCCTGACGCCATTTAAATGCTTCGAATTAGGAAGGGGCAAGTGACGGGCAGGCAGAAAGGGGCTGTGCTCACTGGCACGTGGCTTGTAGTACTTCATGAGGCCCTCAAAGTGGCTGAAGTAGAGGCACGAAGGGGAGGTGCGGTTGACCAGCAGGCGAAAGGCCTGGTGGCACGCTTTCCTGCGGTGCAGCAGCAGCTTGCGAAACTTGTCTTTCTCCAGCGACGAGAAGCGCTCGTACACCACTGCCAGCACCTGCATTGTGAATGGGCAGGGGTAGACTTGTACCACGCATCGACACGGAAGGCTATAGCTTCCCTTTCATCCCGTGTATACACTCCCACCATTCTCTCTCTACTTGTCCACAACAAATTCATGAACTAAAATTCATTATTTTTTTAAACGCAAATAACCTTAATATCAGCACCGTGTGGATACGAAGAACTGTAAATTGAGGGACAATCAGACAAATTTATTATTGGACTAACAGGCAGAAACAGTTGATGCACAGTGTAAATGCATGATGTAGATGCACAATATTGATAATGAATACTGCTGGATAACAATGTCGCTAATGACTACACATTGATTCACAGTGTGCAAAAAGCATTTCTGGTGTAAAAGAAAAAAAAGTTTTAGAGGCCCTCTGACTTCCGTAATTTCTGAAAGCAAACCATTAAAATTTAATGCCACGCCAAACATGGTGCTGGAAAACTGTTAACATAAAGCATAAACAGCACGCGATATGTGAGTGCAAATATGCGAGCTATTTTTCTTTTTATACTTATACATAACTTTCCCATTTGACCTGATCCAGGTATTAAAAATATAATGTTAAATTTCATTACACTGCTGGTTAATTTATTAATTAACCAGTTGGGCAATAAGCAAAACGGTCTTTTTAGGAGCAATGCCACAAGTTTTAATTAGAGATGGAAGCAGGTTTTGTTTAAAATTACAGAGTTTAGAATGCCCAAAAAATCATATTTGCCGCTGAAAAGCTACCACGTGAAAACAAATTCGCCAAGGGTCACACTCTAAGCACTGCACTTATTTATTTACACTGCCCAAAATGTGTTTCAGGTGAACAAAAAAAAAAGTGACTGAAAGGCTGGAAGACGAACTGCAGCTGCATGGGCGATGTGCATAATGGCAATAGCACGTTTGCAACACTCATTCTAAAGCATGAACAGGCATTCATATTTGACATTATTTCCCAAGAGCGCAAATAGTATTTGCTTTTGAAAATGCTTCTACAACCTTGTAGGTAAACACTTTCTTACTGGCACTACCACAAAAATTACGATTGTTGCACGTGACTATTGTAAACAAATAGTTTGCTTCAGTGCATAAAAACTCGACTTTTTCAATTAAAACACATCGCAATGTGCACTATTATAAGTACTATTCCCATTTTTATATTGCTAACTAACAGAATGAGTCAGAAACAGCTTTGAGGCAGCTACCATGCATACGTCAGAAGGACCATTGTCTCACGCAGCTGCCACTGAGTTTACGAGCATCATCTCAACGTTCCACGTGGGCAACCACATAAAACTGCTGAAGCTGTCTAAAAAGGCTGTGCGCTCTTTGTACAAAGGAGAATTTAGCTGGCATTGCTGAGCAAGATATTGCGCTGACTTTTATTCGGAAGCACAAGTGCAACGTGCACAGAAAAGATTACTCTTACCAAAGCAGACAGTTAATAATTTTTACCTTCTTAATTAAGCAATTATAGGAAAACTCAGTGAGGAAATACCTGTATCCATCTGTAATGCCTGAAGTGTCACGCTTTTTCCACATATGAATGTATTATTATTAAGAAACGGTAGGGCCTTTATAGTACTTCGATATCAGACTCCCTATATTGCCCCTGAAACAATGCCTCTCTAGCAATGCCCTTGTAAACAGCAGTGAAGCCGACTTCAAAGGGGTGCTGTGTATGGTGTTTTACAGGGATACATGGAGTCTTATGGAGGGGTTTTTATGAAAGGCACTTCGGCCATCATGCTTTGATAAGAGAACGTGTTGCTGGGCGTGTTGGTTGAGGTCTACAAACATACTGAGTGGCGCAAATACACAACACACAGGAAAGAAGACACGGACAGGAATATTTGCGCCACTCAGTATGTTTGTATGCTTGATAAATTGATATCATACCTATACTTTTCACAGCAACGCATTTTTGTATAGTAGTGAAGGTGACTCTAAAGGGGCTCAGTGTACAGCGCCTCATAGGGATACATGGGGTCTGATGGAGGTATTTTTATAAGGCCCTGGGGCCTTCACATTTTTCTATGACGTTTTATACAGCCACTAAAAAAATGCCTTTCCAGCAATGCATCTCAGTATAGTAGTGCAACTTACTGTAAAGAGGCTCATTATTAGAACTCTGCAGGGATACACAGTTTTTCATGAAGGTACTTGATAAAAGGCCATAGGGCGTTCACATTTCGGTATCAAGCTGCTTATATGGCGCTCAAGAAAAATGTATTCCCAGCAATGCATTTATCTGTAGTAGTGAAGCCAATTTTACGAAGGCTCAGTGTATAGCAGAGCAGCTTAAGCATTCATTTGCCAATTCCTACTTTGAGGTCCCGGCAAATTTTTCTCCCGTCTTCCTTCAGAAAGCTTTATACCGAGCTTTCAACCATCGGCTCAAAAGCTAGCCATACACGACTCGTGGAAGGTTGCACGAGTGCACCACAACGCTTGAAGCGTAACAGAGACAGAAACTGCGTGTGTGTGCTTGAGGCATCGCCCCCCACAGCTTCGCTCACCAAATTCATGAGGAAGTAGAGGTGAACCAGCAGAAACACGACGAAGAACAGGGAGGCCCATCTCGAGTTGGCGTAATACGGTATCATCACGTCGGGGAAGCTGGCAGGAGAACAGGAGGGATTAACGCAAAGCGCACACCAGATTATAATGAAACCATGTTCATATTGCTAATTTGACATTGACATTGCTTTTGCTTTAATAGTGTGCAAGCTTTCACCTACAGCACCGATGCTATGGGTATGTTGACCAACAAATGGCTTTAAGTCCAGCAAAATCAGCATTCTATCGCGCAAAATATCATTCAATACTAATGAAGAAGGCTAATAAAGTTGCCACATCTATATAATTATTATGATTACCCATGTCCGACAATGTGGGAAAAAAGGTTTTACACATAATGGGGGCAAAAAGAAGAAGAGGAAAGCTGTGAATGGACTAATGCATGGCACATAATTCCAATGCTTTCAGGCTTTTCTTGTTTGTTTTGCACAAATTAAACTACGTAATCTAGTTAAGCATTGTGTTATAATGTTTTTTTGTCAGAAGTAGCAATGACATTGAAAAAGATATCTGTCTGCCAATCTTATCATGTCAAAATCTCACATAAAAAAAGAGCTGTCTGTGTAATGCAAGGCTTGATCATTTTATCCAACAAGTTCATTTATATTATAACAGCAGCATTTTTGAGCAAATACTGTGAGGTGCCAGGCACACCAAAGTGCTGTTTAGCTTCCGAAATTTCAGGCTACTTATTTCTCTCAACAGCAACTGACTACCAAATAGTTTTTTTGCTTGTGAAAAAACTGGCTGAAATTATTTTAGTAGATGTCAGAAGTAAATAATATGAGACATTTTGTGCAAGACTTCAGGTTGTTACCCATTAATTATGAATTTTAACTGAAGAATTCTTTCGAACAAATACATGCACACTGACTATTTATGCGTAACGTATGCAATGCGATCTCATCATTCTTTCACGTGTAAGAATGGGCGGTATGTGGTATCTTGGTGCTCTAAGAGACCAGCACTCTCCATATCTTATCTTCGCAAGCAGAAAGCAAATGTTCTGCGACCCTCAAGAACAATGAGTGGAGATAACTGACTGCCGGGCTTGCGCAACACAGTGCCAGCTTCCTGTTGTGGCCACTCCTTATACTGTGTCAACAGCGCTAACAATACAGTGGACAGGAAACCACGACGAAATGCTTTAGCATCAATTGTATGTCTCTGCTTTAGTTACAGCGCAAGACTAATTCATCCATCAAAAGCTAGTTGTTCAATAGTGCTATGACACCTGGTTTACAGATGGGCGAGACCAACTCGAGCATGTCACACAGTAGGCCTGTCTGCATGGCAAATTATTTCAACTTGCGCAAAAAAATAATTTAAATTTATACAACTATGCAATATAACTACATAACTATGCTTAACTAAAATATTGTAGTTTTGCAAACAATTATATTAGTAAAATTTATTAATTCGCACGGAATTCTCAAATTGAGAGAGATGATATTTACCGCCTTTTACACTACATCCCCTCTCAAGTTGCGGAAAAGCTTCGCCATGCCACTGGCTATGCCCAACACGTTCAACATTTGAACAGGTTTTTCAGCTGACAAGATGGGCTGCAACAGGGCTGGCTATAAGTACTGAAATAATTTAACCCACTTGAAACTGAAACTCCGTACACACAACCATTTTTGTATTTCACTCCCATCGCAAAAACCACAGGGATTGAAGCAAAAAACCAATGTAAGTGCAGCAACATGTACAGTCACTCTGTCATTACAGTGCATATGTCTATGGAAGTGCACGCCTCTTGCATATTGAAAAGCTGGTCGTTCAGTATGGGGTAAAAAGTGTGAAGACTCACTTGGACGTTGTCAAGAGAACAAAGAGATTCACGAGGCTGTTGTAGAAGGTTCTAAAGTACTGGAAGAGAGACAGGGAATGCCTGCTTATTCACAAAAAGCAGCTATAGGCATAAATGTGTACAAGGCAAGTTGCGTTTGCACGTGTATACTCACAGGCTCGTTGTCAACAAATGAGAAAATGTGGTAACCTGGAAGAAAGGGGGAACACACAACATGTAAAACACAACCTTCAAACACCACGTACACTCAACGAGGAAAGCCAGAGTACATAGTTGCAGCTTCCGAAGCAACATCAAATTCTGTTCACATCAACATTCACTTATCATTCCGAGCTGTTCATGAAACTCTCTCAATCATGCAGATTACTTGACAGATCAAACTGCAAACAAAAAGAAAATATTTTTTTATTGTTTGTGGGATGGGAATTGCTGAACTAAAGTGATTTATAAGCGTGTGAGGTCATATTTCTTTTTCTTTGTTCATCATTAGTATATGTATGAATAGTGTCTGCCTTTCATGCTAAATTTAGCATTGCTGACATTGGAACAGTCACTCAAATTGTTATGCAGTCAGACAAGTCATTACGAAATTAAGCACTATACACATTAGCCTTGGAGTAAGAATTCTGAATCATTTTGTGCAGGTTAGAAAACAGAGCTAATCTAAAAGGCACAAAATTTTTTTCTCCTTGTCATGAACAAAAATGCAATTTTCTAATAAGGTCAAAGCTCCATATTGAAACAATTTAGTCCGGTACACAAAAACCACAGATCTTCTAAATAGTAAATTTCGAGGCTAACAATATTAACCAGGCTGCTATAAGGAAGCTTTAGCGTGGGTGCAGTGGTGCACTAGTATAATATAACACAAAAGTCATGCAATAAAGCTTTTTTTCCTCAGGGAAACTTAAGCACTCCATGTCGTGCATTGATTGCAAGCCACGAAAACACACCCACACTGTGTGCACATGGTACATATGGTACTCACCCAATATTGCGAACAGTGTCATAAAGAAGAACAAGATGACCAACATATCAAATACAGGTGGCAGAGACTGCAAAATTTGTCGAGTCAGCCTGCACAAGACAACGCAAAGAATAGTGTTACTCAAGGGATATTACCATCGGACTTTCGGCAACATGTGAGCAGTTTGCATTGAACAGGAATCGGCAATGTATCAATGGCTTCTGCATTCAGAACAGGCTTTCGCTCAACACGTGACATTTCTCATCATTCTGACTAAAACTGTTAAAGAAACCCTGCAGCACTTACCATCGACTACTTGGGATGTATTTTGGCGCAAAGTCTATTGTCCTAGCAATCTCCTCCAGCAAAAATTATGAAAATCCGTTCACTATTACCGAAACTATGTGCGATGAGAAATCGCGCATAATTGTTCACTCTCAACTCAACTGCTGACAATGCGACGAAAGCTGTGCACTCTCTCTCGGAGAGGGGGCAGCTCGCGGCGTTCACTTCGGCGGCCTTCGATATGTCGCAGGCCGGGGAGTTTTCTCCTTTTCTCCGCAACGTGGAGGGACCTATTTCCGGTCTAGTGCCACAAAAAAGCAGGCATGGCTGCCTGCTCGCAAGCAAGCGCTCAGGCTGGTAGGGCGTTTTTGAAGCAATAAACGTTTGTTGTCGAGTGGTCTCATTGAGAGGGGAGTATTGAGTTTGTCACTCAAACTCCGCGTGCACTCAAAACAAAAGAAACGTCAAAACTGAGCGTACAGGTTCAGGCATAGCAGATGTTGGTACACAGCGCCGACAATGGCTATCGTCGCAGGAAATGCGAGAAATAAGCCGCGAAGTTGACCAGCGACAGCCAATAGGACAGCCATGGCCGCAATGACGTCGTTTAGGCCATGCCAGGGATGCATAATGAGGAAAACTGAAGACAGTGAAGTTGGTTTTTCCGTGTCTTTCGCAGTGATTTGGCCGCTCACCGCTTCATGTGCACGTTTAATATTTGGCTCAGGTATTCCTGGCAGTGTAATCTAAACGTCGCGCAGGTTTAGTTGTGCTGCACAAAGAGTGTTGCAGGGCCCCTTTAATGCAAAGGGCCAATGTATCTGGGGCACAGTGACAACTGAATTCAGAATGCAGCACTAGCGAATTCTAAACGCCCATGACATAGACAAAACAAAATTTCCGTGTTGAAGGTGCACACACATTTATTCCTGGTTAACTAATGTGACCATTTGAAGTTATGACCCATGTGCGCGTATGTCAACTCACTGCAAGATGCAAGCCATTAGTGATTTGAGCTACGCACACCAAGCAAACATGCCGCATAAACGTGCCACACACACACTAGAAGCGCATATTTGAAAGAGCGCAATGTGTATAATTTATTATGATAGCGATGCCAATGCTTAGAAGATTGGACAAAAACTGCTACAAATTAAAATGCTGCGACTCTGCATGTATGTTCACCATCGTTAGACACACCATATTTGGTATAGCCACTGCAAAGTTTTCAAAACAGGGAACAGCTAGGTGGGCATGTTTTAGATGCGACGCATCTTTTTAACTCGCCTTGTCCCTCCAGCGTCTTCCGTCGTCCGTAGTCCGCATCCCTCCCCCATTCTCCTCGCCGCGCCAGCTGCGCACTAACGCCGCTCTCACCGCAGCGCCATCTGCGTGTTAGCGCTCGCTCCCTTCGCCAAGCCAGCTATGCGTCAGCGCGCCCTAGCGCTCGGTTAAACATCTAACACACGCGCATGCGCTGCTCTCTCTCATTCCCCTCACCGTTAACGCGCGGTACATAAAAACGCGGTAACTGCGCCGCTCCGCTCAGTCGTTCCGCCGCTCCAATGACCACCGATGATTTGAATGGAGACTGACAGGCCTGCTATCGCGATGGTCGGTGCAACCGTATGTAATATAATGGAAACAACAACAAATTGACACGCTAAATGGAAACAACATAACAGAAACCCCACGATGCGTCGCATCTACCCATGGTCGCGGGAAGATGGTGTAAATTTTTAATTAACTTGTGTTAAAAATATGCGCAAACTTATGAGCAATTTTTAAATTGAAGGGCACAAGCATACGAGCGCAGCAATCACCCCGTGCACATTTTTCTACTCCCCCTCCGTCCCACCGAGCTGCTTATTTTTAAGCTCCCCAAGCTTTGCGCTGTTGCCTGGCGTGCATAGACGTAGCAGGCCGAGTGAAGCAAGCAACCCACCTGCGGACGCCCCCCAGGTAGTGGTTGTCAATGAGGAAGATGGGCCGCAGGGCCCGCAGGATGCGGAAGTGGGTCGCCTGCCTGGCAGCCACCACCATGGCCTCGAGCAGCATCAGCAGCAGGATCGACAGCTGCCCATGCGCACGCAACAAGAAGGGAAGGATTAGGCGCACCCGCATTCCGAGTTTGTAGCCTGAACTGTACAAAAATTTTGGATGGCATGATATTGTGCAGGCATTGTTTCAAAACAGCGTTTGAGAATCAACTGCCAGACTGACTTTTCATTCAAGTAACTCAAAAAAAGGAAATGATGGCATACTTTTCTTAATGGCACGGTGGTACAGGAGTGAAGGTTGAACCATCAAACACTGAACAGTCTTCTTTTTCGAGCAGAGGAGTGCGAATATTCAAAATTTCGAGCACCTATCGAAAGTGTTCTGCTTAGTTCGACTGATAGCATGTTTTTACTGTCCGGAATGAATGAACGAATAAAATCTTTATTCAGCAACAGGTGCTGGCTGTTAGGGCACCCGCCCGGTGGAGGGGATCCTCATTCCGGGATCCCCTGGCTGGGGCTGGCCGTACGGGCCCTGTTCACCAGGTCAAGCTGGCTCGCAGAGCCCTGGCTGGCGAACCACGCCATCCACTGTTGAAGGGAGGGATGGGAGATGGGTTGTACAACCAGCGTTTTCCGGCACTCCCATACCTGATGGTATAGGATACCAAGTGCTGGGCAGTAATTGCAGACGGCTTCATATTCGGTCGGATATATGGCATGGAGGAAGGTGCGATGGGGATAGGCGTTGGTTTGAAGTCTTCTGAAGGTGGTAGCTTCATCTCTTGTGAGTTGCGGGCATGGATAGTGGGCCAAGATGTCCGTGTAGGGGAAAAGAGGCTGTTGATTAGATGCCAGGAGTGATAACCCCCCGCGAGAGAAACAGCCCGGTGTGTATAAGCGCGAGCAGCAGCGTGAGCCGCCCCTTTCCCCTTAAGGGATTTGTGACCAGGAACCCACGCTATGTGGATCTTGAGAGTGTTTAGGCTTGTTTGGATAATATGGAGTGCCACTTTGGAAATGTGTCCTCGTTGACAGTTTCTGTAAGTAGTCTGTGATTATGGTGATTGCGTCGTGGGCAGTAGTTATTGGATGGGCTATTGCGGCTTCTTCGGCAGTATTCATAGATGTCGTCTTGATCGTGCTGGACATATTTCCTGCCCCTGTCCATTCACTGCACAGTCTACATGGGTGGGATGGTGCAGATAAGGAGATGCATCCACATTGAACGTATTGCGGTCACTGTTATATTTTGTGGGCATGGCTCGTGCTCAGGCAATTCTTCGGGCCTTGTTATAAGTCGGGTGCATATTTCGTGGTATTGTAGCCACACGTATCCACTGGCGTATCTTCAAAGGTTTATATCTTTAACCAGTGGTATATTATAACCCAATCTTCAGAGAGTCGCGCGCACCGTAGATGTTATGTTCATGCGCTCTATTTGGGAAACGTTGTGCACTTCCTGCTGTTCTTCCCAACTGTTATGCCCAAAGCATTTGATTGTTTTTTAACCCCCAAACATTTGGAAATTTTGTAAAGTTGGCTCTGCCGCAAACCTCACCCATTTCATTTTTCAAACTTCACCACTGGACAGACGTCTTTTGGTTGGCTTTCTTGCACAATGCCTCAGCTGCAATAAAACATCCAATGCACATAAACCTTGCACAAAACAATTTGCTAATCATGGGAATTTAGTCCCCTCATAGCCTGCAGGTGTAGCTTGAATGCATTAAACCCCTAAATATTTTAAATTCCTTCATGAAAATTTTTGCCCAGATTATCTTTATTTATTTTTACTCAATCAGCAGTGAAAAATTTGATATTCACGCACCCCTCGATTTTGAAGCTTCAAAAGTATATTCAAATTTTCAAAGACGACATATTACCGTCTACAAACAAATGACAGCCTCAAACAGACACAATATGCAGGTGGAAGCTCACAATTTCAAGTCTAAGCTATTGCAAACAGCTCATCAAAGTTACTTGCAATTCATAAAGGCAGATAAAAGTACCGAGGCTTTCCCTTTATAGGCCGGGCTACCAATGAATGCTGTGCCGTGCACATCGAACCTGCCAAGTTTGACACACACACGACACTCACCTTGAAAACTGTTCGCTTGTGGGTGAAGAATGGCTTGAGCCCCATCCACCGGAGCTTCATGCAGAGTTCGACTGCAACAACTGACAGGGCCAAGATTTCCACAGAGACATGCAGCTGTGACAAAAGAAAAGGAAAGCCAAACGTAACTGTAGGAATTGCACTGCATTCAACCAAACATCGAACAGCACTGCAGATACCGTAGAATGGCTGTAATCTGTGCTAGTTGGAACATTTCTGGCAGAAAGCAGCTCAAACTTTGAGTCAAAACGGAAGACAAGAAAAAACAGGACATCCCATTGACTAACAACAGAATTGTTATGAAAAATTAGAGCTGCAGATATAATATAGCGTGTGCGGCGCATACATGGAGGGCTTGGGATTACCACTCAATCCACCTAAAGTTGCCAAACTCGGCAAGAAATGACTTGTGAGAAAAAATGCAAGAGTGTAGGCTGGCTGAGAATCAGAACGACATACTGTAACCACTAGTGCTATCAAGGTAAAAGTGCAGAGGGGAATAAGGGCTGTTGATTAGAGAGAGCACTTGAAGACTTTAGGGAGAGCGCTCCAATATTCACTGACAGCCACGGGTACGCCGAGACCAGGCACGGCAGGCGGTTCCATGAGGGCCAGGGCCATGAGCACAGTGGCTGAGAGAAGGTCGAGGCAGTAGAAGAGCACATTGTGCACCACCAGGTACGCTGGCAGGGCCTCCCGGCTGCATGGGTGGAAGTCCAGCTTGTCATTGTTCTCGCCCTCCTGCGTGACAAGACCAACTGTTGCACCAAAAATTGTTCAACGCTTTCAAGACCGGTTAGAATGAATTAGTCCTGTCTCTGTCATGGTGTTTTGTTCCAAAGCACGCATATAACTGTGCAACATGTTCCGCCATACCTCGAGGAATATGGCCGCTTCGTGGTAGTTTGACTGCCAGCACTTGGCCAGTCGTTCACTTTGTACTTCACCACTTGGGAAACTCAGCTCAGTCAGTTGCGGCCAGCCTGGTTCCAGCGAGTTTGTGAGGTCGAAGGGAACATCGGAATCTGGAAGAGCGTAAGCGACCACCACAGGAGTGGGAACAGCTGTCACTGACAACATACTATTTACGTCGCATGTGAAACAACGGTGTAAATACTACAAGTGCTCAGTTTTGTACAGACAAAAAAAGAATCATTTAGCAGACAGAAAATGTTTATCCTGTCATAAATAGATTAGCATGCCTAGCTTCCAGTACATTGCAGCTGTAGGGTAATGAAGTCATCCAAATTATTTTTAACCTTGTTAAACGCAATTCTGTAAAACAGGCTAGCGTTATTACAGTAGCATCAGAAACTTAATTTGCAGGCATGAGTGCCATCCCATGAGCACAAGTATAGAAATTTTGATAGTGCCATAAAGTGCAATGGGAAGAGTTGTAAAGAATGTGTCATCTCAATGCCATGGTTTGCATAAAAGTATAGGCATATAACAACCTTGTAAGCAGCGCAGATATGCGATAACTGTGGTCCCGTTGAAAGAATGTAGTCAAGGCTTGAAGGTTCACAGAAAATGAGATCATCCTAACGTCAAGCCCCTGCATGTATTGCACATATACGAGTTCCTTCCTTTCATAACACTTCAGGACATTGCACCTGCATTTGGAATTTGTTCATACCGCCATGTGGTGTATACCATTACTTGACAGTTATTACAACGCTTGAATAAGTGCAAGATGAAAATCCCAGGGGAATTGCATGCACCATAAAGAAGCACACACATTGCATGCTTTTTGGGTAAGCGAGTGTGGTAGTTTGGCTTTTGTGGCCATTTTAAAAAAACACCACAGTTCAACCCTAAACTCCAACAAGGCTTACGGCCATTTTCTGGGTCCGTCTTCCACTCCATGTGTTCCTTTGACTCAGATGAGAAGAGCATACCGCAATGCTTTTACACGCGGAAAGCGGTTTCAAGGATCTCCTCGACTAGAGGCTCAAGAGGAGGAGGAACTCAGAATTCCAGGGTTAGTTTTTTTTTTTTTTATTCAAGCAATACACAGTGCCCGTAAAAGCATGTAAAAAATTTCCTGGAAGTTTCATGCTTACTTCAAGCGAACAAGGCAAGCACTGTAGCAGGTTTACAACATGCCAATTCTACTCAAAGTATTTCCTGGATTGATATGCAACACATACGGATGGAAATAATTTCACTGCTGCTTATTCTGTAGTTTACGCGCAAATCCACATTGTGAAAGATATTTTAAAAAATGCTACCAAGCGCTGTGGTTTTGTCAGTCTTATCGGCATGCCACAACAACTGCACACACTTTGTCGATAAAGCCAGATGATGCAGTGTAGCTCACTGATGTCGAAATAAAATGTTGCAAATTATTGCGTATCTTTAACACCTTGAACACCAGCTGAAAATTCTATTTAGCTACGTTTCGCATTTTACGCACTAATTTATCGATTATATTGAACAACGGACCAATTAAGCACGGCATACAGTCAGCTGATTGCTTTTACTGTATGGTGTTCAAATTGAAGTTTTATGCACTAAAGTTGCACCTGGGCCATAGAATGTGTTGTGGTGGGGGTGTAGGAATTTGTTTTTTACACAATTTAAATCTTGGGGGTGTTACATAACGAGGATGCACACGATCATGAGGCATGCTGCAGTAATAATTTAGATCACCTGGGCATTTTTAATGAGCGCCAAAATCTCCAAACGTATACGTTTTCGATTTCCCCCTCTACCAAAAAAAAAAAAAAAAGGGGCCTCAGCGTCCGCCAAGAATTAATGTAGGCTACTTTGAGGACATGCATGCTGCAATATGCCCAATTAATAGGTAAAAATTTATTTGACAGTAAGATTAAAGTACCATATCATGTAAGTTCAAATTACTTAAAAGTAAAAGAATTGGACTAGGTCAACTCCACGCATGTATCGTTTCTGGGGGCAAAATGAGTCGTCAAGAATCGCCACACAGCAAATCATATGACAATTAAGGTTGTGCTCAGCTGTGGACGGGGCCTCTCGGGTAAAAACGGTTAGCCAGCTTGTCTTGAAAGCAGTCCAAAGAGTGCAAAATACCTCCCTAACGCAGTTTTTAATTCCCTAACACTGTGATCTTCGTTTCTAAGATCGCACGAGAACAAATCGGAAAGTGATCGCGGCTCAATAAGCGCCTGCATGTAAACTCGATCTTGCAACAATTTGCTAGAAATTCTGCAAGCAGATATTTGAGAGAAAATAACCCGTTTCGGTGAGCCGAGTCTCCGCTCTGGTGTGCACGCTTCAACGAAAGGCACG
Source organism: Haemaphysalis longicornis (assembly GCF_048455015.1). NCBI lineage: Eukaryota > Metazoa > Arthropoda > Arachnida > Ixodida > Ixodidae > Haemaphysalis > Haemaphysalis longicornis. The sequence continues at coordinate 36,243,349 of NW_027526422.1, read as the reverse complement.
TGCGCAGGATAGGCGCAGACGATTTAGCGCAAAGCAAAAAGCGCGTCTGCTACGCGGCGCGCAGCAGCGAAGTTGCTCACGCACGGGAGGCCGTCGTCCACGACGTTGTGGCTGTGCTGGCGGCACCAAAGGGTTCGGTGCTCTCGTACGAGACGCACCTGTCGTCCCTCACGAGGATGTTACGGTCGCTGTCCTCGCTATCGCCAATGTGCAGGCGACCAATGTTGAAGTTCGCCATCCCCTGGCCATAGCACAACAACAACGTTACCAGACGTTACCGTTACAGCGCAGCGGCCACCTGCTAAGGCCCGCCCCTCAGCAGTGTAGCCAGATGGTCAGACCATAGAGAAATGAGGTTGGGTGTGACTGAAGCAAGCGCCCTGACCTTCTGTACCATGGAGGAAACCTAAACGAGTAATAAGTCGTTAGCGTTGCCTCGCTACATTCCTGCAAGCGATAAGTTACATCACTAGCAGACGACCACCCGAGTTGATATGCAGCTCCGCAGATAACAAAATAAAATGAAAAGACTGATTGAGTGCTAAAATCATAGAGATAATATGCTAAAATGCGTGCAGTTGGGACGATTTTGTTAAAGATGATTTTTTTTTTCAAGGGCGGTTCAAGGACGTGCGGAAGTGCCTAGTTTCGTGCCACGATCTGAAGCGGCAGTCCACGCGTGTACTACAAATGTCTTTAGCTCCCTCACTCCTGTTATCCCCAACCGATCGAACGGCCTGGGGAACATTTCTCACACCAATACGTACTTATGTCGTATTCAAGACGTTGGCGTTGTTTTCTGCAGGCTTTTAGGGAGGTGCACGTGGTTACCCGACCTTGTTGCGCCACTCATTCCTCGCATAATCCCTTCCCGAATTGCCCCGATCTGCCGGAGTTTGCCCCAACTAACTGCAAGAAGCCGATATCCACATTATATTTTCACGCAGACCCTGACCCACAAAGTCCGACCTGGTCCAGCTTCCCTCCTCGACACGTGTCCAAATGAGCCCACAAGCTTCCTCTATGACCTTCCCGATTTCCCTACAGTCGCGGGTCCTGGTTGTCGTCAATTTGCTTGCTTTCCAATAACAGTTTCACTCTTCCTCCTTTGTCTGCGAGAGAACAAAAAGCGCACTAAATCCATTCCATCACGCCCACGGCGCAGACCAGTACGGACGGCCATTGAAAGCCCCTCAGAATTTTGTCCTCCGTGGTGTTGTCCATGGTAGTGTCCAAGGAGCGCGCATGCCATGCATGCCACGGTAAAAAACAAAACAGAAAGAGCATAACGAAAACAACGCTGCCGACGCTGCCATGGATGCTGCGCTTCAAAACTAGTTCACTATACTGACTACACTTTGGCCCGATCTCAAGAAAAGGTTCTTCTTCCACAGACGGTTCTTCTACCGTCTGCAGTGATCTACAGAGCGTTCACGTAGCGCCACCGAATTACACGTACAAATATCTATTTAAAATTTCCAGATCCAAAATTTTAAATTGAAGCCAATATGTACGTACATTCATAAAAACATAAAAGTTAAAACAAACAAAAACCAGAAGAGTGTTTTGCGTTTTTTTACGCTTATTTTAGGATGGAAACAAGTTCCGTCCGGCAACACTGAGCAGACAGTCTCTTCCTTTCTCTCTTTTCGCATTCGCTGCTGAGGTGAGTGTGTGTTGAATTTCGGATGGGGGTCGAATCCACCAAATTTACGATGTGTTTTTGCCATCTGAACATAAAAATCGTTCCTAGTGATAGTTCGATGACCATCGATTGATTTGAGTGTGTTATTTTCTCAACCCCTATCTTTCATAAACACACGCACTTAGATGTAAGTCACGTTAGCCGCTACTCCACTGTCGCCCTGTTAAGCTGCATACTTTGGCAGGGCGTGTAAATAAGATATTATATCTGCCTGGTACGTAAGAAATAAATCGTAATCTTGTTCTGAAATAAGTGTACCGCTGACGAGAAGGAATCCTTCGTTCCTCGGAAGTTACGACCTTGTCCCTCGCATGCTTTCTTGGGAAGTGTGTTGAACGTGTCAAAACCAGATCATATGCCGTCTAAGCCAAGCTCTAGGTTATGTTCAGGTTACTTACATGCAGAGTCAGCCGATGACGATAGTTGCACTTGTAAGCGCCTTAGCATGGTTATGTGCGCTCGCGAACTTCCTCAGTACCCGGTCTGCGTGGTAACTGGCGTCAATTGTGGCTCTTAGCCCCTAGGTTTGCAGCCTATCTTTAGGTCTTGCATCCATGCCTTAGGTTTGTTGTGATATATTTAGCTAACTTGTCGGCAACCGCGGTATCTTGCCAGCGGCTTGAAGTCGCACGTTTGCGCCTTCATTGCATGCGCAGGCCCGTCTTTCGTGTTCTGCGCTATCTGGCTTTTGGTTTAGCTGTTTCAAAGTCGTCGTTGCTGGCCAGGTCATTGCCGTTCCAGCCTGGAACCTCGAGTATGGTGTTTGCACGGCGTGCTTCCTATTGTAGTTGTGCTAACGTCGTCCACGTAGTTCAACTCGCCCTCTTATTTATCAAAAAAGTACCAAGTATAATGTTGTTGCACCGCATATGTCTAGAGATAAACACATTTTGTGTGTCAAGCTCGTTATATCTAGTTCTCCGAGCAACTGCAGTGCTGATGTCCCACAGAAAACAGCTATGACATCATATTGCCACAGTTATAAACTGAAACGAGTTTCTGGGACTGAAGGGGTGGCCATACCTCGTGGCTGTGGACACAAGTCTTGTGTCTGGGGAGAGTGGCCTAGATGTGTTACTGATTGTTCTGTGGTCAGTCTTGTTGACCACGTCGGGTGTTCGTCCTCTGGTGGCTAACGTTTTGCTACTTTGTCTGTCGTCCTGTGCAGGCCAGAGGCGGCGACAAACATGCCAGCCAAGCCGGACTCTAAAGCGAAGAAGGCGCCGGCGGCGGCCAAGCCCGCTGCTGCTGCTGCCAAGGGTGCTGTTGCCGCCAAGGGTGGCGATGGTGCCGTGGCCAAGAAGCCCCACCACGCGCGCAACCAGAAGCTTCCCGGTGGCGTGTGGCTCTTCTCGCGCTCCAAGATGTTCCACCGCCGGGGCCTGTTCAAGGTCAAGCACGCCCCCGTGCCCAAGGAGAAGCGCAAGCGCAAGAAGCGCGTCCACGTCAAGAAGATCAATGGCGAGAACAACGGCGGCAAGCGGGTGGTGCGCATCAAGAAGGAGGTGTGTGCACTCAGTTCCCCTTCTGTCTCGTGGGAAGATTGGCCGGCATGTTGGTCGCCCGAACTCTGGTGCATTGAGGGGAGATGACATACAGCTTAGTCTCGTTTGAAAGATGGGCTGTTGATGACTTTGTACCGGCAGGAAAAGGTGTTATCATAAGAGAGGGATTTGAAGTTCAAAAAGCATTAAGGGGCCATCCAGACAAAACACAAGCTTGGTTCATTCGAAAGTTTGCCTCGTTGGATTCATACTGACGCCACTTTTATTGAACACTTCGCTCAAAGAAGTTATGTAATGAGAAAAAAAAAGGAATGGCCTTGCGACCCACTAGCTCATTTCCGCAACAGAACTTGTGATGTCATATGCCCAGCTGTGCGATTGGCTGAGGTCGGCGAAAGCTAACACAAATTAGGGTTGCCGTACGAGCTATTGGCACTTAAATTTAGGGCACATTCTTTTTATAGCAGCAGGGTGAAGTTACGAAGACGTAAACACCGAAGCAGTTAGTGCGGCAGTTTGCTGGCTGACAATGCCTAACACAGCCGTCAGACACGTTGGACTTGTCTGAGCTGACACTGACCAACTGACATAAGCAGTACGGTCACTTACATGACCATGTTTGTGGAGTCTTAGCTTTTGTTAGGGAACGATTAGCATGAACCATAATAAAAATACGGCAGGCATAGAAGTCTGGGCAGAAGCAAAGTGCAAACACTGGTACTTCAGTGGCATTGCAGCACCATCTATGAAAGTGGGCGATAAACAAGATAGCCAAACGGCCGTCTATGAGATGGTAACAGCCCAGGTCAGCAGGCTGCCTTTAGTGTAAAAGGGAAGGTGAAGCGGTTTTAGAATTAAAAGAAAAGTTGACTAGCAGCAAGTACACATTGAATAGTTCCCGTGTATGAAATATTTTCACAATACATCCAATAGAAGCGGCGCAATGCGCAAACAAAAGTAGCCCGATGCCCCGCCCCCATCTCGCCGCGCGATGCCAGAAGCCCGAAGAGCACGGGCGAAAGCCGGCTGAAAAACGTCATACCTGGACTTCCGGCCGGATCAGCCGCCTCTGCCATGCTCTTTTCGCCGTGTTTCCTTGTGAATGATACTTGTCGTCGTTGTGGTTGATAGCACTTATATGCACAATTTTCGTGTTCAAAAAGTATGCACGAACACCAAACCAGGCATACGTTGCCGTGCCGTATTCCTAAGCAGGATAATGCACGCCGGGTTGTTTGATAACATACGGAAGCGACAACCGCGATGGCTGTGCTTGATGACAGAGAATATACTACACTACGTTAGATACTTTGTAAAACGCTCCAATGCGTTTTTTTTTTTTTTTTTTTTTTTTTTTTGATGCGACGGACGTGAATGTTCACATTAGATTCTAGATTTAGGAAGGATGGTGAATACTGTCGTACTTTCACCGCGGGTGTTTCGTTCCGTTCCAGAAACAAAGTCACATTTGTTTAAGAAATACCTGTTTCGTTAAACGCGTCGGTTTTCTTTCCCTATGGGCTTACAACAGTGTTCAAAAACCCAATTTCTGGCGAAACTAAAACAAGGGGCCAATCCTGATAGAAGTTCTCCCCAGGTTAAGAGGTAAAAGTATTCCTACAAAGTAACAGAACCAAGACCACCACATGACTTATTTTGCAAGTATACATGCCACGACAACGTAATATTTGTCTGGAATGAAAAAACACCGCTCCGAACCACCACCGTGCCATAATTTGTGTTGACTGCGGGGGCCTAATTCTTTGCCCAAGATTTCGTGTGCCTGCATATTATAACCTGGCAAGCACTTGTTGCCGCTGAACCTCAAATGTGCGCCAATAATATTCGTTGATATATATTACGACGAGACTAAAAAAATTAGGAGCGAAGAGGAAATATATACGGCCTTTGTCCGACTACCGCAGTAAATGCTTAAATCTAGAAATGCTGAAGCAGGCCAACGATTCATTATCACAAACGTTTGGTGATTGTTACCTAAAGTAACGTAACTACAACGTAACTGACTTGTCCGACTGGTCTGTTAATTATAATGAGGGGGCCGTAATATTGTAGCAGAATGCGCACCGCACACGCTAAAATCAAGCCCTACTAGAGCCGATAATGCTATGGACGCACCAATATGCTACAGTGTTTTCAGAATAAATGCATGCCAAGCAGTAAGACGCCACACATCGAAGTGCAGCTAGCGATTGCGGAGGCGCCTTAGTGCCGCTGCTCGCGCGCGCGTGCGTTTGGGTTTGTATATGGGGATGAGTAGCGGGGCTGGGGTAGGCGACAACGAACAAAGGAAATTCGGAAGCAGAGTCCGCTTGTTGGTTCATGCGTGTGCCGGCAACATATGTCTCGCATGTACGTTTACAGCGCATGAACGCTATTTTTTCGCGCAGTGCACACGTACGTGCTTTGCGATGGTAGATTGTTTATAAAACGCCGCTTAATCTTCGGCATAAATGGTTTCGTATATAGGAGCAAACAGTTCAGGCAGTACCTAATATTAACATAAGAAATAGAAACCCCCTAGGCTGGTTGCCTAATTCATAAATATTTTACGGAACCCTCTAGCCGACGCCACAGTCACTGCTTTGGGATTCTCAGTCATGTAAAGCAAATTTAAGCTCCAAGATAATTGAACCAACGGACCCGCCGCGGTGGCTCAGTGGCTAAGGCGTTGCGCTGCTGAGCACAAGGTCGCGGGTTCGATTCCCGGCCGCGGCGGCCGCTTTTCTGATGGAGGCGAAAAGCACAAACGCCCGTGTGTACGAGATTTCGGCGCACGATAAAGATCCCCAGGTGGTCAAAATTAATCCGGAGCCCTCCACTACGGCGCGCCTCATCGCCTGCGTTGCGTCGGCGCGTTAAACCCCACGATCAAAATCAAATAATTGAACCAACGGCACGGGAAGTTATAAAATAAACATGCAGTCATGCGCGAACATTAAACTGCAAGCTAAATTGCCGAAAAGGCAGCCGCTGCCGTGCTATCGTTCCCAATGCTTCCGACAAGCCGGGCGGCCGAAGGGTGTCCTCCTTTGGCGTCATGGCGGGCACAACCAATCAGGGGCGTCAAAAGACGAAAAGCGCGCGTCTTTCAAGCGGGATCGCGCGTTTTGCAAGATAAATGCCGGTTGGACTCGTGCACGCTAAAATTGAATGTGATATTCGGAGTCAGCGCGCATGAAACTATATAAACGTGCCTCTAACTCAATTTTTTTGGAAAGCGCTTCAGCTTCCCTTTATAAGGCCCTGCTCTGGATACGCCATTGTTGACGTCAGGAAAACACGATTTAGTGGGAGAATTGAAGTTCTGGCTTAATTGTTTAATTTCTCAGTGAATGAAGCATCGTTTGTGGCCGGACAAGCACTGAGGGCACCATAAAACACTAAATCTTCCAAATAAAACTAGCTTGTATTTTGTCGGCATGGCCCCTTAACGGCATCTACTTGCTTTCTGAGTAGTCGTGCCATACAAAAATATCTTATTACTTGGTGGAGCAGAAAGACGTGCACTCATTAGACTATGCACTGATGAATTCAATCGGGCAGGGAGTTGGAATTGGGCTATTGGCCTTTGATGTATTCGTCAAAGCAGGGCATTTCAGCGGTATGACGGTGTGGCAAAACGTTGTCAATTCTTCTAGTGAATAATAGCTAGCTGGGACTCGTACTTGAGTTTAACAACTTAGCCTAGTTGATTGCTCTGAATGTTGTTCTATTGAGAAAACAGGTGCCTTGCGTTCCTGATACTTCTAATTTCAGCTATGCCTTCATGCTGCTTTGTTGGTAGATCTGTGTAGAGGTAGCACCGCGTCTTGTTTAATCGCGCATTTATTTTTGGTGGCATCAGTCAGTAGATAGTGGCTGCAACCAAAACTAAATCTTCCATGATTATCTAGCTAACGTGAAAGCAGCTTGTGCAAACAACGTTATTGTTATTCTACCGCGGTGGAAAATGCATGCATGCTGGCTTTTGTGGCAGGGAGACTGTGTGCGCCCGCTGATGGAAGACTTATGTCACATGTCATCCCGTCTGTGTTTACTCCATGCCGGCCGTATGTTGCGTGTTGCTTGCAGAGGTCCTCCTACCCGACGGAGGACAGCCCGCGGCACAAGCGGACCACGCACATGAAGCCCTCCTCGAGGTGCATCACCAAGCTCCGCAAGAGGATCACCCCTGGCACCATCCTTATCCTCCTCGCCGGACCACACCGCGGCAAGGTGCGCCCCTTGCTCTTTTCTGGGGGGCCTTTACGTGCTGGGAGACGTGCCACGGCACTTCAGGGTTCAAAACTGCGAGCAGTTGGGGTGGGGTTAGTCACCTTGAGGGGCCGCTGCCCTGTAACAAATCGCATTAGCTCTTTGTGTTCGTTTAGCTGGTACACTGAATGTTGAATAGGCACAATTAATTTTCATAGTTGGTAAAGTGATGGGAATTTCACTACACTGGTATGCGGGTATTGTGGCTATTTAGGAGCTTGCTAAAGCTGCTATCCTACTCGGTGTCGCCACTGGGGCACTGCGGAGGGTTCCATGCGCTAATGGCAAGGGGAGCAGGTATGATGCCTGATGTGAAAGTTGGGAAACCAGGCATTAGCAGCCCCGTAATAAACGTATGAAATGAATGTAACTTCTAGCTCTCACAGTGTTTTCTTTTTGGACATGTTTCGATGGGATCCAGTATTGTAAAATTCTTCTTCATTCATTATTATTCGTAAAATGTAAAAATTTTGGCTCTGTTGTGTGGTATATATACATTTCGAATAAACATGGGGTAATTGCATGTCACTTCCTTTTCTAAACATTGCATTATGCGGTTAATGATGTGGATAAAATGGTTGCCCTTGAATGGTGCATTGTGGCAGATTTTGCCTCAACGAATTTCTGCTTCGACAGAATAATTGTCACCATTCAAGGTGAAGTTAATATTTCTGTGATGTCAAGTGCAGTTGCAGAAAAGTTGTGGTGTGCTCAGGATGGCTGATCTGCAAGGGGGGCATGCCTCGCATGTAAGGGTGCTCATGCAGGAACTGCCAGATATAAACAGGGTGCATATATCCTTCTGTCCAGGTTGCAATTGGTCTCTGGGTAGACTGGAAAGTGCTCCGACAAGTGGCTCATACGTCTTACCATACGCCTTATCAGCACCTCCTGTAGCTTCCGAACACATGCATGGCCGAAACGGCTTCTTTTTTTCTTTTGCACTACCAAAGGGTGTAAAATGGCTGGTTCCCCAAGACCCCCCCCCCCCCCACACACACACACACACACACACACACACACAAACACACACTTTTTTTTTCTTTTTTCTTTTTTTTTTTTAATTTGAGGCAATGTGCCAGCTTTTCTAGCTGATCATTGTGCTCTGCAAACCAAGGAGCACGGGCTTGCGCGGCATTACTTCATACTTATTGTGGTCTCGTGCATATACATTTCCAAGGTTTGGTTTTGAGGTAAGTAGGGTTTGAGCGAGTTGTTTCGTTATCAGAATGTAGGGTGGGCTGCTTGGAAGAATAAAATGGGAATAAATGGTACCATGCCACGACCAGAACACAACACAAGTTGCCTTTCAAGCGATTTACAATACTGCTCTAGTGCACACCACTTGGACGATGCCTATTTCAAGCTTCTGCTGCATGATTTTTCCAAATCGGAGTCGCAATTTCAACTTGGTGTTTGAGGAAAGAAAAAGAAGACCGCTTGCTGTTTTCTCTGCGTTTAGAAAAACTGAGTGCCACAGTAGCAGAGGCAGGGCTCGTGCTGCTGGTACAACGGGATCACAGCGCAAGCTGTTGTCACTTTGTTGCTTACTACCTTGTTTGTTGGCAATGCAGAAGGCAGCTGCTTGTAGGCACCAAGTTATGGAAGATACAACTGACGGCATGATGGCTTGTAGACTCCATAGGTGCACAACAGGAAAGGGCACTTGTCATGTGGCTCATACGTCTTACCAGCACCTCCAAACCAAGAAACACGGGTTTACTCGATTACTTCATACTTATTGTGGTCTCGTGCATTGCTGTGTGACAGGATGGCACTGGCAAAGCAAAAATATGCTAGGCAGCAAGAGTTCTTGGTCTGCTCAAGTGAAAAGATCAAAAGCATAATACACTCGGAAAAAAAAAATGATCGTTGGTACGTTTGTTTTGAATAAACATGGGGTAATTGCATGTCACTCCCTTTTCTAAACATTGCATTATGCGGTCAGTGATGTGGATAATATACAGGGCTACTTTGTTGCCCTTCCGTGGTGCATTGTGGCAGATTTTGCCTCAACAAATTTCTGCTGCGGCAAAATAATTGTCACCATTCAAGGTAAAGTTAATATTTCTGTGATGTCAAGTGCAGTTGCAGAAAAGTTGTGGTGTGCTCAGGATGGCTGATCTGCAAGGGGGGCATGCCTCACATGTAAGGGTGCTCATGCAGGAACTGCCAGACATAAACAGGGTGCATATATCCTTCTGTCCAGGTTGCAGTTGGTCTCTGGATAGACTGGAAAGTGCTCCGACAAGGCTGCCGCTGCCCCCCCCCCCTTTTTTTTTTATACCGTAAAATCCCTGTGGGGTTACTAATAATTCAGTGCTACAAACCATGATCTTTATTTGAGAGGCTGAAGAGTGTGGGGGGTGCGAGTGTGCAGGGTTTGGGTCCGTTGAATAGACCCCCTTGCAGAAGTTGCTGGCAGTCCCCAAAGATGTGTGGACTGTCTTGGTGCCATCAAAATGCCAGGACGTGCTCATTCGTGGTTGTGCGTTGCAGCGGGTGGTGTTCCTGAAGCAGCTGAAGACTGGCCTGCTGATGGTGACTGGCCCGTACGGCGTCAACGGCTGCCCCCTGCGGCGCATCAACCAGATCTACGTCATCTCCACCAGCACCAAGATTGACCTGTCGGAGGTCAAGCTGCCCGAGAACCTGGACGACCGCTTCTTCAACCGGCCAAAGTCTGCCAAGAGGCGGGGCCGCAAGGAGGAGGGCGAGATCTTCGACACCAAGCCCCAGGTGGGGATCTGGGGTCGTGCAATTTCTGCTCTGCTCGCAAGTTGCCGTCTCAGTGGCAGGCCTCCGAATCTATCGATGCGCAAGGCATTCGCATCACGCGATTTACCTCAGCCAGATGGCAGGGTGCATAGGTGGTGTTGGAAACGCCTGCATTGCTTAGCTTCTGCCGTTTCCTCCTATGTCGTGGGTGCTTATCAGCTGGCTGGTCTGCAAGAACACGCCTTTTTTAGGTGAGGGTGTCCACGCAGATGATGCCAGACATGAACAGGGTGCATATATCCTTCTGTCCAGGCGCAATCCATCTCTGGTCAGACTGGAAAGTGCTCCGACATGGTGGCTTGCCTTGAACGTGCTTTCTAGCGTTTGCGGTCTGTCGTCGTGTTTTTAACGTGTTAAATGGCTAGAACGGTAACCCTCCAAATACCAGAGTCGCGTTGGCATTGTGCCACAAGATGCCCAATAATTCTGTGTTTCTGGCGCGTTCTCTTTATGCACGCGTATTGGGGCTGTGTGAAGAAGTGAACGTACAGGCAAACGTGTGGCAGAAGTCGTACGCACGTGATTTGTTGCATGGCTGGCAAAAAGTGAGGTCCCGAAAGGTGCTGTCCTTCAGTTTGACGAGGGCCTCATGGATGGGGAGTGGCTCTTTGGGTAATCCCTTATGGTGGTGCCTGCCTGTGTTTCAGGTGCGGACGGTGAGCGAGGAGCACCGCAAGACGCAGAAGGAGGTGGACAAGCAGGTGCTGCAGGCCATCAAGAAGCACCCGCAGAAGAGGGCCCTCGTGCACTACCTGGCGGCCAGCTTCTCGCTGCGCAACCGCATGTACCCGCACAGGATGAAGTTCTGAGCGGTATAAATAAAACACGCCCTGGACTCTGCTGCTGTGGGGCCTTCTCATTTCTGTCCCTGCCATAGGGTCATTTAGTTGGGCTCTCAGTTGGCCCAACTACACATCTCTCGCAACCTGCATGACATTCACACCAGGCATCTGTGGGATTTGTAAGAAACTTTTGCTGCAGTGTAACTTGCAGCAAAGCACTGTATAGTGTGAAGAAAAGTTTACACGTGGACAAACGTCTGTGCACAAACACGGACAAATTTCGCTGGAATCCGGCATGTATTGTGTGATAAATAGTGTAACGTAAACCCTTGCGTTGAATGGAGCAGCAAACAGCAGTCTTTGAGGATGGTTTAGGTTCATGCAGATCCCAAGTTTGCACTGCAGCCACACATCCACGCCCATTGAGAATTTACAAATCAATAGTGGAAGGCATTCAGCACTGCTAAACCTCCACGATCTACGTTAAAGAAGTTATTTAAACTAAATGCAAGTTTGGTTCATTGCTTGTATTGTCTCAGAAGAATGAAAGAATACAATACCACTGATGCTGGTTAGAGCAAACTTTACCAAAGCTACATAATAAGGACAAGAAATAGGCATGCTATTCACTGGCTACTTTCCTCCACTAGAGAGAGAGAGTAAACGTTTATTAATACGACCCATGTCCGGGTCCGCGCTCAAGGAGGTTGAGATCAAACGACCTCCCCCCTGATGGTGAGCAGGTGCTGAAGGAAGGTTGTCCACGAAGAGGTCGTCTTGCCGAGGTGGGCAACCCAGGAGGAAATGTGATGAGGTAGTGAGCGACGTTGTGGTGTGTGGGCTCTGGGACAGGTCCAGTAAGTGTGTGTGAGTGTGGGTATGGAGCTGCACCCTTGGCAATGTGGTCTGCTTGGATTGTTCTGTATTTGATGCAGAGTGTAGTCGTTTGGTAGGGAGTGTGTTTGTGCTTGCCTTGGGAGTGTCGTGTACTTCCTCGGAAGAGAATCAGGTGGTCTGGGGAGTTCTCTGCGGTCTATTCGGAGTGTTTTCATATACATACGCTCTTCGTTCCTGATAGCGCTCTTACCTGTCCTCTGCCGGGAAGTACGTCTCGGGCCAATCCTGGAAAGTTTCGGAACACCAGGCCCTTGAGGCTTTATCGTGGACGCGAGCATTGCCTAAGGAAGAAGAATGTCCTGGGGTCCATTCTAACGTGATTGAGATATGAGGATGGCGCTGTCCATACTCGGCTAGCGCAGCTCGTATGTTTGGAGGCAGTTTGCGAAGGAAAGCCCGCAGGGCTGCTTGGGAGTCGGAGCGAATGACAATGCTCTCTGTTTGGTGGCCATCATTTCCGCTGTCGCCGCAGAAGGGACGTCGTGGTGATGATTAATGACTGCGCTGCCAGAAGAATCTATGCTTGCAGTGACTACTTTGCCAGCGGTAAAGCTGGCATCGGCATGGTAAGAAAGTGAATCGGTGGGTTGCTATATGCGGGTGTGTTCTGCTCGACGTGTGGCGTCCTCTTCAGGGTTCATATGCTTAGGTATGGGTTTTACCTTGATAAATGGGACGGCGTCCCATGGTGGTGCGGCGAGTGGTATGACGGGTAGGTTGGCAGTGTTGTATCCCATAAGCTCCAGCAAGGCACGACCTTGCTTGGATGTTGTAAGACGATGAGACTGTGCTTCTTGGTGCATGATGAGTCGGTCAGTTAATGTGTTGAATATGGCGGTGCCTTCGACAAAAGTACTTGCAGCATAGCTGGGGACTCCGAGTGTGATGCGTGTTGTGCCTCGCGTGATGTGTGATGTGCCTCGCGTGAGCGGGTGAGTTGACGGGGTAGTTGTGGGAGCACCTAGACGAATCTGTATTTGACGATCGGTAAGAGAGCTGCGTATGTAGTGTGAGAAGCGTTGGCCTGGTTGGGTGCTGTATAATTTCTCCAGAAGTTCTGGGTATTTGATGTTGTCAAACGCCTTATGGACGTCCAGTCCCACTATGGTGCGGGTTCAGGTTTTGCTTCCCCGCAAGAAGACATCCAGCTTGATCAACAGTGCTGCGTCTTGGGTCGATACGTGGCGGCGAAATCCTGAAAGCGTCAATGGCAGATGGGCTTGTTGTTCCAAGTGGCATTCGTATCTGTTTAGGGCCATTTTCTGACAAATTACTGGCTCACTTGTGTGTCTCGCTGAAGGTGATAAAATCAAATGTATATTAAACAGATTAGAAGCTTGCAAAACAAGCTACATATGCTTTAAATTACTTGCATTTTTCTTTTGTAGCATTAAGAATGGTGGGGTAAGCCAGTTATTCCCCTGTGAACGTCGCACCCAATGTTTCATGACAGGATTGCCATGAACTGTGTTGTACTTGCCCGATCAGAGGTAAACAGCTGCAGCGGTTGCCGAGTGGCATTGCTGTGCCATCTGGGAAGGCCGATGGGAACCAAGCGTGTTTTGGCATGGCCTGCTGCGTCGAGGACAGCTCGGTTCTGGTCGCATGGCAGCATTTTGTTGCTGCTTGGACTCTTGAGCTTTAGGTAGGTATGTCCGATACATTGCTGACATTGCGGAGCATGCAATGCAGTGGGAGAACAAAGGGTACCGGGCAAGTGCTAAACTCCAAAAGCTTTGGGTAAATGAAAGCTTTATGTTATCCTTACGGCCCCAAGTTAGCCACTGTACAGTCGTAGACAAATGAAAGGCCAACACGAAAATATGAAAGAGCACACAAATAGCGCGATGTCTTTCCGTGCAAGCCAAAGTGATGCGTGGCTTAGTTAAAAAAACAAAGTTGGGAAATCTGGATTTCCAAATAAAGGAATACTGTGCCATGACTGGACACCAACGAACAGTGTTTTATCAATCTTGCGTGTTTTGGTTCATATTTTTGTGTTCGCATTTCATTGGCCCACGGCTGTACATGCTATCGGTGGATACACCACTTGTCCGAACGGCCCCCCCCCCACCCCCGAGCCCTCATTTTGCAAAACTCTTGTGCTAATCTTTCCACGACCTCAAGGCCACAACGTTGAGCCCCTATGCTGGACAACAACAAGGCAGAGTGGCTGCTGTGCGTGCGACACAGCTTCTAGTGGTGTGGTATCCAAATGAGCAGCCCCACCTCCTCATTCTATACTTTGTCTTGCCGGTTGTTCACTCTGTAAAAGCTCTGTAAACACCACTTGATTGTAGCTTTTCCTTTGCAACCATTTGATTATTTAGTTTCGCTGGCAGTTTCAAACATTTCCGAACGATATGGATAAGGAAAGCTTGTCCATAAACGAGACTTGCTTACAGCTTAAAATTTACGTCCATTCATTTGTTATGCTAGCACACTGAACTGTTTCCAAGCTTAAAGGGACCATGAAAACAGCATTTAACTTTGCTTTATTTGAAGGACCGGGCAGCTCATGCCTCACTTCAATTTTGTTTGGTGGGAAACGATAGCTTCATTAGAGTGATCTGCATTTAAAAGGATTCCGAATTATTCGCTCTATGTGCTATGCTTACGTATGATAAATCACAGTGTCTAGAGTGCTGCCCAACTGCACTCAGGTGGGCGATAACAGTTGTGGCTGGAGTCGTAGAATTAAACCGCACCAAAGGCCTGACTGCCGAGAAGCATTCGTGGCTCAAGCTTTGCCCCGTACCTTGACATCAATATCAGATAAATAATTTTGTGAGCCAGCTTCCTTGCATTCCACTATGCTTTCACTGGGGCCAGTAAGACACGAGGCATGTCAAGGCAATGCGCCAGGCAAAACATTTACACCTGCAAGGAAAGGGGACAGTGCAGACAATCACCACAGCCCCAGCCTGGATGTTGCGGCCACAAGTGCTGTTCTGTCCTTCCCGGCTTGAATGCCAACCCGCCTTAGTTCATTGCCAGTCGTGCAATTGGTTTCGATAGAGCTGGCTTATAGAGGAGTAAGCAGGGTTGCTAGGAGAAAAAATATCTTGAACAATGCTTCTCAACAATGGGTGTGGCACGGACCCCACGTAGACCTGCAGAAGTGATGGGGGACCTCACAATGAACTACATCGGTGTCATAATGTAAAGCAATTTGCACAGATGCTAAAGCCGCTTGTAAACCTATTCAGTGTCTGCCTTTTATGCTGACGTACATTGTATTTTCAAACGATTTGTTCTTGCAGTTAAAAGTTTCCTGAAACACCCATTGAGTGCCTGCCTTTTGCTACAGCTAGTGTGTTGCGCAAAAAGCAGACATTGAGATGTGTGCTATGCAGAGAAGTTAGAGTGGCCATGAAGACAAAATACAAGTTTGTTTTATTCAAAACATTTTGTGTTTGATAGTGCCCCCAACACTTGTCTGGCAGTAAATGATGCTTCATTTACCGAGAGGTTAAACAATATAAGCCGAAATTTTAATTCTCCCAATGTATGTTTTGTGATGTCAGTGATCCAGGGCAGGTAGTTAAAACAAATTTTAAACATCTTTTGTTGCCTTGTTTGTTGTCTGTAGTCCTAGATAGCGCTACAATACTGCTCAAGACTGCTGTCCGCACTCACTGTTTTCGGCTGGATTTGTGCCTGGCTTTTTTTTATGGTTGATAGTAATTGTTTTGTGAAGCATTGGGTATGCTCGACAAACAGGGTCACGCAAGACACTGCCATTTGGCCTGTGTCATGTCAGACAGTCGCGACGCACCCAACAGCTGTACAGCTGTGGCGAGCACAGTGCACGCAGTATGCACTGGTGCTTCTGCTTAAATGTTCGTCGTGACCAATTGTTTGCAGCTCCATTCTCACTACTATAAAAAGAATGCGCGCCAAATTTAGGTGCAAATATCTCGCTCGGCAAGCTTACAATCCATTTAATCTGTATTGAATTTTGTCGGTCACAGCCAATTGCAACAAGCTACCCCAATGCGTCATAGCGCAGGAAAGCAGACAGTGCGTCACATTGCTATTCTTTGTTTTCCTTTATACAGCTTATTTATTTTAGTGAAGTTTGCATTAGAAGTGGCATCACTGTTATTCTAATGAGGCAATTTTTCAAATCAACCAAACTTGCATTTCGTATTCATGGCCCCTTTAAATGTGCGTCTGCAGTAAAGCCACATTTTTGTGTTGCCGGCAAGGATGCCTCCACAGCTTCCAGTTCGACAGCCACTGGTGTTACAGGTAACTTTTGCATGCCATTTACAGCACCTGCAATGGGTCAGGCCAAGTCATTGCATGCCACTTGTTGGGCAGAGCATACAGGGATTAGTGGGAGGCCTGTGCCAAAAACTTAGTCCACGCACAGCCCTTACTGCAGAGAGAGATAATACACCACCTACCCTTCATTCTGGCCAAAGCCACGTGCAGGATAAAAGTATTGACAGTTATTTTCTTGTACACACTACTCGTGGAATGCCAGAGTTCAAGTCCATATGGGATTTTTAAATTGCTTTGCCAAATCTCTCAAATCTTGGACACCTGTTTTCAGTAGTGCAGTCCCTTTTCCTTTTCAGTATTGTGATAAGAGAGGGCTCAAGTCTGCATGAAATTTTTCAATCACTGCCAAATTGCTCAAGCCTTGGTGCGGTCCGGCGAGAGCAGTCCGGTTTTCTATTTAAATAATGTGTGAAAAGAAACTAGAGACTTACTGTACAATTTCTACATTTAGTACATCACAGGTTCCTCTTGCAGCATTCCTAACGCTGGGGTTAGGCTGGTGCTGTGAACTTCTGCAATTCACGGCTGTCAACAGTCACACTGAGAATTCATGGCAATGGTAAGTAGATCAGAGCAAAAGAAAAACATGCAAGATCACCACGGAGGCATGGCTACCTCAAAGACTCCATTGCTCCAAGTTCTACATGTGTTTTATTCACATGAGTGCCACATGACATCAGATGAAGCCATTCTGTCGCATAAAAATGGATAAAGCAGACGTCGAATTGACACGACAAGTGGGCATGAGGATGGACTGGCTTCTTTATATGAACAGGGCAGCAGAGTTATAGGCAGTTCTCGCAAACGAAAGCACATAATAAAAGGGCAACGAAATTTACAATCCATTGATGGGGCCAACAAAAACGGGGTAGAGGAACAGTTGCATAGCAAACAAAATGTGCCCAAATCCGGCTCCTCCGCGCATTTTTGCCAGGCGTGCAATCTAAGGTGGGCGATGGCCAAAGTACAACAATGAGGCATGGCTGGCCACTTCGTCTGAACTTGTGAACCTTCAGATGACCCTCTGTGAACCGTTGGGAAGGGCTGGGTTCCCAGGGTTGGCGGGCGTGGCCTCTGGGCTGTGCTTCTGTGATGCGGGGGGAAAAGAAATGCACTAACGTCACAAACAGCAGTAGCTCTAGCTTTACACCAGCCAGTCTGGCTTCTTCTTTCGGCAAGTCGTTTCATTGGCATACACAGGAAACCATCTGCCTCATTTTTATCTACCTAAACTGAGGCATATGTGAAAACCGCTCAATATGTGAAGGAGTGCCACAATATATGCTGCTTTGTTGTTAAGGGGGTACACTGCTCTTAAAGCAGCTTCCTTTACATGTAAGTAAACTCTGTGAAACGTGTCAGTCTTGCTGCTTTTTTCCACTGATCTCAAATAAACTTCAGCTTTCCACTGAGCTGTAAACTTAGTTCCAGGTGGTGCATCAAAAAAACCGATTCTCTTATTACACTCACCAGGATTCATAGTGTTGGAAAATATAAAGATTACAGTTTTATGACCAACACTGTTTTGTCTATTGTTCCTCCAAAAATGACTAATTATCTCTAATTATCTTGGTAACTAATTGACTGACTAAAAGAATAATGACATATTTGGAATCAGTGGAAAAGAAGCAGCAAGACTAACAAAGTTTCACAGAGTTTACTTAAAAATGAAAAGAAATTGTTTCAAGAGCCATGTCCCCTTAAGACTTGTATTACTCCTTCAGTAAAGTGCACACAATTAGCATAGGTAGTGAGCTAGTGCTTGAAAGAAATCACGATTTCCCATAACAAACAAGTTCTCTGCTTGAGAGCCTGGATACAATACAGAAGCAGATATGGCAACATTCATTTTGATCCCCTTTGATCCCAAGATTCATTTTGATTACGCATCAAAATGCGTAAATTTTGCTACAACCACAAGCTTAGTACCTTTTTCTTTTTCTTCTCTTTCTTCTTTTTCTTCCGCTCTTTCTCTTCGTCATGCCGCTTTTGCTTTTTGTGCTTCTTTTCGTGGGAGGCATCGGAGGCATTTTCTAGAAAGTGCAGAGCATGCAACAAAGTTACACGCTGCACAATGTCACGGGTAGCCCCATTGGCTAATGTCACTACGACCACCTCCACTGTCGGTGAAAGCAACAACGGATGCGTGAGAGTTGAAATGTATCATCGAGCAGCAATGAAAAGCTCACGGTACAAAATAGACTTGCGCAAGCCATTTTGACTAGCCTAGGAACACAAGCACGAATGTGAAAACAAACAAATGTCCACCATCTTCAGGCAAACAAAGGGATAAACAAACATGGTGAGGAATACGAAAACAAGTGATATGTTTGTGCTGCTATTATACACTGCTTTGGCCACCTGGGGAAAATGCAAATAACACTGCCAAGTTAACACTACACAACACACTGACATCGGCAAGGCCAGAGGAAAACTGCATTACGTTTTGCAGTGTAGCCACTTGGCACAGGTGGCACCCGACTTTTAATTGCGCTCAGTGAAGCAATAAAAGCAAATGGGCTGCGACAAGTTTTGTCAATGTAATCTTATGCGTGGTGTTAAGGTCGACAGTGGCACAGGCAAGTCTTAGTCTTTTTTCCCCCCAGTGTCGGACTGTTATGCAAGTATTTGCACGCATTCTTTTCTTTTTTGTTAGGAGCCTTACTATGCCACTTTCCAGGAATCTGTGCAGTTCAACTCTGCTCTGTTGAATTTCGTATAGCAATTATGCCTGCAAAAAGGCAGAGGGGGGAGGGAAATTTGGTTTAACATTTATTACTGAGGCACTCGAAAAGGGGTGTGTATACCTGTGCTTTACACCGAAACAATTATGCATCCTTTCAATAACGATTGCACATAGCAACGTTACTGCTTAAAAATGATGCAAAGGCATGTCTTTTTGCTCATTTTTACTTCTGGGGTCGGTATATTGAGTGAGCCTGCGTTGCATGTGCACACTCACATTACAGCGAATCCGAGCATTCCGAGTTTCAATCTGCGCAATATCTTGAGGGGAATGGCATAGGACAAACCCACCTTGCTGCTGAGATTCGTGATTCGGGGTGTCGCCCATTTTGTGCTTGTGCTTCTTGTGCTTGTGCTTCTTTCGTTGCGGCTGCTGGCTCATCATGCGGTACTGCTCAGGCAGCTGGAAGAACACGAGTGGATACACATGGTTAGCAGCCCAGATGCAAAGCTGTCATCTGTCACCCATAATTACACCAAATGAAAATGCTGCACATGCACACTTTTTCTGTACTTCGCTACAATAAACTGTTCACTAGTTGACCTTTAAGGGCAGCTGTTCTGTTTCCACGGTGTTTATTCTCAAGCTGTTCCGCGAGAATATCAGTTATTATTTGCAAATTCGGAGAATGCCAGTCGCAGAAGAACTGACGTAACCCCACCTCCCCCCTTCTCCCAAGGACCATAAGTCCACCTCGCATCTTCTGGCTCCTCAACACTAAAAACTAATACTTTTTCGTAACTTTTGAGTCAGAGAAATCGCAGCGAAAAGCCGCGCCAGTAGCAGGAGGATCTCACTAACCGGACCGGGGTGGAGCCTGAAACCGACGAGCTGGGCGCCGGTTAGAGCCAAGAGCTCCTTCCCACCGACTGGCGGTTTCTCGATGAGGGAACGGAGTGAGCTGCAAGTGAGAAAGACGCAAGGCGTCGTCTGTCAGCAGCATGCGGCACCTCGCATCACGTCTCGCGAGAACGCAGAGCCAGAGAGAGCAGTACCTGTTGTCTTGATCGCCGGGAGCATCGATGTTTCCTGGCAAGTTGGGCAGGAACGCACTCAGCTGGTCTTTGACCTTGCGGCCACTGAACTTGTTGTAAGAGTGCTCCAAGCCATAGGATACCATCAAGTTTGTGGCGCCGGTAAGCTCACTCTCTGTTCATAGGGAAAGACAACGCAAGTTTTACAATCACTCCCATTACCCTGTCAAAACACAATCAATCAAACTGGGAAACCTGCATCGCCACAAACGACGGGACAGTCAACGCCAGAGGATTACGGCAAGTGCTCAACATTGATTTAGAGGCAGTTGTACGATCATCGCAAGTTAGGATAAGCATGAGGGGTCAAAGTTTGCGCATAAATGTGTACTGTTCCATGTATGCCTGTTTGCATCAAAGCGTACGCGACCAAAACGTAGCAGCGCGTCTAGCGCGAAGACATCGGACGGCAGCTTACTTGGAGGCTCTTTCATGAGATAGAACGGTCCGCTGTGAACGATGGCCGGAGTTTTTCCGAGAGAAATGGTTGTCTTGAGTGTTCCGGTTGTGTCTTGGCGAGACACAACCGGTGAACGCGAGCCGCGAGGGCTCGATTTTGGGGAATATTGGTCGGCCCGCCGTACCACTTCAGCCATTGTCGTCTGCCATGTTGTTTCCTAAAAGATTTCCTTCCCATCAGGCAATTTCGTAATGAAAAGCGGAAGTAGCAGAACTACATCCCTACCGGAAGCTTTAAGTTAGTCGCGAAACAAATATGGTAATACGCGCTGAAAGCAAAATAAAAGGCTAAGATTAAGAAGCCCTTAAATGTTTAAAAACACAGTTGTAAGGAGAACATCATTGCTGAAAGTTCTTTCTACAACACCCACAATGCCACGCGCTTCCGCCGCGCGCATGCTTTGGTTGCTTTGGTCAGGCGCGAGTTTTGCTGCGGGTCGAAATGATTTCCACACGAGATATACTGGCTCTTAGCTCGTGCAAATCCCTTAGCGACGTGACAGAATTGGAGTGAGTACCGAAAACACATTGTTCAAACCATGCTCTAACATTATACTAGTTCCCGCTGAGTGTGATTTGTGCACGATCGGCTTTAGGATAGGTGCAGGGGAGAACCTGCCACCTGTTGTGAACCAACTGGGTAATCTCCAAGTGGGCCAAATATTACAATTATGGATAATCTTGAAAGACACTTATGATAACGCAATCCGTGGATCGTTGTGGGGCATATTTTGGGGGTGACATTGTACAGCGAAAGGTCCACTAAGTGTTCATGGCATGTTATGAAAGATTACTAAAACCGAATTGCCTTTTTTTAGAAATACTGGACAGTTCATACCTCACTGCAATGTTGTTTGGTAATTTCATGTTTACTGGGTAATATACGGATTTTCATGATTACTTTATTCCTGTATAGAAGAATAAAACAGTTTCTGTCCTGTTTCCTGATAACCTGCTTTGGCAAGAAAATGGAGCCTGTGAATCGAATTTTTTCTGTATTTATTTTTCTTTCACTCAGCTTAAGCAACAGGGACCTCAAAGTTCTGGACCCATGCAGCTTCAAAGGATTGAGAAACCTGCAAAGCCTCGACGTGTCGAGAAATTCGCTGCGGGATATCCCCGATCTCGGTCTCCCCAGGCTTCGATGCCTAAATGTGGAAGAGAACTTGATCAACGACTTGACTTTCCTGAAGGAATACAGTGAGCTGACGGAGCTGATGATCGCTGGCAACCCAATTCTGGCAAGTGGATTGAAGGTTTTGCTGTTGGGCTTTCTGGAGACTGGCCAGTTGCCAGAGCATTAGATTCAGTGTTGCGTAATCTGCTGTGGGTCACAAGTTGCAGACTTATACCTTTGGGTCAACCCAGCCGCCATCACTAAACATGAAGAAGGCAAAGATTGTAATGTCGCACTCTCCTAAATTAAAATGCTGTCTTCTGTGTTCCAACTGGGTGCAAAGCGCCGCATATTGTAGCACGTTTTCCTTTATGGGGGAGAGTATAGGCTACGGATTTTTGTAATTAATCAGCATTGTTGAAAAACAGATGTTTCCTTTTGATATTTATTACTTTTGCCACTTGCTTTTAGACACCAAGTTTGTATTGCCAATGTACCGGCTGCTTCTTCTAATGCTGTTCTTTCTGCTTTCTGTGTATATCTGTTGCGCTGTTTTGAGTTTGTTTTACTTCTGTGGTGGCTGAGTCTCCCACATTGACTGCATGTGAAGGCGTATAATAGTGGCTTGTGCCGGCAGAATAGCAAGTCATTTTAATGCAAAATCTGTGATAAAAAAATAAATGCTTCTCTTGGGGGGGATTCTTATTACAGAAATCCAGCCTAGTTGGAATCGATTCGGCATAAAACTTTTTGCCACACAAACGGAGGCGTAGAAATATTCATATGCGGCGAGCCCTTGTCCGTGTGTATATTCCTGTGTTGCCATTTGTGTAGTACAAAGTTTCACGATTGTTCTCATTTTGCAAGTTGGAAATTTATAACGTTTCAACAAACCATTGTTCTTATGTTGAAATTAGATTAGGGCACAAGCGTTGACAGGACTTGTGATATGTTAAAGCTTTAGAACGGTGGTTTGGGCTAGTTGGTGCATACTGAAATTCGATACAGCGCAAAAAGACAGCACAAGGAAACTGCGACACAAGACACAGCGCCTTGTGTCGTCGTTTCCTTGTCCCATCTTTTTGCGCTGTTTCGAATTTCGGTTAAAGCCTTGTTTGTGTGCCTCCAGGCTCGACAAAATTACATCCGAGCTCAAGTTTTTTTAGAAGGTGCTTTGAGACTAACCGCTCTGATTCAGCAAAAAGGATGTTAGCCTCTGTGGATGCTAATAAAAAACCTAGCCCAAGCAGGTCTTCAAACTTGCAGCTTTACGGTATCATCTCTTACGCAATCTGTTGTACGGATAAGACCTGTTTCAGGGCACATTCAAGCACACTACACACTATTGAATCAACACCATTTAACCTGCTTCCTGGGTGCACACGTAATGTGCCCTGCAAAGCCCTTCGCGGGCTTACAAATTTTATTTAGATGATCCTACGCAGTAGCACGTACCGTATGAAAAAATAGTTCCAAACTTTTATGTGTTCAGTGGGAAGCCATGGTAATGTAGCAGCCTCTTTTTTGGCATTTAATGAACAATAACTTTATGGCAGAATTGAACGTGAGCCAATGTCTATATCACACTTTTTGTACACAAAGTGGAACAGTTTCTGCAAAAAAGAAAATTGGGCTCCCCAGCTTTCCAAAACCACATATTTCTGTGTTCGACCTTATAGTTCTGTCTTTGTGCATTGCTCACTTGTACCGGTGAGAGCTTGGCTTGACTTCTTTGAAGGTGATGAACATTCTTCACCCAGTTTTGGTTCTGTCGATCTCTGTCTAACTGTTTAGGTCTGTCAGTATCCATCTAATCAATCTCCCACGGTAAAGCGTCAATTTGATCTTCGAACCGAGGAGAATGGGAGACTTGTGGGAAGGAATGGGGCTGGGGAAGGTCAGTGAGGGATGGAAACTCAGTTCAGCGTAAATCTGCCACACAATAGTGAAAGAATGCTAACCGCCTCATGTTGATAGCCATCGAACATGGTTTCTAATTGTTTGCTTCTTTTCTCGACTTCCTCGCGACAGTCTGCTGACAAGAACATAGCTGTGTCTCTCCTCCCTAAGTTGACTCTGCTGGATGGAGCCGACTGCCAGCCTCTGCGGAAGCTTGAGGCACTGGGCGACAAGAAGTTGTTACCGCAGGTGGGTAGTATGCACGTTATGCACTCTGCTTTCAAGGCAGAAAAACAAGTGTTGCCTACACACCTGAGACTGCAGTAAACGTGCATACCTTGGCAATGGCTATTTGTGCAGGAGTACAGACGTTTAGCAATGCTTATGGTCATACGAAAACTGCGCATGTTACATAATATAAAGCAAGTTACTTAACTCGGGATGCGGAAAACTTAATGAAAGGCTTTTATTTATTTTAAGTACCCATGGTAGCTATTACCGACGGTTCACCAGAACAGCTTCAAAAGACATTGTACTCAAATGATAATTTCAGTTGTGAGTCTTCCTAATTCTGAGAATCACCCCTTTGATGCTGTGTTGTAAGTAAGTACCCATCCTAGCTGCGACTGTCAGTTTGCAGGAATAGGTCCGAAATACATTCTACTCAAGTGATAGTTTCAGTTGAGGATCTTCATATTCCCGAGAATTACCTCAATGATGCTGAGCACCTTTTGTAAAATATTTGCAGTTTTGTTCTTTCCATTTCAACTACTGCCCCGAAAGGGTGAGCAAGGCACTATAGCCAACCAGTAGCTAAACATTTTCTTTTTCTCACTGCTCTCAGTTTTTCGACGTTTCTGTAAAAAAAACTGGAATAAGGATTGAATGAAGACGACGGCGAAGCTGTGTGCACACGCAGCCTGTACAGACTCTGGGATGACTGCCGTGTAAATAGTGTAAATACGTTGTTTACATATATCTCGTGATTCATGTCTCGTGCCCTGTAACAATATTTCTTGTAGCACTATTCCCCCCTTTCACCTTTTACCCTTTATTTTTTTTTTTCCTTGATGCCACGAAATTAGGTGCTTTACGCAACTGACTCACTATGCAAACCGATTTGACCTGCTTGTGCAGATATCCCAGATTTGGAAATCCACATTCAAGAACAACCTTGTCCCTGGAGCTGATGAAGAGGAAATCAGCCTTGTGAAGAAGGATTTTCTTAGACATCTGCGGCGGTCGTTTTTAGAATGCAACGAATTTCCAGTCAAGTTCAAGAAGTTTAAGGTGCGTCTTGAGTTCAAGAAGTTTGTTTCGTGTTAAAGGAGTACTGACACGAAATTTTTATGTTACGTTTTTTTCGCTGCTATGCGTGTCTACCAGCCCACTAATCATAGAATGACAGATTAGACGGTCGAGCGCAGCGTAAACATTCATTTACGGCGTCGTTTATTCGGGCCAGTTTCGGTTTCGACTGAAAAACGCCGAGCGGCCGCCATGACAGCATGTATAACATGACGTCACCATTCTCGCCGTATCGCTGCCTCTCTGGAAGCGCGCGTGAGCGAGCGCACGCGCGCGCCCAGACCGGCCGAGGTTTTCGCCGTCCCCACAGGCCCGGGCAGCATGACGTCAGTCCCAAAACCATGACGTGTACACAAGCCCGAGCAGCGCGCGCCAACCACAGCCAGCGCGTCGGCTTCGTCACGGGAGCCCCGACGTCGGCAGTTTGGGGCACGTAGCAGATGATGTCACGTCGGCCCGCTCTGGGCTTTCTCGTGCGGGCGAAGATTAAAATGGAATTTAAATATGTTTCGCTGAACGGTTGCTGTTGAAACTTGCTGGGAGATATCTCCTGATAAAAAGGAAGCGTTTTACATAGTTATCTCAGCTTTGAAATTTCGTGTCAGTACTCCTTTAAAGAACTTTAAGCTGGCCACAAGCACTCTAAAACATTGGGTTCATTAAACTAAAGAACCTAGTTCTTTGGTAGGAGCTTTTGTCTCTGTGGGTTATTGTCTTAATCAGTTCCTTAGCCGTACTGATAAATATACTGATTTCTATTGAAGGCTAACTTTCTGTCTGCACAAGGTATGGTTTGCTTGCTGTGGTCCGAGAAAAACAGTTGCTTTGGAAACCCTTAGTGCCATTGGCAGCTTCAGCTAGCAGGTGCTCTAAATCCACTCCCCATGGGGTTCCTTCAGGTTGAAGCTCTTGGAGAGGACCTGTTTGAGGAAGAAGTGCGCTGTCTTCACTCCGGGGTGGCAGCAGGCACGCCAAGGAAGGAAGAAGATGAGACAAAGTCGGCGCGGGAGTCTCCCCGGAAGCGGGCTGTGTCCCCGGTGAAGAAGTCATCTGCCGTGAAGCGAGAGCCTGCTAAGAAAAAGTCCATCCTAGATGGCCGTGACGAAAAGGAAATCTCCCCACAGGATAGTATTCGCGGCCAGAACGGGTCCACGAGGGTCGATTCATCAGAAATTGCGCAGCAGTGGTCTTCTCCGAGGAAGAAACTGAAGTACGAAGCCAGTGCGAAGGTATCTGAGGTATGTGCCTGTTCTGTGTTTGGGCAGTTTCGTAAACGCCGTTCATAGGTGTGGCACGTTTGTACCGCTTTTGGGCTCAAACGGGAGGCTTTCATTTAATGCTGCGAAAGGTCACTGACTTGTGGGGTTTTAGTTTTGTCAGATGTTATGGCAGTGAAATTTTCAGTGTTTTGAAGCAGCGCTTTCCTTCTAGAGACCTGTCAAAGGGGCAGAGGTGTCGACGTTCCTCCGCTGCCACTCGAAAGACCCCAACGACTCGGTCACTCAAGTGTGGCAGGCAGCATTTCAGCCAAAGTGTGAGGACAACGGTAAGCATGGTGCTATTGGTCCAACCCACCTTACAGTTCTCAACAGTTCCCTTTGGCTGCGAATTGGGTGGCTTTGAGTGTGAGGTTTGCACTGCAACACGGTTAGCACTGGACACAGCCTGGAAGCTCACTCGTTGGTGCCCGGCCTTTTTGCTTTGCAGGGCTGGGAGTAAAGATTTCCTGTCACAATCAGCTGTTGTTATTTGCGTGCATGAGTTAACATGTCACATGTGTTTTTCATGTCATAACTTTTAAGTACAATAGAAAACGTGCTGTGCACCTTTGATGATTTTTTTAGCACGAAAGTGTTTTATTCCCGGATACACCATGATTTGACTGACGTCATATCCGTCACAAAAGTCATGCCAGTACAACGAAGCAAGCGGCCTGTAAAGGGTGCACCCCTGCACACATGGTCTTCTTGCGGGGAAGCAACCTTTAGTTCTGAAGAGAACGTTATACTTAGGGTTGTTCGTTTTCGGGTTTTATACTTTAACACGAAAGTGTTTAAAGCGGGGTACACCAAGATTTCCCTGACATCATATCCGTCTTGGAAATGACGCCAGTACACCTTTGCCGAAGCGACCCGCCAGCAGCACTTAACCTGGCAGACTCATGAAATGCTGACTGTTTTGATCCTTTTACTTCTGTTGCGGAAATGCATGTTGTCTGGTGGTCGTAGTAGCTTGTCAAATATTGTTGTGCGTGGTACCAGCAGTGTGGTGTGCAGACCAGCATCAGTAACCACTGGACTGCAAAACAAAGTGTGCTTTGTCACTCTGTTCCAGGCAGTCAAAAATGTGTTTAAGGCACTGCTTTCTTGTCATGCTCGTTTGAAAATGTACTCCCCATGTGTACCTGGCATACCATACCAAGGTATGGGAGTGGTGCTTTTTTGCACATATTAAATTTAGTGTTCTTGTTTCGTTTTCTCATTAACTATTTAGGAGGGGACGTTGCTCTTAAAAAGGCTTCCTTTAATTGCTAAGTAAACTCGGTGAAACTTGTCAGTTTTGCTGCTTTTTTCCCACTGATTTCAAATATGGCATTATTTTTTTAGTAATTCAATGAGTTACCAAGATAATTAGTCATTTTTGGAGGAACAATAGAGAAAACAGTGTTGGTCATAAAACTAATCTTTATATTTTCTAACACTATGAATCCTAGTGAGTGCAATAAGAAAATCGTTTAATCGTTTTTTTTTTTTTTTTACGCACTGCTTGGAACTAATTTTTCAGCTCATTAAACTTTGGTGGCACCAGTGGCAAGAAACCATTTCAAATGCCCATTTCAAACACCAAAGTTTAATGAGCTGTAAAGTTAGTTCCAAGCAGTGCATCAAAAACTGATTTTCTTATTGCACTTACCAGGCTTCATAGTATTTGAAAATAAAAAGATTACAGTTTATGACCAACACTGTTTTGTCTATTTTTCCTCCAAAAATGGCTAATTATCTCCAATTATCTTGGTAACTAATGGACGGACTCAAAAAGTAATTCCATATTTGAAATCAGAGGAAAAAAAGCAACAAGACTGACAAGTTTCTCAGAGTTTACACAGAAATTAAAAGAAATTGTTTTAGGAGCCATGTACCCCCTCAAATTAGAATTTCAAGAAACTCTGTTTGAACTTGAGCATTTTTCTACTCCTTCTTGGCTGGGAATTGTCTGGACACTTTTTGTGTGTGTGTGCGTGCATGCACGCATGCATGAGTATGTGAGAGAGACTTTAACTAATGTTGTAGTGTAATGCTTAGAACATGGCTGCACTGAACACCAGAAAAATACGAAGCTAATGTGCAGCTCATTGTGCTCACGGCAATTTTGGTTTTCAGACATTTCTCCAAACATTGTGGCAACGTGTGGTGGAAGAGTTGTGAATTTTATCGACTGCAGCACTGGGACGGTTGTGAAACGCTACAGGCATGCAAACCCCAAGGAAGTGAGGAAACTTTTTTTGTGCTCTCTCTTACCTCTTTTTTTCTCTGCGGTACCTTTTGAAAAATTCATAGCAAGGTTGAGGATGAAATTTGTACTGTAGGTTATCTCGTAGTTCTGCTGAATCTCTGCAAACGTTGATGCAAAAGTTTTTTGCTAGAATATTTCATGGTTGTGCTTGTAAGCGTATTGTGTCACTCTTCGTTGTAGCTTTCGCAACACCTGTAATTTTTGGTCCATTGCAACTTTATCACTTTTGCGCTGGAGGGAGGTACACCTGCCCACAATCAGCAACTGAGTTTGCTTAAAACTGTGTGCTGTAGTTCAAGGGAAGCAATGGTTGTTTTTGTGTTGTTTGGGTGCATCCCTGGTCATGCAAATTTTCCCGACGATACCGTTAAATGGTGTCCCCCCCTGTGCTTGCTGACCTATAGGTGTGTGGTTCGATTTATTGCTCTTGCCTTATTTGTTCATTTCTGCAAGCACGCTTCATTCGACCTTTTTGGGTTCCTTATTTGCCAGCAACATTATGATATTTTGAGGCGGTAATGTAACACTTTGTGCATTCAGCCAAGTCAGACAGTAACAAAGTGAATCAAGCGCTAAGATGGCAGTTGTGAAAAAAAGACAAAAGTTTCAAAAGTTGGCTTACTCAGTTTAATTTGAGGAATTCTGAACGAAAGCAGGCAAAAAGGCAGACTCTAAGTAGTTTTAAATCTCCCTTTTCTACTTGGCTTACCCGCTGACGTGCTTGCTTTGTGAAGACAATGCCTAATGCTCCTCTGAGCTAATTGTGGCAACTTGGCGGCCATGTCTAGGCTTAATAACCGAATGGCCTAACGAGTGGAGGCTCGTGGGTTTAAGGGACTCTGTTGGGGGGCGTGCTGCTTAGCTCGGCCGTGCGTTGGCGGCCAAAGCCGAGTGCTACCCGTTGTTGCCCAGGAGTTCTTCTGCCTGGCCTGGACCCAGCTGCCCATAGGGGGGCGGCCCAGTGCGGTGCTGGCCGTGGCCGGCAAGGCCCGCGAGGTCAGCCTGATCCACCCCGAGCAGCTGGTCTGCTACCGCTCGTTTGAGGCACACAGCAAGTACATCAACTGCCTGCACTTCTGCCCCAGCCAGCCCAGCTGGCTGCTCAGTACGTGGCCACCCCTCATTTCTACACACCTCCCCCCCACTGCTTCTTGTGCATTCCATTCCTTCGGCCGGACTCTCGAGAGAGTCTTGAAGGTTGTCTCTGGCTCACCCTGCTTGAAAAACGCACCACAGTGTCAGGGAGCTGCAGGTTTCTGCCTGACAATTCGAGCAAAATAGGAAAGGATGTCACGTGAGGTAATGGGAGCTCTTTGCGTGGCATCCTGTTTCCATGCTTCAGCTCTGCTTTTAAATCGTGATGGTGAAGTGACAGATGAAAGCACGAAGTTCAGCTAGTAAGCATTTCGAAACAAGGTGCTCCGCAAGCAAAGGCTGGCTATGTTTCAGTTTCGATTTTGGTCGAATGTTTTGCCCTGGCATGCAAGTGTGGCCAAACAGTGTCGGTGAACAGAAGAGGTACAGTGACAAAATTAGTGCAATCAACTATGGGGCCAAGCTGGCTGTGTCAGCTTTTCTGCCGGCCTGTTGAGCTGTCTTTCGCTCATTTCTCAAGGTGGCCACGCTGCACAGGTTTTTGGCACTGGCTTGGAGTTTATGCAGTGCTCTTTTGACGCTACTGAGGGGCAACAATGTATTTTGTTAGGTGCACCACACAAAAAAAGTGGAGGAAAGCAGGATCGTTTATGCAATTTTTCACTTATTTAATGTAACATTTTTATTTGTTCTTAAAGAAACAAGGCTATACTTGTTGAATAAAAGCAGAAAGCTATAAGCCATCATCTTCCAGGCAAAACAAAAGGTTATGCAGCCTCCCTCTAACCCTCAGCGTAGTTTAAAGGAGTACCAACACGAAATTTCAAAGCTGTGATAATTATGTAAACGGCCTCCTCTGTATGTGGAGATATCTTCCAGTAAGTTTCAGCCCTAACCATTTAGCGTAGCATATTTTAGATCATCGCTCATTTTAGATCAGCATTAACGAAAGGGTAGCAGCTCTTGTAATTAGGCTCAATAAGAGGTACAAGCTCAAGGTGGTGCAGGGCTACGCGCCCACATCCAGCCACGACGACCAAGTAGTGGAACGCTTCTATGAAGATGTGGAATCGGCAATGTCTAAAATAAAAACGCAGTATACTGTAGTTATGGGGGACTTCAATGCTAAAGTAGGCAAGAATCAGGCTGGAGACAAGGCAGTTGGGAACTATGGTCTGGGCTGTAGAAATAGCAGGGGGGACCTACTAGTTGAGTTTGCAGAACGGAATAACCTACGCATAATGAATACCTTCTTCTGTAAACGGGAGAGTCGGAAGTGGACCTGGAGGAGCCCGAATGGGGAGCACAAAAATGAAATAGACTTCATATTATGCGATAACCCTGGCGTCGTGCAGGATGTGGAAGTGCTCGGAAGGGTAAGGTGTAGTGACCACCGTATGGTAAGATCTCGAATTAGGCTAGAGTAGAGGAGGGACCGCAACAAGCTAGTACGAAAGAAGCCGATAAATGAGCAAACAGTAAGACGTAAAGAAGAAGAATTCAGGATCGCGCTGCAGAACCGATATTCCGCCCTTAACGAGGAAGCCGAGCTTACGACACAGGAAGCCAGCGACAACCTTACACGCATCATCACGGAGTGTGCAATAGAAGTCGGGGGCACTATGGCTAGACAGGATACTGGTAAACTTTCACAGGAGACGAAAGATCTAATCAGGAAACGGCAAACCATGAGAATCTCTACCGCAGCTGACAGAATAGAACTAGCCGAGCTCTCGAAGTTAATCAATAAGCGCAAGACAGCTGACATACGGAAGTATAATATGGAGAGGATCGAATACGCTGTAAAGAACGGAGGTAGCCTGAAAGCAGTAAAGAGACGTCTTGGCGTGGGGAAAAATCAGATGTATGCACTTAAGGATAAGCAAGGCAATGTCATCACAAATAGGGATAAAATAGTCACAGTGGCCGAGGAGTTCTATAGGGATCTGTACAGCAGCCGGGACATACAGGATAATGCCGAACGAGACAGTAGTTCAGAGGAGATAGACATCCCACCAGTAACGACCGAAGAAGTAAGGAAGGCTTTGAAAGAAATGAAAGGGGGCAAAGCACCTGGTGAGGATCAGATAACAGCAGACCTCTTGAAGGATGGCGGAGAAATTGTACTTGAAAAACTGGCAAACCTGTATACGCAATGCCTAATGACCGCAATGGTACCGGAATCTTGGAAGAACGCGAATATCATCCTAATCCATAAGAAAGGCGACATGAAGGACTTGAAAAACTACAGGCCGATCAGCTTACTGTCAGTCGTCTACAAGGTATTTACCAAGGTAATCGCTAACCGAATCTCTGCAACCTTAGATTTCAGTCAACCTAAAGAACAAGCAGGGTTCCGTAAAGGTTATTCAACAATGGATCATATTCACACGATAAATCAGGTGATAGAGAAGTGCGCTGAGTATACTCAACCCCTATATATAGCCTTCATAGATTATGAGAAAGCATTTGACTCGGTCGAAACGCTAGCAGTCATTCAGGCATTACGGAACCAGGGGGTAGATGAGCATTATGTAAGAATACTAGAGGATATCTATAATGGGTCTACAGCTACCATCATCCTCCATAAGGAGAGCAGTAAAGTGCCTATAAGGAGGGGTGTCAGACAAGGAGACACAATCTCTCCAATGTTATTCACAGCATGCTTACAAGAAGTATTCAGAACGTTGGATTGGGAACAGGTGGGAGTAAGGGTTAATGGAGAATACCTCAGTAACCTCAGATTTGCTGATGACGTTGCCTTGCTAAGTAACTCAGGGGACGAATTGCAAAGCATGCTTTCCGCACTGGGCGAACAGAGTAGAACCGTGGGCCTGAAAATTAATATGCAGAAAACTAAAGTAATGATCAATAACCTCGGGACAGCACAGCAGTTTGAGATAGATGGCGAGGCAGGGGAAGTGGTAAGCGAATATATATACTTAGGCCAAGTTGTGACCCCAGATCCCAACCATGAGGCAGAGATAATTAGAAGGATAAGAATGGGGTGGGGTGCATATGGCAGACATTATCAGATAATGAATAGCAGCCTACCATTGTCGTTGAAGAAGAAAGTGTATGACAGCTGCATCTTACCGGTACTCACCTACGGGGCAGAAACTTGGAGGCTCACTAAGAGGGTTCAACTTAAATTGAGAACGACTCAGCGGGCAATGGAGCGGAAAATGATAGGTGTAACATTAAGGGATAAGAAGAGAGCGGAGTGGGTCAGGGAGCAAACTGGTGTTAAAGACATATTAGTAGAAATTAAGAAGAAGAAATGGACTTGGGCAGGGCATGTAATGCGAAGGCAAGATAACCGCTGGTCATTAAGGGTAACAGAGTGGATCCCTAGAGAAGGCAAGCGCTGCAGGGGGCGGCAGAAAGTTAGATGGGCAGATGAGATCAAGAAGTTTGCGGGGATAAATTGGTCACAGTTGGCACAGGACCGAGGTAATTGGAGAATAATGGGAGAGGCCTTTGCCCTGCAGTGGGCGTAGACAGGCTGGTGATGATGATGATGATTTTAGATCAATTTTCATCTTCGCACGCATGCGAAAGCTCAGAACGGATACCGTTCCAACATCAGCATCAGCAGGACGCCATGTGCGCCTGACCCCAAACTGACCGCATCAGGGCTCCCGTGGCGTGGCCAAAGCGCTGGCTGTCGTCGGTGCGCATTGCTTAGCTGCACCATGTCACAGTATTGGGACTGGTGTTACGCTGCCTGGGCGCGGGCGACTACAGCCAGTCTGGACGCACTCGCTCGCTCTAGCATGTGCATCCAGACCGGCCTTGGTGCGATGAGAACAGTGATGTCAAGAGGGCCCTCCTGTCATGGCGACTTCCTCAGTGTTTGTTTTATTGAAACCAAAACCAAAATGAAAAAACGAGGCTGTAAACAATAATCTGCACCGCAGTCGACTGTCTAATGTGCCATTCTATGATTAGTGGGCTGTTAGGCGCCCATAGCAGCAAAAAAAGAACATTTTATGTTAGTACTCCTTTAAGCCTAAGGGAACCTAGAATGAATTGGAGTTGTCCTCCTAATATTTTTGTTTGGTTTAAAGGAAGATCTACTATACGTGAGTCCAGTCTTTTGTTCCCTTATTACTTTTTTTGCTACAATGGATATTGATTGTGAAAAAAAATCTTCCCAGGTTTGCAAACTGTTATCTAAGCCCATTAAAGGTGCATTTTGAGGCTTTCCTTGTTCTCCAAAAAGCGTGACCATACAGGTGGAATCTCTGTGCTCCGTATTAACCTGCAATGTTTTATTCACCTGCAGGTGGAAGCATCGATGACAACATTCACATATGGAATGTTGGCATTCCCGAAGCACCAAAGTACCAGACAAAAATCGAGTGTGTATTGAACAGTTATTGGGACTGTGTTCTTTGCCTGTTGCACTTTTGCCACCCTTCTCAACGGCTTTCACTCTTCTGCTTCTCTTCTCCTCTTCTTCTTTCCAACAGGAGCATTCTGAGGTTGCTTCGAATGCAAGTCCGAAGAACAGCTTCTTTTCGTGGTTTTCCACCATCATGCTCTCTTTCCTTGCTGCTCTAAGGCAATTGCAAAATGTTCACCCTTGTAGCCTTTACTTCTTCCTGGGGCAAAGTTTCGCATAGCAAAGTTAACAACCAAGAAGGTTCTTTTGGTGCATTCATTCTGGCAACTTTCTCCCTAATTATGTTGTGCAGTACGTGACGAATGCATCAATAGCAGTAAGTAGTAGTATTGACATAATCCTTAATTAAGATCACACATTCTCAAACATAATGTTGTTTAGCTGGCTGCATCTAGCTCTCCATCTCAATGAAGGTTTATGGTTGATGCAGATTGTTTTGTTATTTGACACAGCCATGCAAGCTCAGCTGATATTTGTAATACAGTAGACTCCCGTTAAGACGAACTCAAATGGACCGTAAAAATTTGTTCGTATTATCAGAAATTCAGAAAAAGCAAAGGCTTTTTGCATTGTGGACATTACAGAGACCAAAAATGTAGTTCATAGTGCTCGTTTTAACCGAGATCGTCTTAACGATAGTCTACTGGATTTTGCAGTTGACGTTTACACTAGTCTGGTGTGCATTTCTGGTGTTTATAGGGGTGCTGATTAAATAGTCCGCAGAGTCAGCAGGCATTCTTGTGCAAGGGAAAAACCTAGAGTGCTTGCATTACTCCATGTTCAGCTCAACTTTATTTTTCTCTCGCTAACTGCGGCAGTAGGCATTGATTCAACTCAAGCTTTGCATAGGTGCTGGTTTAGTGGCTTACAGAAGTTTTGCATGAGCCTATTGCTTTTGTGAGCGTTTTATATGACAGCGCTGTGGTCACCTTGATTTGCTGCAGGAAGCTGGTCACCCTGAAGCCCAAGTGCGAAATTCTGCAGCTTTGCATCAGCACACGCAACGAACTGCTTCTTGCAGCCTGCCATGGTGGCTTGTTTGCCTGGAAGTTTGACCAGAAATCGGTCGTGAAGATGGACAGGTCCGTGCTTGAGAAAACATTTACATACATTAGGGTATCTACGGGAGCAAGCCCTAAGGTGACACTAGTGTCATTCTGAGGTTCGAGGTCTGCAAGCTGGCAAAAATGTGGTTTTTGCTTTTTTGTTGTTTCCAGCCACCATCAAATGCGTGTCTTTGTCAGATAGCTGAGTTTGCTATAATTATCACAGCAATTTGTCATGGTTTTCCATGGGTCATTTCAAAGGCAAGGTAATAATTAACAGCCAGCTCAATTGTGCATCAGTGCTTGTGTGGTGTCTGCGTAATCACACGCTGTCTCTAACACATCCAGACTTTTCTTGTGACAGGGAGCAATGTGTTAGACTTTGCCGATGTGTGGAACCTCTTGGTGCGCCTTCTGTAATTTCTTGTGCTTCTAGCTATTGTGAAACTGAAATGCACCTATGCCATGACGGGAGTTTTCTGGGTTGCACCTTTGGACATTTGTGCTGTCGTGTTGTTGACACGGTAGTCAGAACAATGCCTGCAAATGTCAAGCAGTCACTGCTCCCGCTTTTGACTCCTTGCCTGATCGCAGGTCCCCAAACATCGAGTTCCGCTTTCCAACAAAAGACGGAGCGTCAGAGGAACAAGAGCCTGTGGTTGATGGCCTGGTTTTAATACAGGATGACATGATTGGTGTGTACCTCCAGTTGTGCACATTTTTGATCTTAACCCTATTTGCAGTCATGGACCATGGGTAGCTTTTGGCAGTATTGCGGAGCTTTGGGACCAGCAGCCTTGGTGAATAACTCTTTGCCCATCGTTCCCGTCCCGTCATTGTTGTGTTCAACTGCCGTTAGCGAGTCACCGAATTCTTCTATACATATCTGTACCAAGAGTATACCTGTCCACATACCTCAACATGAACATTGCTTCATCATAACTTTGCTTTGGGCTGAGTCTCGACACCTCGTTAATATTTTCCAGAATAATATGAGCGACTCAGCTCATGAACAGTTTCTGCACTATGCAAGGTATTGAATGCATGTAGACAGACCATGCAAAAGGCCTTTGTACATCTGTTACTATGGAGCTCCAATATTATCTTGCTACGCTTGCGATAGAAGCTTGCGAGACTACAACTTCTGTAATTGAATAGAATGTTGAATTGAATTGCAAGCACTAGATGAACCTCATTATAATACAACGGGTATGTTGAACAAATGAATGTTGCAAAGTAACTGCAAATAGTCCTTCACACAATCACTAGTGGTCGTTGTAACTAAGCAGTGATTATACCGTATTTTCACGCGTATAACCCGCCCCTG
Source organism: Haemaphysalis longicornis (assembly GCF_048455015.1). Taxonomy (NCBI): domain Eukaryota; kingdom Metazoa; phylum Arthropoda; class Arachnida; order Ixodida; family Ixodidae; genus Haemaphysalis; species Haemaphysalis longicornis. The sequence continues at coordinate 36,207,165 of NW_027526422.1, read as the reverse complement.
CATATAACCCGCATCCCCACTTTCCGTCGACGAGTAAAAAAAAAATATATCCCCACATATTGGCCGCATATTTTATGCATAAAAGGATGAACCAGAACTACTACTCAAGCAACATTACGCATTTGTTATTCACAAGAACTTACCTAGCTGATTACGTAATTAGATGACTTGCCGCATACATTTTTTCAGTTGGTATATTGTTGAGCTGTGTGTGCAAAATAGGCACTGTCAATGCGATAACAGCGGCTTAGTCGCTATTGCTACTGTAGGGGCATCATGACCCAACACGCATTGCGGTAAAGCTGCACCAAAGGAAGCACCTCGCATGTAATCCGCACCTCTACTTCACCCCTGAAATTTTCGCCTTTTTTGGTGCGGGTTATACGTGCGAAAATACGGTAACTAAGCGATTCCTGCTTTACTTTCAGCAATACTATAATTGGCTTTAACTGCATCTGGAGTTTCAGATGTTGGCACCTCACGAGCTTTTATTTAGCTGCTGTTCCCCACTAAGCAGACATTGTTAATGCGAAATCTGCCTGTGCGAGACCACCATTCTCTCTGCAGTCAGCAAGTGTTCCAACAGCGGCATGATTGGCCTGTGGAAGCTGTCTGGCCACGTGAGCTCCTTCAAGAAGCGGTCCCAGAAGCTGCAGAAAGTGAGGGTGCAGTACGCGAGCACCTTCCGCTGGAGTGACACCAAGGTCGACTACTTGTACCCCTCGGCCACACCTGGTGAGAGCAATGAGCTTTACTGTACTGCAGTCGCACCTCGCTAGCCTCCCTTGCACAAACTCTGGGTGTTTTCCAAATTCGAGCCCTCCGCTGCGATACCTGTCATAGTGTGCGTAGCCTGTATTGTTTCAGCTCCCTAAACCCTCAATTTGTATCCTGTAAGAATATTCCCAATCGTCCCTGTCTACTCTTCAGTTTTGCAGCAGAACCTTGTTCACTTTCTAATTTATTAGCCTGGGGTATTTAAGGGGGGCCTTGATGACAAAATACAATTTTGTTTAACAGGAAAGAACTGACCTTTAGTAACTCACTCAGCTCCATTCAGGCTACGAAACGTGTTTTGTTTTTAAGGGGGGACACTGGTCTCGTGGTGTAAGTGCAGAGTTGTGCGAGATGTTATGCCATTCCATTTTGGGCACTTTTCTCATTATCTACCTATGAAATACTCGAATACTTTTTATCCCTTTGTTCTCAAAAGGGATCAGGGAGCGCAACTATACCACTGCAGTAATTTTAGCATTGTTTCTGCAATTGCTGTGAACTTCTGCACAAATATTATTGCACAAATTGTATGATATTGGATTCAGAGGCCCATACTTGTCATTTTTTTATTATTATTTTTTTAATCGGGTACAATTTAAGTAAAAACAGGGCAGTGAATTTTGGTATTCCACAGAGTTCTGTGCTAGGGCCTCTTTTGTTTAATATTTATGTTAACGACCTGGTGAATGTACCATTAAAATTCAAACTTTATATGTACGCTGACAACTTCGCCTTTCCGAGTAACTGGTATGATGAAGCTGCAAAAATTTTTCAGACTGATATATGCTATTTGCTCGATTGGTTTCTTTCTTATCACATTTTCATTACTAATTAAAAAACGACCCTACTTTGCTTTCATAACCCACAAAAGCATCACACTATCTAGGCCTATTTATCTACACGATAGCGGCTGCCACCAGCGCTTCTGTCCAACTGTGCCAAGATCAATTACTGTTAAGTATTTAAGTTTAATATTCGATGATACACTAGCTTGGGACACGCACATTCAAGAAGTGGCGAAGCGCTTACGGGTAGTGTGCAGTTGCCTTTATTCCTTACAATTTACATCAGATATTAGCTCAATCAGAAAAATTGTGTACAAATCATTGGGAGAATCAATAGTACGATACGGGTTAACCATCTACGTTCATGCCTCACAATACCAGTGCCCATGTGCACGAGACTTCGAGGCACGTTAAAGGAGCCATGAAGAGAAAATGCAAGTTGGTTTTATTCGAAAGATTTCATGTTTTATAGTGCCCCCAGCGCTTGTCCGGATACAAACGGTGCTTTATTCACGAGAAATTAAACAATTTAGGTTAAAATTTTGATTTTCCCGCTCAATTGTGCGTTTTCGTGGTCCCAAGTGACATCACTGAAACCGACCGCTCTGCAGCCTAGAGTACCTTCATTCACGCATCCGCCGTACAGGGTAGAGACACGTATACGCTGGCGCTGCCATTTTCGGTTGCTCGCTCGCCGCCGAAGCAAGTCATTGTGTCAAAACCGCGCTAAAATTATCGCCGCAACGCGGTTTACTGAAGAAGTTTGAATCATATTGTCTGTTTCGCGTTGCTAGGTCTCGTGGGAAACGAAAAGAATAACACGTTGAGCCGGTTGGCCCAATTGCAGCGGCACGGGACCGTTCAAAGGTTGTCTCCACCCTGTACAGCGGTGTTGGTTTGTTCCCGCGTTTCTTTGCGTTCCGTAACCTAGATGGCGCCACCATACCGTGGCAAGCGTTTGGTTTGTTTTTGCCCGCATTTAAACCTGGCTTGTTTTTGTTCTGGGAGAAAATATTCGTTCCCTGAAACAGTGCTCGCTCGACAAATGGGGTCACGTAAGACACCGTTGCTTGCGTCAATCGGCCAGTGTCGTCTGAGACAACCCCAAGCCCCGTAGTGCTGTGCAGCGAAACCAAGCATGCTGTGCGCAGTACGAACAGCAGAACGCATCAGTACTTCCATGTTTACATGTGCTTTCGTAACTTCCGCTGTTTGTCCCATCATTCTTATTGCTTTGTAAAGAATGTGCCCTAAATTTAAGCGCAAATCGCTCGTTCGTCTAGTTTGTAAGTTCTACCTAATTTGCGTCTGCTTCTGCCAGCCTCCGCCAATCGCAGAGCTTAGCTCATGTGACGACATAGGTTCTGTTGCGAAAAATGAGCTGGTGGGTCGCATGACCATTCCCGTTTTTCCTAATTATGTAGCTTATTTGAGCGAAGTTTACGTTAAAAGTGGTGTCAGTATGATTCTAACGAGACAATCTTTTGAATGAACCAAACTTGTGTTTTCTCTTCATGGCTCCTTTAAAGATCCCCAGTTGGTTAAAATTAATCCGGAGCCCTCCACTATGGCGCGCCTCATTGCCTGCATTGCGTGGGCGCGTTAAACCCTACAATCAAATCAAAATCAAATCACAATACCGGCTAAACATTTTAAACCGTATAATAATAAGAATATCTCGCAGCATTTCATATGGAACGCTCCTTCAAGGAGAGGACAAAGATTTAATAATGTATCAACTAGAAATGCTGCTTGTCGACAAACAGTTCGCCTTTGATGCGCTTTGCAAGCATTATTTTTCAAATACCTTTAACGTGGACAACAAAAAAAAAGACCTTTGTGCCGTATTGAAAAATATATAATTCCTCGCGATTTTACCAAGAATGGGAAAAGAACACGATCCTACTATGTACCTTCTCTTTTTAATAAACTTGAAGTAGACGCTGCCCTTCATAGTAAAAAAAAATCAAATTGTTCCTGCACTTCCGGCTAACCGAAATTACTTGATTGTTTAGCTAGACACCCGCACACTTGACCTGCTCATGCTTATATTTTATAGGTTTCATAATCAGTTGTGTATTTAAGTTTGCATTGTATATGTTCTTCCATTACATTGTGTTAGTTAAAAAAATTTGTGTTCTGTGTTGTGGTATAGTAATTGTTCTGCCAGAGGAAATTCCCTCCTCTTTTTTATCTTTGTATACAGTAATACCTCGTTGACTCGAACACGGATATCTCGAAAAATCGGCTAAGTCGAAATTTTCCGCGGCACCGAACCATTTCCTATACGTCCCATGTATTTGTAGCCCTTTATTCCGAAGTATTTTTGGGTCAAACTGCGGATATCTCGAAATCTTGACTGAGAGGGAAACGGAAATTTCGCCGCCGTGGACCGTTTCACAAGATTCGTACGATGCTGCCGCGCATAAGTCCCTCGATTTCTTTCCGATTTAGCCGTGCCTATCACAAAGCCGATGTTTTCCCCAAACGTGAAGTCTGAGCTTAGAGGCACATGAACTTCGTCACGCAACCCTGTGGCACGTCCTGTGACGGTAGAGACATGCGCAGAGGTACAGCAGTATGTGCCCGTGACAGGAGAACTTACGGACACCGAAATCGTTGAAATAGCCCCAAAAGGAGGGGACGGCGAAGACGGGGGCGATGACCACGAACCTCCTCGAGAGGTGCTGACATCTGCCGAAACGGGGAATTTGCTGTGCTTTCTGCAAAATAAGGTTGAGTGCAGCAGCGGGGAAGATCGGCTCATGCAATGCGTCAAGCAGCTAGAAGATTTTTTTACTAGGCCCGAGTGCGACCGCAAAGCAGACCAGCATTACGCAGTTCTTTTATGCTAAGCAAAATTGCAGGGCTACAAAACCAAGCCCGTGAACGTCTCCTGTATGTTCTTTTTCTCTTTAAAACCTTTATGAAAAGCCAAGATTGGAAGCTGCTGTTCAAGAGCTGCTAAGTAGTAACGCCTTTTTTGCAAAGAACTCGATATTTCATGGCAATTCGCGCAACTTTGCTTATCTTGAAAATCCGCTTATCTCGAAATATTTCCCGGTTTTTACTACTTCGAGTTAACGAGGTATTACTGTATTTCGTAAAGGGAATAGGCATGTGTCCCATGCATAAAGTTGGGCTGCCCAGCCCGCTCACAAGCATTATTGCTTATTAAGTGGTTATTATTATCATCATCATCATTATTATTATTATTATTATTCAATGCCAGGTCATGAATTACCAAAGTTTTCGTAAAGTGAACTGCGTAAAAAATTGTACTAGCATAAAGGTGTCCTATATTTTGTGGTTTTATTGCACTGTTCAGTTCATAAGCTTTCTAATGCAGCAAAAATGATAAAAATATGACCAGTACATCCCAAAATATTGTTGACCTCGTGGGAAAAAAGTTGGCCCTGAGAAAACAAGGCACGAAGTTTGGAAACATGTGAAAATGGGCATTTAGGCAACTTCAAAGGGTGACAGCTATAATATTTTGCAAGTACATTCTTTGAAAGCTGTAGACTGCAAATAAAATTAATACAGAAAATGAATTTTTCGGCAAATTTTTGGTCCTCAAAACCAGTGTCCCCCCTAAAAAACCCCAAATATTGAAAAAATTTTTAATTTCGCGCAATGCAGCGCTCGCAGTGATGCAAGAGAGAAGAAACCAGGTGTAGTTGTGGGTGTGTTAAATGCACATTAGCATTGAAGTGGTACAATTGAACGGAACTGGAGGCGTCGCTACAATGGCACAGCCATGATTCTTGGTGTGATTCTTGGCAGGGTTCGTACAGGCTTAAAAAGCAAAAATTCAAGGGTTTTCAAGGACTTTCAAGGACCACAAAACACACTTTCAAGGTCCCCATCTAATGTTTTATCTGGGATTATTTATAACTTTTTTAACGCAATGCAAAAGTTTTTTATTGCACAATACCTAAGCACACTAGCGAACATTTTGATAGGAGCTAGCGGGTTCGTGAATGCCCCCCAGCTTTATTTTTTATTTCATGGTTGGTATTTAGAGCTTTTTTTTTTCTTGGTGCTTTGCTCAGGCTGTTTGATTTCAAGACCGCTAATGTTGCCTGTATCGCCTGCTTTTTTTTTTTTTTTTTTTTTTTTGTCAGCAAGAGTATCAGCTGAAATTAAATCAGCAAGTGTTGCTGCAAGGCAGGACGAACTATGTACACGTCCACCATTTGCACGTAAGAGCAAACGCAGATGGAGCGTATGAGTCACAGCACACATGCAATGAGCGAGCGTCCACAGACTAGATGGAAGATGCAAGATAGAGAACAGAAGCCGGCTTTCACGGGATTGTATTGTGACATTGATTGGATTGAGAAGTGTCTGCGCCCAATGTGGTTTCGTTATACGAAAATTCGCCAAACTTGTAATTTCACGTAATACACCGACACCTGATTGTTAGAATGTTTCCTGACATTTGTTAACAACTAAAATCCACGACAAACACTTTAAATTCTTGTAAAAAGACAGGGCCATTGGTTCTCTCCAGAAAAATCAAGGGTTTTCAAGGAGCGTTTAAAAATTTCAGGACTCTCCAGGCCTTGAAATTGACACTTCTAAATTTAAGGGTTTTCAAGGTTTTCAAGGACGAAACCCTGCTTGGTGGTTTGTTTGGTCAGCTGTCACCAATCGTACTGTCGGTCACCCATGACGTGGTAAGGACTTGGCCAGAAAGTGGCTGGTGAATTACCACTGCTCCTTAATATCTCTAGGTTATTTCCTTGAAGTTTGCGACAAATTGGCATCATTGTTCTTGGGACAAAGCAGTCTTTCTATTGAAGCAAACTTGTATTTTGTCTTAATGGATGCACCACCACACAACTTTGCGGTCTCGGTACTCGTTTCATCTTTTGGAAGACGCGTGGAGATAAGAATGCCCCGTGGTTATGGCCCTCCCACTTTTGCAGACCTCATAGCCTGTGGCGACGACACTGGTAGTGTCTGGCTCTACAGACTTGGCAAAAAGAGCGAGACCTTGGCAAAGCCACTGGAAATACTGGCCTGGCCTGACAAGCTTTTGTGCAGTGACGACTTCTGCGTGGAGAAGAAAGACGACAAGGTAGTGTTCAGAGCACTCTTGTCAGTGGGAGCATTCCTAGACACTTTTTAATGTTTCTGTTGGCAGTGCTATTGAACGTAGCAAGGGTGCACTGGCTTTATTGCAATGAAACTTGAGCAACACGGTATGTATAACTTGTATGCCACTCTTGAACATGGTGGGCTGCAGGACAAATTGTCCTCATGTTTTGACATGAACAGTGTTGGTGCATTCCTCCAGCCCTTTATGCAGTGCTAGCTGATGAAGCCTACCTAATGCTAATGCTATTTGTGGATAAAGCGTTATATGTAGTGCTTGAAAACGCAAACAAAATGACTTCACTTGAAGCCTCTGTTATGTCCAGGGTTTGATGTTTGGTTTTCATTCTGAGACACACGTCCGAGCATTCTGATTCATATATATGTGTTCCCTTTGGTTCACGTGCGGGATTTGATCATATTCTCCGAGAGCCACAAGAAAGCTTGGCAGTTCCTTCCACCAACTTCTTTTTTTTTTTAGATCAGATGATTAGTTGCACATGGTAGTTAAGGGCGAGTGTCCAGACACCCATATGGGTGGTCTGCTTGCTATGTCAGTCCACATTTCTTTTTTCTTTTTTTCGCAAGCACAACACACATACACGATCTTCTGGCTGCTTAGTATTATTGACATATTAGTAAATGCAATCACTGTCAGGTAACAGACTGTTCAGTACAGCATGTTGTTGGGCTAGCCAGTACTGCATTTTAAGAGTAGAAAACACTGCGTGTCAAAGACAAGACTAGTTAGTGCAAAGGGGACAGGATGGGCGCTATCTCACAATCATCGAGAGTCTGCACCAGTCCTGTCCCTAGCAAAAATTACCAATAGACAAAACCAAGAGCCTATTGGGTTATTGACACCAATAGCTATTGGTGTATCAGTCTATAGGTGTATTGGTACCTATTGGTGTATTGGTCTAGTCCTATAGGTGTATTGGTGCCTATTGGTGTATTGGTCTAGTCGTATAGGTGTATTGGTATCATGGGCCCACTGGAGCACCAATTGAAATACGGCCAAATGCATGCCAAGGCCTTCAGTTCACTGCATTCATTTGGCCATGCTACACTTGCTTCAGCAAGTTTCTAAACACAACGTGGTCCCACTACCCTTCAAATACCACAAAGCCATAATAAGTGCTGGTCGACTACAGCTTTATTGCCCAACAGACTGTTGAATTTCCGGTGCATATATTCCTCAAGTCAGAGGTGCAAGACCTGCAAAAACAGTATGACAATAATTAGAAACTTCCGCAATAACTGCACATTTTTATAAGTGTAGCATTTCGTCCAGACGAAACATACCACTCTACGGCAGCACGCCGCTCGACCCCAACGAACTACGGTGCGTCAGTACGCCGATGTGGTCGGAACACTTCTAAAGCTAGACATTCCGTTTCGATTCCATCTGGATGAAACATTACCCGCGGCACTTCGTTTCATCTGTACATGCACAGTCGTTAATCGGAACACAAAGTCCTACATGCATTTGTATCGGTTCACACGTGGTTGCATCGATAGTGGCTTTTCCAAAAATGGAAGCGCTGCTTGTCGACCTGCTCTGCTATTTTTAATAAAAAAATTTATCAGGAAATAAAAAGCTTCTACGGCTTCACGGTGAAAAAAAATGTATACATACCTTCAAATGCAAAAATCCGAGCTGCGTAATGCGTGCACGTTCGTCACTTTGCCGTGCGTGACGACAATAATCCTTGAATACGAGCGACGTCGAAGGTGTCTTTAGATTCTAGTGCTCCACAGATGATGCCCTCGTAACATTAAAACTAACAAATTAAATATGTGGCACTAAAATTCCCAAACACGGTGGCTGGCCGCTGAGATGAACGCCCACGCCGGGGATCGTGTCGAAGCGGCAAACATGGAAGAAGCCATTTTGCTTTTTCTTGCATACGAAACCTCCGCCAGGTTGATATTTTCAGAGAAGCATTATTGAGCATTTTGAATTAATGTATTTCACCTTAAAATTATGATGCAATTTTAAAATGCGGGGTTAATTATTTTGGTGTTAATTTTGATTTTGTAGGCTTTACTTTCTGCAAACATATATGAAGTACGACACCGATCCTAAGAATCGGCCGTTGAATCGGCACCCAAAACAAATATGGCGAGTTTAGAAAAATTAGAGGCGATGGTTATAAAAAGGTGAGCGCTGACGCTCGCGAAAAAAATTTATAGCTACTGTAGGCACTGAATCACACGCGCAGTGTTTTTTGCTTGTCGCAAGCATTGCGGGCAACCACCATGCACCGGCGGCTGCAACTCGTTGCTACCAGGAAATTTTTGAGCGCTACAGGGACATTATTTCTGAGGCGTGCTAAATGCAAAATGCTTGCAGCTAACGTGAATCGAATGTCTTCGGGCAGAAACATTGCTTGCAGGGCAGCAGATTAATTTGACCGCCGGTGGTGTGTACCGATCGAGCGCCGCAGTGCGGGATCCACACACGGGCGGTTTTACCTTCCTCCTCGATCTGGAAAACAACCGCTGCGGCCGAGATTGCACCCCCATCCTTGGGCTTAGCAGCACACCGCCTAAAAAAAGCTAACAGCTCTACTTTTTATTAGTGCCTGTAAACTAATAGCACCGAACAATATGTATTTGACCAATAGATATCCCCTATTGGTCTATTAGGCTGATACAACCAATAGCTATTGGTCCTACTATCCATAGCTTTTGGTCTCAATAGCTATTGGTCCCATTGGGACCAATAGAACCAATACAAATTGGTCTATTGGACCAATACATGTCACTCTATCGGACCAATAGATTTTGTATTGGTCCTACAGATACTCAAATAGAACCAATAGCCTGACCTATAGGACCAATACATTATTTCTATTGGACCAATACAAATTTTGATTGATTGATTGTGGGGTTTAACGCGCCAACGCAACGCAGGCGATGAGGCGCGCCGTAGTGGAGGGCTACGGATTAATTTTGACCACCTGGGGATCTTTAACGTGCGCCGAAATCTCGTACACACGGGCGTTTTTGCTTTTCGCCTCCATCAGAAAAGCGGCCGCCGCGGCCGGGAATCGAACCCGCGAACTTGTGCTCAGCTGCGCAGGACCAATACAAATTTCTATTGGAATTTTTGCTAGGGACATGTCCTGTTACCATGTTACACATTGTACACTGTGCGTATCCAAATGATCTGCTGTTTTCCGTCCGACGATGAACCAACACGCCCAAACCTTCTCCCTTTTGATGATCAGCCTTATTTGTGGGGATGTGATCGCTCTTGATATAGCATCGCGTTGAACTTTCAGGTCAATGCCAACTCCGTGATGCTGAGTCCCGATGGAAACTACATGGTGGTGTGCACCGATGTCAACATTGTGTGCATATGGAGGATTGTGCGTTAGCGACCCAGTCCTTTACAAGGTAAGAACGCTTACGTTCCAAGTGTTTCCTTTGGTCTTGTGACGAGTGCAAGCTACAAGCTGCCTTACATATATTTCAGGTTTTAGCCGCTGGTTCTTATCAAGGCATGCAGCAACCACAAGCGTTTTAGCGAATCATGTGTCACCAAGTTTTTAGCAAATGTCTGAATGACGTCATCATCATAAAGAAATCGGACCACGTCAAATGTGTCTGTGCTTCTTTTATTTCTCGAAACAAAGGTAAACGGCACATTTGTAGAAAAAATTCCATCACACGTACTCGCAGAGTCAATGAGTCATTTGTACGACAACTAATACAGACACCCTCTGAAACGCAATCCTGGAATGGACGAGAGTAGAGTGAGGGAGAGATCAAGTACACCTAGCTAGTAACAAGGCTGGCCAACAGACACCTGCTCCGACCGTGTAAGTACTTCGAACAGCTGGTAACGCAGCTGCAACCGGCCCCCTTTCTGTCGAGCCGTAATAAGGCGAAATATGGAGCTTGATCGCTATCACATTCATTCATTTATTAGCTGCGAGGGTAACGATGAAAGTTGAACCTTACCCGTAGTGGCAAATAATAACGAACAATACATTTCACATCAACCATTGTACGACAGTGGGAAATTAATCGTAAAGTGTCAGACTCATTTGTAGGCGCAGGGAAGCAAAATGCCGAGTGAGCCACACAGGCGATTTTTCAGCCCACGGAGAGACACGCAGGAATAAATTGTACGGGATTATCAAAACTGGACATTGGTACGATAAAAAAATAGGAGCTTCGCCTCTAAGTCATTTGCTTCGCATAAAAACAAAAGAATTCAGTGGGCATAGTGAACGTACACATTAAGAGTGAGCAATAATGCAAGGAAACTTGCATATGTGACATGCCTATGAGCGCATAATACAAAATAAAGAGGGCTTGATATGATCAATAATCGGCCCACGCAGCTATTGCACAAATGGTCTTCCGGTATGAATGTGATCTTCGATATCTAGGTCCTCTTTCCCACTGATGCGTTTGACTTGAGGCCTTTTTTTTTTTCGCGAAATATATTTGATGACTATTAACATTAACGTTTGCTAATTGTATTCGGCCACTGTCCACTGCGCACCAAGTCTTCAGTTGACAGCAGCTTTAATCTGTGGAAGAGAAAGAAATGAACAATAAATGAAAACTATCCTGCCAACACACACACGAAAGAACATGCACGTGGATTGTTATTCAAAAACAACCTGACTACAACGGGTGGAAAAACGAAAAAAACAAAGTTGTACTCCCATAGCCAATCGCTAACCACACTTTCAAGCTTGGACAGACCTCCTAGCACTGGCAAAACGTGCTGAAACATAGCAGAAAGTGACTGCAGACTTTTATTCTTAGCATTATAACTGGTGAAATACTTTTGGCAAGCTTTGCATCAAAGCAAATGACCATCGTGTGATCAGCGGTGAATACACATGCCGTGGACCGCCACAGTCGCGATGCTGTTGACAACTGTGGATAGAGGTCATGCATTCTGGGAAAAAATTTAACTTGTTCGCTCACTCACTATTTACTACACCAGAGAGGCAAAGGAGATGGCAGCCTAGTTTTCCGGTTATTAAAACTTAGCATGGCACTAGATACTCCCTAACCCTTTCCGTACCACACCATAGGTTCCGTCAGCCTGGTAACAATACGTTCAAAAACCAATTACAAAAGTGTGCTGGGCGTTTAGACACCCCTACTGCATCTGGCATGTTGCAGAGAAAGAAGGCGAGTAGGAGGTTTTTCTGTAATGTAAGCATCGTGCATAACCTTAAAAAGAATTTTGCATCACATTTAGTAACCAACTCTTTATTTTGATTGAGTAAAAAGCATGTTCAAGTAGTTTCGCACTTATGTACTACAGAACAATTTTCATGGCAAAAGAAAAAAAAGGCCACTGAAACCTGCAGGAAAGTGGTGTTTCTTCGAAATAGAACGAGTAAAGGTTAAAATGCCAAGGTTAGCTTCTAGTGTCTGGCACTACACAGCACAAAATTACTAGCATGCAAGTGCCTAGAGTATGCTACGTACTCACCCTTTTGCACAGTATCAACATCAACATTATTAATGAACTGTGTGGCCATCGCAGCATGGATAGAAGGCAAAAAAAAAAAAAGGAGGGTTGTGGGTAAGCCACTTTTCAGCACAAGTCCTGCACTTTTGGTGTGAAACAATGTTAGTTGAACCTGTTAATATGATGATCCCTGCACCTAAACCAGAGGTGTTCCAAGCAAGCCAGCAGGTGGCACTGGATGCGTACAGAAAGTTCCAGACTTGTACCTATCTCGGAAGGTAATGATGCGTGAGGAGGGGATGGGACATGATATGTATTGTGCAAGTGAGAACAACTTGGAAATCCGCCCACATTTGGAGGTACATGTACCTCAAATGGAGACAGGCTTGATTGTATGATAGTGAGGACGCAACAAGGAACTGCGTTGCGTCCTCATTATCAGGCGAGAAGAAAGCAGGACATTGTGCCAGCAGCGTAGCTTTCCCTCGGGCAGTAACTCTGAGTTACAGCATGATAGAGCCTGAAGGGACCAGTGAGTGAGTGAGTGAAAAGACTTCTGTGAAAAGACTTGATCATCCGGCGGATGACTATCCTAGCCCAGTAAAACTTTTCAAGCTGCTGCTAGTTGCTAAATTGTGCTGAACAATGAATGGCTAAGGTATTGCTCCATTTATTAAGCCATTTTTGTTCCCAGCCACTCTGATGCCACAGCTAAAGGGAGGGGTTGGAGGTGCTGGCACTTGTTTGACCAACAGGGAAATGCAATGCTGGGAATCATTACACAAAGAGCCTTCACAAGCCAACCTGTCCGCACTGAATACTGGAAGACAGACAGGGGGACGGGGAAAAAATGTGGCAGGATAGGACAGGCTGGAATCCACTGGGATATGATTTGGGGACAATGAGTGTGGAGACAAAATGAACCCTGCAAAAAAGGTACGTCATTAAAAAAAGGAGCGATAGGTTATAGAAAACGAAGACCCTGTCCAGCTATGAGTTGGAGATACCGTGAAACAAAATGGAGTGGGAGAGCTGAGAAGTCGTGAAAAGTTGGCTCGCACAGCACAACTGCCCCACTCTCCCTGCGCACCTTGAAAGGGTCGCTCATGCCGAGCACATCAGACTGGCCACGCAGGTAGACCAGCCGGTACCGTCCAGACACCAGCAGGGTCTGGTCGCCAAAGAGCACCCGGTAGATGACTCTGTCCGTCGACGACCGGTGGGGGCGCCCCGCTTCCTGTGCCGCCGCGGCGGTGGGGCTGTCCGAGCGGCCACCACTAGCTGCAGCGCCGAGGGACACACGCCGCGCATCCACGGCATCGTCCCCCTGCCTCGGGGCATTCTTGGCGTCCGCGGGTAGCACGACGCCCCCTTCCGAGACGCCGCCCGCGTCCGACACGTTGCCCGCATCCGACACGTTGCCCGCATCCGACATGCCGCCTGCGTCCGGAGGGGTGTCTGAGCGCGCGGCCACCCCTTCCTCCAGGCTGTCGTTGGGCGAGGTGCGCTGTGGCGACGACGACTGCCGGCTGGACTTCCAGTTCACCGAGGCATCCCCGCGTTTCCGGGTGCCACCGCCGCCACTGCTGCTGCCTTGCTTCTGCGGATCCACAGCCGCAGCGTCGTTGACGGGTGTGGTTGCGGCGGGTGCCGCCGATGACGACCGCGTGCGCTGGAAGTGCCCCTCGTCGGCCTCTGCCTTTTCTTCCGTCGGCCTGCGCGGCCTCGAGAGGGAGCGCGAGTTGCTGTCCGCTTCGGGCGGCGACTTGGGCGTGACACGCTGGGTCACACTCGAGGCACCACTGGGCGCACCGCTGGTGTTGCTAGGCCGGGGCTGGGTGCTTCTAGACGAACGCGAGCGGCTGCGGCGCGTCCGCAGGTGGCTGGGGAAGACGTCCGTGGGGCGTGTCGAGGCCCACACATAGCCCAAGTGGTCCTCCAGGCTGCTGAAGTTCTCCTGTCGCAGGATTAACAGCATCCTCAATTGCCCGCTAGGCTGGGTGCAGGCTGACAGCAAAACACATGCAAGGGCTGACAAGGCAATTGGGGAAAAGCTTGAGCAACACAAGTGCATGAAGTCATGCAAGAGAATTTGAACTAGCAAGCATCCTTGAGTGTAGACAAAAGAGATTTCTTTTTCTCTAAAAAGTCTTGCTTTTTAATAGTGAGCAAGTGCACTGATTATGTAGACTCTCTCAACAGCTCCTGCTGTTGACTTTTAACTCTTTCCTTATGGCGCCACAGGCCACTGGACAACGGAGTTACGATGATTTGAAACATCCCGCGAAAGCTAAAAGCGGTGCCCTGCGGACAATTAACGCCATCTGGCGTATTTATTGACAGCTCCTTTATCGATTTCATTGTCTTTTGTTAACATTTCTTGTGCGGAGACGGCGCCGAGAGTGAAATTCGAACCTGCGAAAATGGTGTCCACTTCACAGCGCGCACCAGCAAAAGCGGAGCAAAAGCAGACAGCTGTGGCAACTCCAGCAACGATGTGGATTCGTCAGATTTTAGTTCTGATGAAGCCGCTCCCATTCTATGACTTCGACAGGTGCTGCCAGGTTAGGTTCGTTTTTGGCTTCGCTGTATTTATAAACAAGACCCGCTCCCTATCTGGCGGCTACGGTTTTACTTTCATGTGTAGGGTCTGGACAACGTGCGGCAGGAATATTTAGCCAAATGCACCGCCGTATCGTGTTATCACCTTCAAGATAGCCTGGCACTTGTCTCAGATTAGTGCGCGACGCTTCTCAAGAGCGCTGGATTGTGTTTTTTTTTTCTTTCTTGTTTTTTACCACTGAGGTGATAAGGATATTTTGTGAGAACACAAGTATATACGCCTGTATGCATATTTTAGATTCTCCAGTGGCTTTTAGGAGTAGCACACCCATCAGGGCCGCTAGGGTGACTGGCCCGCACAAATCAAAAACATGGTGTACAGTGTTGATATATATATTGAATCATAGCTTAGGAACGTTGGAACAACTTGTATATCTTAGAATTCCTAAAATAATTTTTAGGCTCAGTACAATCGCCTATATACATTGTGCGTGTCCTACTTTTTTGTGCATTTTTGTTTCTGTTTATTTGACCAATAAACTGTAGATAATTGTACCTTTCACTTTGTGTTTGAGAGAGCAATCTAAGCTACAATTTCATGCATAGCAATGCCAAATGTGTCCAGCAGCTCAAGAGAGAAAAGAAGTTTTGTGGACGCACCCGAAATCAGCCGTTTTTTTGCTGTAACGGAAGAGTTAACTGCCTTGCCCCCCCTTTAAAAATGAAAGGAAAATGGGAGTGAGAAACGCCAGCTTTAATTACTCACCCCTAAACAGATAGATCATTTACAAGGGACTGCGAAAAGTGTGACTTTTGAGTTAGAACAATAAGCTATTCAGCCTTTAGTGTCTTCTTGAAAATATCGCCCCTGGAATGAGTGTCCTGGACATCATCTCGTACATTGCAAACTTCTACTGCAAGAAGAGTGAAATAAGCTCTGTCAACGAAGGCAAAGTGAATTCCCACTTGCCCTGTAGAGGCCAATCCAATCCCAGGACTTGAGTTCAGTGTCTGAGGTTGTGTAGTACCAGGCAAAGCTGTCCTGGTTGATTATCCAGGTCTCCACAGGAATGAAGTGGATGATCGGCTGCTCTGGCTTGGCAAACACCTGGGGCAAGTGCAAACAGAAGTGCTGTACACCTAGAAACAATGCTGCAACCAAACGGCGCCGATCACACCAAGACCTGTGTGCCTGGGGTTCACCTTCAAAGTGAAGAAGGCCGACACTGGCTTGTGGTCACTCTGGATGTACAAGTCGTGGCTGACGTATTGGTGCGGTTTGAGGTCAAGGGTCACGTTCTCGTAGGCGTTCTTTGTGTAGCGGAACAGAACACGGTCTGTCCAGGCTGGCTTACGATGGCTACGGGATGAGATAAAAACAGTTGCAGCTTTTATCATCTTTGGCGCTGGTATGGCTTTGAACGTGAGGCACACACCACTGTGGTTTAAATGGCCGAAAGGTGCTAAGCTTTCGGCTCTGTGGTGACAATACCTGAAATTGTAGCCCATGCGGTCAATCTGGAACTTGTAGGTTGGCGGAAAGGTGATCTCCTGCTCAGTAAACTCGTGGAATGCTTCACCCTTGTTCCGCACTCGATTCAACTGCAATTTAGGCGAGTGTCAAAAAGAGCGCCCACTTCACATCAGCCATGCCATTTGTTACCTGGTCTTTCTGCAGCATCTGCTCATACGTGTTGTTCTCGATGGAAGCCTTCATTTCCTCCATGGTGCAGTCATCCACACGGAAATTCAGGTCCCCAAACCAAAATGTGTAGCTGTTGGCAAAAGACGCGCCAATGAGGAGCAGGCAACAATGCAATGTCGGGTTGGGTTGGGTTGGGGGGGGGAGGGGGAAGCTTTGGCACAACGCTAGACACTTACTCGTGAGTCAGGATGTTTGTAGCCTGGGAGTCCACAAACCTTTGCTTCTCGATTATAGTGTTATACTCCTGCAAATACAAAATTCCACGCACAGAGTACAGCCATGAACTCGAGCAAGGAATAAATTCTAGAAACCACACTTCAAGAAGCTCTCACGGCTCCTTGGAACCGCCACTCACGCATATCCGCTGGAATGTTTCACTTTCGTGGGCGGCCAGGTGGCTGTTGACGAAGCACATGGAGCAGCCGTAGACACACAGCCGAATGGTCACCCCACCTTTGTTGCCCTTGGAGAGAAAGCAATCATACGGTCAGGTCTCTAACCACCTGAAAAAGGCACGGCTCGCAATGGGGTGCAGTGCGTGAAGGCCTCACCCAGACACCCCCGAGGCCAGTCCTGGTGTAGGTGGACTGGATACCGCGAAGCTGGATCAGGTGCTCCCGTTTGGTGAAGATGGCCAGGATGAGCCCCTGTAGCCGAACATGCTTCACCTGCCAACCAGAAAAGGCCATCTAAGCGTGCTAACAAGCAAGGCTGCACCAGGCTCCCGTAGCATGCATCACTAGAGAGGTAGTAGTGGTAGCTTTGGTGGCCATTCTTCTCCACCGTAAATAAAAGCATCACCCTCAAATTTCCACCTGGGACAGTACAGCAGTGAAGCGAGTAATTGGAAGAACAACGCCACGATTAACTACGTGCCACGAGAATACTTTGCAAGCAAGCCAGTTCTTTAACTGCGTTTGGTAAACCTAGTGAAGCAAAAGTACAGCCATATAGCAGGACCGAAAGAAAGCTGCGTGCAGACATGCCTTGACATAGCTGTACTTGTGTAGGGCATTCCTGATGGCTTGGATCCAAGGCTCCTCAAAGAACGCCTGGGACAGCAGGTGCTGCGGTCTGGCGCTCACCTCCTGGAATCTGCACACAAGGTTTCCACGGCCTTTCTCCTTCTGATGGTCAATTCTAATAGCATGCGCAGACAGACACGTGCAATGCTGAGAACAATGCTAATGTACAAATCCCAATTTATCAACCATTCGTAAAAACAAAGAAACAATGGATTCACAAACGAAAATGGCCGTGGGTAGGAGGGTGAAGGGCTCCATACACAAACAAAAGCTGCAGTTCTTTTTGCGACAGCTGTTTTTCTCAGGAAATTAACGGAAATGTCTATCAAGCTTACATTATTGCTCCTGCACACGTGCTGAACAAACAGCCTTTGCTTGCCGTCGTTTTTTTTTTTTCCTACTACGCATAGTGTGCCTGGGGAAGTACCATAAATTGAAAAGAAAAAGGTGGGTAGTCCTTCTCAAGCTGACTGCCTTCATTGTTAAATTACAGAGTGCACTCTAAATTTTTTACGTGCATACTTGTTTAGTTTATTTAGTTTACTCGTATTTTTGTAAGCATTAATTGCCACTGTATCGTGTATAATTCTTTGCAGACACTTGTCGGGACAGAGACAGATATCCTTGCAACCAAAATTAGTAGTCTTTATCCCTTGAGGGGGTCCAGATCTCTACAGCATCGTTGAAGCGTAACAATGCAGTTTATCCGTCCGTATAAGAGCTGGCTAGTTTCATCCCAGCTGAATGATGGGGTGTCATTGCATCACCATTATTGGGGTAGATTGCTGGGTAAGTCAACAGAATATTGCGGCTCCGTCGTTAAGAGCAGTGCTGGGGCATCCATGATGCCTCTCGGCCCCGTTTCCTTCATCAGTGTGGAGTAAAGTAAAGCCTACAAGATGTCATTCGAACAGGACGACATCCATTATGCCGCAAGCAATGCAGATCCGTGCTTACCCGATGGCGTACATGTCTGGCAGTGCCTCTGGAATCACGGGCGGCTCCAGACCCAAGGCGCAGCGGAGATCTTCAATGGGGCCCCGGCACACCACATTCCACGTCATGATGTACACTCTGGAGGAAGAACCCGGCACCGGCATTTGCACCCGACACATTTCTCCACTACAGCTGCGGTGGCTTTGAGAGGACTTTCCTCTCAAGTCAATATACTGCTTCAGTTTGCTTGCCAATAAGCACCACGTCTTCCTTCCATCCAAAACTTGTTTTACTAATCAGTTCGTCGGACACTGTAGCTGACAGCAGTAAGTACCTGCCTAGGTATGATGTAACGGACATAGTTGTAAAGCCTGAACTGCCTGTTTTCTGGCACGCAGTGCTTTTGCTAAGAACGACGTTACCGGTCAACCAACCGTGCAGTACTAATTTTTATAAAACGATGGAAACTGCATAATCACAGTTTTTTTACTCAGTCTCCCGACAGGTAGACGAGTGTCTTTCCTTACATTTAATTTATACACAACATGGCTTGAATTCCAGTTCAGCTCTTGTCCATCTCGTCGGTATGCCTTCCTAATGAACTTCCAGTGTCTGTGGAATTAAGTTTCAGAATTGTGTACGCGGCAATAATACGCCACCTAAAGGGCAATCAGATGCTTGTTGCTCTTATTTAGAATGCAATGGCATAACGGGTGAAAGTTTTGGATGAAGGTACAGATTACGTTAATAACTTTGCAGTTTATTCCAACGACCATACAAGAAGCGTGTTATTTGGGTGCACTTACCGGAAATCCCGAAGCGCTTTGTTGGCTGGTGCACTTTCTGGGGCCATGGTTAACACGGGTGTCTATATATCGAACACAGTACACTGAAAACAAGAGGGGACGTTCGTAAAAAGCCGAGTTTACAATTGTCATGTGCGAAACTTGTACAAAATTGGCGCACTTACAAATATTCCGCGGGGCTTCGTTGGGAAGCCATTCAAGGAACTAAGCGGACGAAGCACATGCATGCATGAATGGACACAGTAGTGTTATAACCAGACCATTGCCAATTGGACGTACGATTTTTAATACGAGATTTGAGCGCGTGTATTTGAATTTAGCGCATACCGTTCACAACGACTTCCGATGCCAGCCAAGCTTCCGAAACACGCGTTTGAGCTCAGCGCACCGAAGCCACCTGTCGCGTATCGCTTGGGACGATATTCCTCGCGTTTCGACCCTTCAGCAGCTGTTTATCCCGTCCTGGCTGCCCCCAGGTCGTCTCAGGCGCCACGCTCTCGCCGAGTGCCGCAGTATTCGCATAACCAGTTGAGAAGATTATCGCCGTGCATGTAAATTGCCCAGGGCTCCAGTACCGCCGTCAGCTTCGTCACGTCCGGGAAAGTTCCTCATGTCCGAAACTTGAGCAGCGCCTTCGGTAACACGACGCACGCTACGCGGCCCGATCGTAGTAAACGGCCACAGCTGCACGTGATGCGCCCGTATGGCATGACACACGCGTAATAAATTGAGAGAATAGACACAGCCGAAACGGCGGTCGCAAGCGCAGAGCGTGTTCCAGACTTTGCTCCAACCTGCCTGCTTGCAATATCGAAACTAAAATGTAAAAAATATAAAAACAAAAACAAAAAAAGGTGTTAGCCTCGTGGAGAAATAACGTGTAATGATGTTTGAAGCAATAAGTATGCAGCGCTAAAAATAAAACAACTTATTGAATTTGCGTAAATTTTACAAAATATTATAATTATATTAACATTAAATATATTTTAGTTTCAGTTTATTATTATTTGTTTACTAATGGCACAAGGCGATTGTGAATTGGTGCTGCAAGCGTTTTGTACGTGTGGCGGGTATAGCGACTGCAGCGCTTTGAGCGGTTTTTTCAATTATTGGGCCGTGATACGCGGTTCAGCTGGCTGCACTAGCATTTAGAGGGACATATTCCATTGCTCGTCATCGTAGCGTGCGGAAGGGAGGCGGTGTTCGTCGGTGTTCGTCGGCTAGCCGCTGGTTGTTTTCTCCAACAAGTGAGCCGACCAGGATCCCACCATGCTGGTGCTCGTGTTGGGCGACCTGCACGTGCCGCATCGCTGCCACAGCCTCCCGGCCAAGTTCAAAAAGCTGCTGGTGCCCGGCCGCATCCAGCACATCCTGTGCACGGGCAACCTGTGCACCAAGGAGTCGTACGACTACCTCAAGACGCTGGCCAGCGACGTGCACGTCGTGCGCGGAGACTTCGACGAGAACCTCAACTACCCGGAGCAGAAGGTGGTCACGGTGGGCCAGTTCCGCATCGGCCTCTGCCACGGCCACCAAGTGGTGCCCTGGGGCAACCCGGACAGCCTGGCCCTGATCCAGCGGCAGCTGGACGTCGACGTGCTCATCTCGGGACACACGCACCGCTTCGAGGCGTACGAGCACGAAAACAAGTTCTACATCAACCCAGGCTCGGCCACGGGGGCGTACAACGCGCTCGAGAGCAACGTCATCCCTTCGTTCGTGCTGATGGACATCCAGTCGTCCACCGTGGTCACCTACGTCTACCAGCTCATCGGCGACGAGGTCAAAGTGGAGCGAATCGAGTACAAGAAGTCCTAAGGCCCTGCGAGCGCTGCTTGCGAGGGCCCCCGCTGCTTCTTAAGACATTCCTACCGACCAGAAGTCTGTTGGTACGGGCACATTTGTGCTGTGCATAGGGGCCAGACAGGAAAGGAGATAAGCACTCCACCCGTGGATCCAAAGCTTGATGGCGCCTCCAAGTTTTACGTGATGGCTGGTTTTCTGCCGGTTTGGTTTCGGAAGTGTTAAAACCAGAGCTTTTTTTTTCGCAGAAAAAAGTGCGCATTCTATCCTCAGCTCTTTGGAACTCTGCAAGTTAAGCAGAGAGCTAGTTACCTCCCCCATTACGCATGCGACAGTTCCTTAGCACTTCATCAATGTGCATGCTGTGGGAGTGTGCGTCTGAGATGGTGTTTTTTTTTTTTTCTTTCTGTGATTGAAGGTTTTGCAGTCCCTTTAAGGGTCGCATTCTTGAATGTTGTGTTGCAGATGTGTGTGTGTATACATATATATTTCCTTCCGTTTCTTACCTTTATGCCCTGTTTTGCACAACAGTTGCGACTTAGTCAAGGGTGTACATCAGCACTTCTGAAATAAAAAGAAAAGGGTTGCCACGTACACGTGTAAGCTTGCATCAACTCATTTTCCACTATGCTGTGCTGGGCAGGGTTACAGCTCCTGCAGCGACCCCTAAAAACATAATGATGTACGAAAGCTGTAGTTGAAGTCTTTTTTTGTTACTTGCCATGTAGTTAACACCTGTTCGTGCTAGTAGCAGTTGCAGTACTAGTGTTGAAGCTTTTGCTCCGAGGTCTCTACAAAAAGGTTTACCACAAGTTTACCTGCTTTGTTGTATACACTAGAAACAATGGCTGCGTTACAAATTTTTCAAGAAAGTAGCAGAACCACATTGTTGCCCAAATTTGCACCTACGCCTGAGTTATATAGCAGATATGAATGTTTTATCTTTCACGCATATAGCGCATTCAACCTTTTTACTGTGGCACCAACGTGCATTCAGTGCTGTTTTGTAGTAACAATTTGCAGTTTGAAAGCTTAAAGGTTGTAAGGTGAAGCATCTCTGTTTCTGAATGCGCTCACTGGACTATTCCTGAGATAGCTGGTTGCAAAAGCATTTTATGCTGATTTCTTCATTTCTTTACAACTTAGCCAACATTATTATCAAGTTTGTCATGCGGTTGGGACTTTCAAGTGCACAGATGCGCGAGAAAACTGCAGAGCAAGAAGTGCACAGGTTGCATCATCGTCAGGGTATTACAATACATATCACCTCCTAGTTGGCCATATGCACAGATACGCTTCTAGGTTTTGTACCATAGGCTAGTACGCACAAAAAAAATCAAACTTTACGGTGGGGCTGTTAGCCTCACCGTAAAGTTTGGAGGGGGATTTGGACACCCCTCCAAAAAGATATCGCATCGCAACCACGGGTTGGTCGGAAAATTTCGCGTCGTAAACAAAAACCCAGGCAGGACCCAGCAGTTCTCGTCCAAGACGCCGAGCGCATGCGCCAAGCTAACCAGGCGTGCAGCATAGAGCAACCACAAAACAAGCATCGAAATCGCATGATGGATGAGAAGGCGTCGGTGAACAGTGGCACCCCCCCCCCCATGTGTTCTGGTAAAGATTAGGCTTGCAGCTGCTCTCGAAAGGGGAGGGGGTTGACGTCATTCGAGGGCTAGTGCATGCGCCAGGCTAGGCAGCACCCAGCAGTTCTCACCCAAGACGCCGAGCGCATGCTTCAGGATCCCACATTTGCCGCCAGAGAAGCCGAGTACAAGCGACAAATCCGCCGAGACAACGAGGAATATTCCATACCCTCCCTCATCAGCATGTGGCGGTTTGCATCAGCTGCGCTGGACATCCACTTTCGCAGGGTGGGATGGCGGCCTTTTTTTTTTTTAGCCTCAATCCTTTAGAAAAACATCACCGGTTAAAATGAAGAAGTGCGAACGCATTTTATAAATACTAATTACCCAGTTGCTGATACACATAAACTACAATAAAATTACTCTAATTTTGCTCCAGAATGTATACATTCATTTCTATAGACACTTCGGAGTTGGGGTATTTCTCTCGTCCTTGTTCTTTTTGGCGCTGTGAAGATTAGCCTTTTTTTTTGGCCCCAAAAAGCCATGTAAAAATAAGCAATACACCAGTCATGGTACAGTAAAATCAGAGTGTAAGATTAAACATGCCAAACAGGAGTCAGTATTACTCCCGAAATACACTCTTGGCGCTGAGAAAATAGCACCATTGAAATACCTGCTATTTGTGCCACTGAAATGCCGTCTGGTGTTGTACGTACGTTACGTCAGGGGTAGCCGAGTTATTTCAGGTGCCCGGTGAGACGGGATGAGATGCCCGTAGGGTGAGAGAAGCCGTGACTTTGTACTTCTAAGCTATCAATATTGATTGCATGCGCGCATTGATTGTGAAAATGACAGCGATGCGAAATTTCTCATAGCTTTTGATATTGTAGTGAGCGACTCGCACAAGTGATGTATACAGCGAAATGCGTAACATTTCTTTGCAGCACCCCTCTCCCGGAGTCATATCTCCGCCGCGTGCTCATCAGTCGCTGGCCTATGGTCGATGCTTCGCATTTTGCAGGAGTCAACGCATCCTGAGTTTCAACACCGAGGACAAGCTTGGCTCTTCGAAATTGGCGCTAGAAAAAAGGCTGCATACGCGCGCCACCGATCTCACCTTTGCTCTCCAAAATTCACCCTCCTTACTTCCGGACAGGGTTTATACACACCCCCTCAGAAGGATTTGGACACCCCTCCAAAAAGATATCGCATCGCAACCACGGGCACCCCGCCAATGCATTCATACCCCCCCCCCCCCCCCCCCCCTTCGCAAAATCGAATTTCTGGATAAACCCCTGAGTCCGGATCCCACGATCCAGCCAATTCGAAACAGGGTGGTTAGCGCACGCGCGTTGAAAAGACTATCTGCGCCGCGCTCACTTACGGGCTCCGAGCAAGAACAGGATGCGGTCCTAGGATGCCATCGTGGTGGTGCCATCAATTCTGGCAGGACTGCACCTGCACGCACGTGAGGAATGCGGGGTGCGATCGTCTTCTTCCCATATGTCCACAGCGACTGAGGGTACGCGTGATTTATAAATGCGAAGAAAAACAATTTCAGGCACCGGTTCGTCTGCCGATATACGGTTTTATTGAATGCGATATTTCTGTAGTTTTTATTTCAGCGCTCTGCGCATGGTCCTTGCTGGTTTATGGCCAAATTCCCAGCTGGGCGCTGCTGGTCCCAGCTGGTCCTAATTGGGACCAGCAGCGCCCAGTTGGGAAATTGGCCATAAACCAGCAGGGACCAGCAGCATTTTATCTAGCAGCATTTTTTTCAGTGCGCGCGCTGAAAAAGTGCTACAAGGTCAGTGGAGAGCGCAACAGCGCGGGCCCGCAGCAACAGCTTTCTCATTATACCGGATATCCAGTTGCTACGAGCACCTTCCATAGTACAGTTTCTGTGGAAGAAAGACTGCTTTTGGCCACAGGATACAGTTCTTCGCGCACTGAGCTACGCTATAGGTTAGCATACTCGTTCTCGTCTTCCTGGCGGGGTATTGGGGATACAGAGCTGGGAAAGCGAAGACGACTGGGGAAGCGACGTGGAACGCGTAGTTGAAATTCCAGCCCCCTGCCAGGGAATTAATGCGGCTTTAAGCCGCTGCCCGCGGCGTTATTTTCCTGGAATTGTCGCCAATTAAGGGTA
Organism: Haemaphysalis longicornis; assembly: GCF_048455015.1. Taxonomy (NCBI): domain Eukaryota; kingdom Metazoa; phylum Arthropoda; class Arachnida; order Ixodida; family Ixodidae; genus Haemaphysalis; species Haemaphysalis longicornis. The sequence continues at coordinate 36,182,473 of NW_027526422.1, read as the reverse complement.
GATGACTCCGCTGTACTCATCCAACCAGTTGCTACACCACCTCGCCCGTCTCACATCGCGACGCCCGTCCTTGGCGCAGACCCCAAACCCGAACTTACTTTAGCACAGCACATCAAACAGTGCCAGACTCCCGTAACACATATCGTGTGGGACTGAGACGGCATACTTTCTTTCCTTTTTACTCATTTCATTTTTCTTCAGCCCCAATACACGTTTTACTCACTCACTCCAAAAGTTCTTGGCAATTCCTATGCAAAAAAAAAAAGTCGTTGTTGTATTATGACAATTAATTCCACAGCTGTCATGCCAAGAGCCAACATGCTCTATCGGGATTCAAGCCATCAACGATGGCTACTTAAAATGCCATTTACGTGCTAAAAAGACTCCATACTCGTTGTGCAAAAAAAAAAAAAACAGTTGGCGCCATTTCTAACTAAATTTTCGTTCAACTTACGCCCTTTAGTCTATTCATATGAGGATTGTGGGCTAATAAAGAACCCGAAACAATGTGTGTTGTGTGAATGTCTTTCTCTTTGCTAATTTATATATGCACAACCACCTTTAATTTAATACAACTATAACATCGCCAAACAAGAATCGCAAGAGGCAGCAGCGCATATTCCCAAAGGGACAATCTAACATCTAACGCCTTAATTGTCCTAAACCTATAGCTGCACAGAACAGGGAGCTGCGAATAGTTTCATAAGGTGCCATTCGGACGGAAGGTAGGCCCACCCGTCTTTTAACCACTCGCTCACTCACTCAGCAATGCCTTACTTCAACACATGCTCATCACCAACAACAAACCGGATATTATTACCTTGCAAGAAACTAACGGAGACTTTTCCCTCCCGGGATATGATCGCTATGTTCAGCCAAGCATTATCCCAAATAGGAAAGGGACGCAACCGCTATCCAGCCCGCAAACCATGACAATTACCTACGTAGACAAGACGCTCCCCACCGTCCAGCTGGATACGACGCATCTTAATACTTCTGAAAAAGAGCACGTAGCTACTACTACGATGGTTGACGGTAATAACATCACTATTGTAAACTGCTATTGGCCGCCCAAACAAACAACTGCCACGCTGCCCGCCTTCCATACGATGTATAATGCAGCTCGTAGCTCAGACACGCTCCTATTGCTTGGGGATTTCAACTCTCCCCACCCCACCTGGGGCTACACTCGAACGTCCCCTTTAGGGCGTAAATTGGACGAATTTGCCAGCCTCCATCAATTCACCCTTATGAATGACACCACATCTCCCACGAGGCTTGGCTCCAATCAGGAGGCTGACACAAATCCCGATCTTACCTGGATTCGAGGTCCGTTAATCGCCGCCTGGGACAACACCGAAGAAACTCTCGGGAGCGACCACAACATTATCCAAATAAGTGTCCCTCTCACTCGGTCATCAAAACGAAACGGTTCAAACAGGCCCACAACAAGTATAACGAATTGGCCGATTGTCCGTAAACGCCTGCAAGAAATTGACACAAGCGGCATTACCCTTGCTGAATGGAGCGACGTCATCTTGACAGTCGTCCGTAAACACACCAAAAGAATAGCCCGCACCGAATCCAATCCCTACATTGACCAGCACCTCCTAACCCTCTGGAGAAAGCGTCGTGCTATTGTCAAACGCTGGAAACGTGACAAGCATAACGGCGTGCTCAAAGAACGCCTTTACCGCCTCAATCACGAAGCCCAAGAGTATGCCGACAAGTTAGCCACACAGAATTGGCTTCAAGTGTGCGAAGGGCTCAACGGCAAGCTTCATATGGCAAGGGTCTGGCAACTGTTTCGCACACTACTGGGACAACAAAAACCAAAATACACCGTCCAACGGCTTCACTTAGCGATTGGAGGCACACCACATGATATCACAGAACAGATCCGTAACGCACTGTACCCCCCTTGTAGTACCACACGCATCGACATCATTTACACAGAAACGGCCCCAGAAGATGAGGATGAAGGAATCAACGCGGACTTTTCTTCCGGAGAACTAAACATGGCACTGCATCAACTCAATCGCAACACGGCCCCGGGACCCGATAAAATTACATACGGAATGATCCGCAACCTGCCTGACGAGAAACTTGCAGAACTTCTCGACCATATCAATCGGGCTTGGAGATCAGGAAACCTACCCCCCGAATGGAAAGAAGCTCATGTTACCCTCATTCCAAAATCAGGAAAACCACCCAACACACCCGCCAACCTCCGCCCTATTTCCATGACATCGTGTGTTGGAAAACTAATGGAGAAGATGGTGCTCGCTAGACTGGAATGGCACCTCGAAAACAACGGCCACCTGCCAGCCACAATGGTGGGATTTCGAAAGCATGTGAGCACACAGGACATTGCCAAGCGCATCCATGAGGACGTATACGCACAGCCAAGTGCAGCCCAATTACGCACCATCGTAGGAGTAGATATAAAAAAAGCATTTGACAATGTGCTCCATGACGCGATACTTCTCAGCCTCAAGGAAACTAGACCGGGTATCCGTATTTTCAATTACGTTAAAAATTTTCTAACAGACCGAACCATCTGCATCTTGGGACCCGATGGGAAACCATCTCGGCCTTACCCACTTCACAGAGGCACACCACAAGGGTCTATATTATCACCAACGCTCTTCAGTCTAGTGATGAAAAATCTCCCCGACAAACTGAACGCTATCCCAAATCTTCAACACGCCATATACGCTGACGACGTCACACTCTGGTGTACAAAGGGTAGCCCCGGCGAGCAGGAATACACGTTACAACAGGGTCTCGATATCATCAGCGGGCACGCCCATGACGTAGGACTCACCTGCTCAAACGAGAAATCAGAATATGTAGTGGTATTAGACAACAGAACCAAGAAAAATAACCAATATCGCAACCTAATTAATCTGACAGTAAACAACTTGCCCATCCCTCGCCGTAGCCACATCAAGGTCCTGGGCTTCATCCTCCAACAAGACGGTAAAAGTACAGAATGGGTCAAATCCATCATTGCTCAAATTAACCAAATTCACCAAATGCTCCGCCGCGTGACGCGACACCATCAAGGCCTCCAAGAACACGAATTACGCAAAGTAGTGGAAGCCCTCGTGTTCTCACGCGTCATGTATGCATACCCTTTTCAGCGCCTTACTAAGACACAAGCCAACAAAATCGAAACAGCGATCAGAAAATGCATCCGCATAGAAATGGGAGTGCCTCTCTACGCTCCCACAGCATTAATTAATGACGCTGCCCTCCACAACACGCTTGAAGAAAAAGCCTCAGTTTATCATGAAGCTCAGCACCACCGACTAACAACTTCAATGCAAGGGCGGGAGATTCTTCGCGCCCTCGGGTATCCCACCGACCACCTCCCACCCATCACTCCCTCGCCGCCACCCTGGGAAACCATACCAAGAATCACTGTGCTACCCATACCAAAACACATGAGTCAAGCCACAGATCAAGAACGTAGAGCATCGCGCGCTCAACATCTGCCCGAACCAATCCATGACACCTACTACACGGACGCCCGTTTTGTGGACCATACAACGACTACGGCATCGGTTGGCCCCTGCACAGCTCACGTACGGCATCACGTCAACGTCCCCTCGCCCACAGCTGCAGAGACTCAAGCCATTGCAGAAGCCATTACACTTCACCAGCATCGGACCGCCCACATTACAGTCCGCACGGACAGTCAGGGAGCACTTCGAAGCTTCGCCTCGAATGACATTCCATCCCCTATCCACACTAGCCTGACAACATATATGCACGCGCATCCCCACCTACACGTTTTCCTCGAATGGATCCCTGGCCACCAAGGCATAGAGGGTAATGAACGAGCTCACGCTCTGGCCCGCGACGCTCATTTCCCGGGCAGCCCTCAGCCGTGGCCTGAGGAATACAATCCAAAAGAGGATAGAGCAATGCACCATAAAAGGCGCCGCGAACATCTCGGCAACCTCCGCAAAGCAAGAATGGTACTTCCCTCCCCATCTAAATTTATGTCACGGAGACACGCTATATTAGACAGGCGCAGACATTGTCCCTCCCCTGTGATCTGTTCCTCCACTACATACAAAAGTCACCAGGCCGTCCGCACTGTCAGGTATGCGGTGGCTATCCGGACAATGAACATACATATTGGCGCTGTGTACGGGCGACCTCGTCTTCCACATTTCTTTCGACCAACCCCTTCCCCCCTGATATTCCCTACTCGTGGTCTAGCTGGGCCGCTCCCCCTGAAAACCTACGGGCAGCCCTGTGGTCCCTCTTGGCTGCCCACATTGAAACTCTTTGTGCACCTCCGCCAAGCCCACCACCGTCGGAGGACCGTGGAACACCCCCTTCCTCCGTGGACTGATAACTCCGCGGCTCGGACTTGAGCTGCCTAATAAAGTTTCATCTCTCTCTCTCTCTCAGCTAGCTCTCACGCTAATTTCGCATCATTACCATCATTACCGTTCATGTTGGCACGTGCATTTGATTTCAGTGATCTACGGACATGCACGGATAATTTAGGGCGATAAGAAAGCGATTCGATATCCCAGACAATCATCTTTAGTGGTTTCTGCATAATTTTCGCGTTAGGGAAAAGCATTCCTGGCTCAGGAAGAGATAAGCCGCTAAGCGAAAAGACGGAGATGCCTGAAACAGAGAAAGAATGACTCTGTCTGTGCCTGAAATGAGACAGAGCATCAAAGAACGCATCTGAACTCTGTGCCTGAAATGAGACAGAGTATCAAAGAACGCACCTGAAACAAAATATTTTAACAAAGCACACAAATAAAGATCAGTAAACGTGAAAAAAGAAACCAAAGAAAGCGCAGCTGCTTACTTATAATGTTCTACAGCATGTTCTACAGTGAGAAATGGCGAGAACTTATTCTGCCCCTAGCAATATGGCCGCCAAGTTGGTATCTACAAAACTGTATCTACGATAGAATAGTAACTCATTTTTTTTTGAGTAGTTGAAAAATACGGTCAGAACCCGTCCAATGACATTTTTTTTTTACATTGGACAATTTATCTGCAAATGGTATAGTCTTGCTTCCAGGTTATTTCTCTACGCGCATTCACAATCATTCGTCCATTGGTCCACCCAAGTGGAAGTTTTCTTTTTTGTTTAGTTTGTATCACCACTGCTCGACTGCTCATTCCTGTTGTGCGTGTGCTTCGCGCCTGTTAGGCCTTTGAGTGCTGAGTGCCGAGTGCTTCTTCTGCTGCTTCTTAGGTAAGAGCTGTCGTTGAAACATTACTTTGTTCATTCTGAAATTTCCCAGGACCAGAAAATATAAAAAAGAGGTATCATAATCGCTTTTATCGTCGTACTGACGTGAGGAGCAGCAAGTAGCCGGCGTGACCAGCTTAGCAGATGCCAACTTTCTTAGATCAGAGCTTAGTTCAAACTGGCGGTATTCTTTGCTTGTGCTCACAACTTCAGAACCAGTTTGTTTCCAAGTTGGTTCCGATAGAGTGGCGATCGGTTTTACTTGTCGTGATGTATAACCTACCTTACGGGTGATAGCAGATCGGGTAGGATTAGGGTCACGTTGCTACTTAGCCTTATGTCATTTTACGTTTGCTCCTGTGTCAAATTTACGGTATATTTGCAAGCAGTCTTTTTCTAAATCATTGCTGCGAGTAAGTGGCATCATCGCATTGTGGATGTCGGATAGGTGACGTGCGCTGATGCAATATGGGAAACACATTTGTGAACCTAACGATGTGTCGTCATACGAAATGATAAGCACTGGCGTACGACGTGCTGGTCAGCTTAAGCGTAGAAAAAACCAAACCACGCACGACGTCTACAAAGCCGGCTGGCGTAGCTCAAATGTAATCAGTTTCGTGTCGTTGGTTTGCTGTCTAGGTGATCGTCAACCATGAGCAGGTTTTTCGCTACCGGTTCGGACTCCGAGTCTGAGTCCGAGTCATCGGAGGAGGAGCAGATCCCGCAGAAGGCAGCGCCCAATGCCAAGTAAGTTCTGCTTGTTCATACATTGATTCTACCGCTCATACGGCGCCCTTTTTTCTCTATGCCAGTACAGTGTGGTTCCTTCCACTATATGAATCTCCAAGCATGTAATGTTCACAAGCTGCACACTTGCCGGGCTCTTTGTAGAGCGTACCTTGGTTGTCCCTGACTTCCCGTGGTCTTTTGTTTCAGGCGCATATGTCTTACTGAGCGTTTGGTTTTGGCAGCTGGCCACGTGCTTTCACAAACTGACCAGAAAAGGCCGACAGTATTGCACATTACGTAGCGTTCATGACTAAGGTGGTAACAGACTGTCTCGGTATTGATGTGCAGCAATATGCTGATAATGAAAATGCTTGTCTGCACGTTCTCCTTGGAGGTTGGGTAAGCAGTTAATGTTTCACACCAAAAATCTCATTTTGCAAGTGAGAGGGAAAGCGTAAGACATATTTTTATGCTTTCGCAAGCCTACATTGTCGCAGTAGTGGATTCTCTGGTTGCTTTCAGCCAACCTAGTACCTCTACCCGTGGTTGTGAGATTGTTGTCAAGGCGCAATAGAATCAATCCACGGCTAGTATTAACTGAGTATGAAACCATCCCCAACACTTAGAACATTATCTACCCAGCACCCTTGCTATCAACGCATTCTTTAACACCAGCGTAACGTGGGCCACGATTTTGTCCTACCTATCAGTGTGGTAACTTGTTCCACTTACTTTTCGGTCACCACTGGAAATGGGGACTTCGCATACCTAGGGGGAAGCTGAATTGAAATTTGGGCTTGTTCTCATCCGTATTTAAAGGAACGCGAAGTATGGTAATCTCCAGAGACACCACGGACTGCTTTCCTTGCACCTAAGAGTTGTGCTATGAGCCTTAGAATGTGGAAGGCTGGGGTGATGTAATGGGCACCAAAAAGAAATAAAAAATTAAAGTTTAGTGTTACTATAAGTGTTTGGGATAACAAAATGTGAGGTCAGGTTCTAGAGGGTGGTGATGTCCTTTCAACCTTTATTTTTTTCTGTCAGTGTGACGTCTTTTGTTTTGAGTGTGTAAGGAAGTACTTATTAGCTGAGCTTGATGCAGTGCTGCCAATGCGGCACCACATTTTTGATATGCCACAATAAGTTGCTAACAAAAGTTTTTTCTGCGCAGCGCATATGCCTTCAGCGATGATGAAGAGGAGGCCAAGCGTGTGGTCCGCAGTACTCGAGAGAAACGGTGAGGAATTGTTTACCCAAATGGGCTAGTCACTTCGTCTCTCTACTGGAGGTTGCCTTTGTGCAGTGCTTGACACTGGGTGTGTTTTGTCATTTTCATAAGCCACGTTGATATGATACTGATCCTGCCTGCTTTTCAGGTATGAGGAGCTCACTGACATTATCAAGCAGATCAAGAACCACAAGAAAATTAAGGACATGAGCAAGCTTTTAACAAGTGAGTTGGCTCTCTGTCCAGCTCGTACTTCTACCACTCACCACTGACGCATTTGTTTCTTGCGTCTTTTAGTGGTGCCGTAGACATATAGCCGCTAGACATACACCACCTTGGTTGATTTTAATTAAAAATGTGGTTAATATGTATAGCTTGCAGTGAAGGCTATTTGCACTTTGTAGTGGCATAGTAACTACGACATTCTTGATTGTGTGTACCATAAGTAAGCTGAATTTCAGGCCCTCGTGTTGGTGATGCAGAAATACATTTGTAGTCATGTTTGGTAGTGCACATTAAGAAACAGCTAATATGTTTTGTTTGGATGGTGCTTTTTATGATGGTAAGATTGCGCAAAGCATTCCAAAAGAATTTTAAATGTTGATAAGGGGTACCTGAGGGAGGGAAGTTTCTCAAACTGCATACAGTGCATAGAAAAAGTAATAAAAATAATCTCACTGACACTCAGTACTGTGTTGCGAGCAGTTGGCAAATAGCTGAGCTCGTTTTTCATATACCTTTTGAGACCCCCCCGAAAAAACCCTTTTCACACCCATAAAGACAAAAAAGAAAATTTGTCGTGGCTTATTCATTTTGTAAATCCAATTTCGAAACTTGAAAGAGAAATTATAGATGTAACGCTCCCTAGAGCTGCTGCGATACTTGTTTCAGCTTTTGATTGCTTGGTTTTCCTTTCTCTTGTAGGTTTCGAGAACTTAACAAAAGCCTTTCAGAAAGCCAAAATGGTCATTGAAAAGGAAGAGGGCGGCAACATTCCCAAATTCTTCATCAGAAGCCTTGTTGAGCTTGAAGATTTTGTCACTGAGGTAACGCATTCTAATAAACTACTTCAGCACAGTGACGCTATTTGATAGCCTTTCTTTGCCTTTAGTGATCCAGTCATGATGTAAAATGATGTAACATTTTCATCGGCCTATGGGAAACACACCCCCTCTGTTTTGGCCTTTGTGGTGTTTCAACAGCTGGCAAGTGTTTGCACTAAAGATAGCATATTTTTACCAGCTGTTCTTTCTTTGCCTTTAGTGATCCAGTCATGATGTAAAATGATGTAACATTGTCATCGGCCTATGGGAAACACACCCCCTCTGTTTTGGCCTTTGTGGTGTTTCAACAGCTGGCAAGTGTTTGCACTAAAGATAGCATATTTTTACCAGCTGTTCTTTCTGGATTCTCTCAAATTTGTCCTTCAATATTTGTGATTTTAAAGGTTTTGTATTAGCGTGTTCTTTCGCACTGTTATAGCAGCGTTTTGATATCAATTAGAAGTGCTCCACTTACACTAATCTTGCAGCGTCCTTGTGTACCTGTCTTTGCTTTTTCTTTCTGTGAAGCGTAATGCACCGATCAGCCTATACTCTCCTATCCTTTGCTGTCCTATCCTTTCCTCTGTGCATCTTTCCTCCACTTGTCCAACTTCAGTAAGACAATGAGTGTCCAGCACGATTTGTGCCGAACACTTTAGTTTGGTGCAAGCGGACTTGCGCAGACTTGCCCCACTCAAAAGTCCCCGCCGTGTTGCTGCCGTTCCCTTCTCCTTCCCCCACCAGTGCTGGGAGGACCGGGAGGGGCGCAAGAACATGTCCAAGAACAACTCCAAGTCGCTGGCCACGCTGCGGCAGAAGCTGCGCAAGTACAACAAGGAGCACGATGCGGACATCGCCAAGTACCGGGAGAACCCCGAGGAGGAGGATGAGGAGCGCGAGGAGGACGAGGACAAGGGTGAGCACAGCCTCTCTGAACTCCTCCTTCTTGGAGCCTGGAGCTAAACCTCCCATGCTTGCACCTGTGTGATGCCATATCACCCTCTCTTTAGTTGGCCCCTTTTCCTTCTGTCTTGGCTCCTGGTGTCAGCTTCTTTTTGACAGACGTGTCACCGTTCCCTGTTGTTGTGGGACCGAACTATCTCAGCCTTCCGTCCCAGACTTTGCCTTCAACGCGTCCGACTGTCACGGTCTCTTGGGCGGTGTCTAGGGGAAATCGGATCTTATTCAGTGTCGAGCTCTGGAAAGCTGTTTCAGATTTGGTACTGTTGTGGACTGCAGAAAGCTTCACTAAAGGGAAGAAATGCTTTTTGATGAGTAAATGTTTTCTTGTGTTGAACAAGGTTTGATGTAGTCAGTGGTACAGTGTGCTTCCTGTTTGGACCCAGTGGCATTGTGACCCAGTGGGCAGTGGCATTGTGTTGCTGAGCCAAAGGTTGTGTTTGATTTTGGCCCTGCTTGCACCATTTTGTGTGCACTGCATTCCTCTTCAGTTCCTGTTAAAGAAAAAGAGTGGAATTATTGTTTTGGTTGAGGAACCTCTGTGTTAAACAATTCAGATTCTGACACGGATGATGAGATGCCCGGCAAGAAGAAAGTTGTCACCAAGGCCGAGAAGGACGATGTGAAATCCAAGTTCATGAAAGGCGGCTCGGACGATGAGGTGAGGCACATGCACTTGCTGCTGCCACAGCATGGGCTGCTATGCAGTTTTATGCCGAATGGAATGTGTGTATACACCACTTTTAGCAAGCTTGCTTGTACTTTCAATACAAGTTAACTGTTGCTTCAAACAGGTCATGGGATTTTATTTATTGAATTCTTCGGCCTTCTTTTAACCACTAGGAGTATAAAAATTCAGTCTTTACATGCTGAAGTGGACTTGTGTGCTCCTGCTTCATTGATTGCAAGTTTGGATACCCTAAATTCGTTGTGTTCCTCAGTCTGTTGAAAACATATCTGTGTTGTCATAACTTTATGAAGAGAATCTGTATTTGATGCAAAATATGTTAGGTTGCCTTCATACTGGAAACAATTTTTTTGTCTTTTTAATCATGAGAAGATGGCCTTGGGATATTGGGCTGTTTGTTTCAGGCCTGTGTTAAGGGGGGACATGGTTCTTTGGGGCTGAAAAATTGCCCGAAAAAGCATTTCTTGAGGTATCACTTTTTCGTTGATTTACACAGTTTTTTCTCAGAATATTTCTTATCTGAAACAGTACCAGGTACTTATAAAAGTCATAGAGGTCAGATTTCAAAATAGAAATACATAATTTTTCCATAATTTCCCACTTTTTGCCACGAGTGGTATCGCAAAGATACGCAATTCTCGAGCGGTACATGCCAGCATGTATTGCAGCTAGGAAGATTACTTCTTTTGCATTTTGTGTTTCAGTAGTTGTTTAATCAGCGTTATTTTTAATTTTAGCAGGAGTAGTTCAAATGTGGAAGTTAGAATTGATGTAAACGTGTATGTGATTGCAAAACAAAAAGACTGCTTCCCACATTTCATTCTCCACAACTTCTGGTATCTATTTCATGCCTTGCTGGTAATCTTTTGTTGAATAGTATTTTTCCTATTTTTCTCAGCAACAATGAAGGAAAATTTTTAATTGACCTGGAAACTAGTTCCCTCACATCAAAACTAATTAGATATTTGAAATCAGCTAAAAAAATCTGAACTAGCCCATGAAGTTTTGTCAAAATTGGTGGAAAGCAAAAAAAAAAAAGTTTCCAAGACCAGTGTGCCCTCCCCCTTATGTGCTGGTATATTATGGCAGATTGGATTTTAGTTTGTTAGCTTTTTACAGGGTGGAATCTTGGCTTGATGTTTTTAGCCGAAGGTTCACTTGTTTGTAGCTCAAAAAGTGAGTGCAATTACTGAAGAGCTGGAATTTGTAGGTCTTTTCACAGCAAGATGCAACTTTCTTTTTCTGCAGTCTGACGATGACTCCATGGATTGGGGCTCATCTGATGAGAGTGAGAGCTCTTCTTCTAGTGACGATGAAAAGTATGGTGGAAATCTGGCCAACAAGTTCTTGAAGAAGTAAGTGTTTTCGCAGCCATCTTGTTTGACCTTTGTTTAACGGCTTGTACCGTATAAGTCGGAATATAGGCTGAGATTTCTCACTAAAAAGTTTGTCAAAACGTCCCCTCTTGACCTATATACCGGTCATTGGCTTAATTTTTATCCCCATTTCTCGGCCGCAAGGTAAGCAGGTCGACCTATATTCCGATTTATTGGTACATTTTCTGGTGAGAAACTTTTTAAACGTTCATTTGTAGTACGTTTTATTCTTTGCTGCGGAAACCCTCATGAGAATTTTGGCGGAGGGGCCACTGTTATCTTTCATGAGAAGTAGTTAATATTAATAAATAATAAGAATAATCATAAAAATAATAAAAACTTTGTTGCATTGTCACGGCATTTTCAACCTTCTCGAAGTCATTGGTGTGGCTAATACAGAGACATTATTCAGGCAAAATTTTTCTTCTTTTTTTTTTTTTTTATGAAGGTATGGGTGCGGCCATTGCATATGTCTATGTGCTATCTTAGTGTGTGTGCTTGAGTTATTTAGAAGTTGTGGTATCTTAAGAAGCAGATGTTGCGATGCTGCTTGTTGTGATTTGTGATAAGGAACGAAGGCAAACTGCAATGTTGTCGTGGATGTGACGCATTGCAGCAGGGCCGGTGGCGAGAAGGATGAACAGAAGGAGCAGCGGCGTCGTGAGAAGAAGCGCGAGCAGAAGGACAAGCGGCGAGATGATGACGAAGAAGGCTGGGAGGAGGTCAAGGGTGGTGTTCCCCTCATCATGGTCAGTGGCGTCGCCCCTTTAAAACCTGTGTGCCTTTTGCACCGAGCCTGCCTTTCTTGCATGTTGGTTCAGCAGACGTCGCTCCCGGTTTTATTTGCAACGTTTACTTCCGCACTGAGGTCGAGCCATAGTGGGAGGCATCAAGATTAACCAATGTTGCTGCATGGTTTTTAGCCTGTGGGAAGTTTCAGCTTATCTGTCTAGCTAATTCTTCCCCCCTTCGTCACATAATTTTTGAGCCTGAGATCTTACTCAATCTCATTGCTGCAGGGCTTAGGTGTTGTGCTATCAATAGCCCAAGGTCCTAGGTTCTATTCCCACTTAGTCACAGCCTTGATTGCAATGAAAAAAAAAAAAAACACAGACGTGTGTCTGCAAGGTTTTGGCACGCGTGAAAGGTCCCCTGGCAACCTAGAGACCTATAGGCCCCTCTGTTATGATGCACCACATAGCCCATATGTGGCTTGAATATATAAAGAATTCAGTATTAACGTGCGCTACATATTTGGATGAGGGTCCGGGACAGTGGAAAGACAAAACCAAATAATGGTGCGCAATCGTTTGGTTTTGTCTTTTCCACTGTTCCTGTCCCTGTCCCTCATCCAAATATGCCGCGCACGTTAATACTGAATTCTAGACCATACCAACTAGCCCCTAAACAAGCCTTTGAATGAATAAAACTAACTCTGTACATAAGGGGCCGTAAACAGTGGGGAAAACATTCAGCAAGCCTGTGTGTTTATGCTAGGTTGTATTTTTAAGAGTTGGTTTTAACAGTGGGCTTTGTAGTGTGCTTTTATTTGATAATATACTATTCTTGTAGTCTACTACAAGAACTGTGTATTTATACTATGCTCGTACTCTACTGTAAGAACCGCGTATGTACAGAGTAATGAGTCGACGGCATTGCTCTCATCAAGCGCTCGTCTCTTGTGATGCAGGAGAAGCCCAAGATGTTTGCCAAGGACGCCGAGATCAACCATGCGGTGGTGCTGAAGAAGCTGAACGAGATCATGGCGGCCCGGGGCAAGAAGGGCACGGACCGGTCGGAGCAGATCGAGCTGCTGAGCGAGCTGCTGGCCATCTCGCAGGCGCACAACCTGGGGCCGGGCTTCCAGCTGAAGATCGTCTTTGCCGTGGTGGCGTCCATCTTCGACTACAACCCCAACATCGCCACGTGCATGAAGCTGGACATGTGGCACAAGTGCCTGGAGTACATCAACCTCTGCCTGGACATCCTCATGGAGCACAGCACCATCTCAGTCGGGGAGCACGTAGCCGAGGAGTCCGAGAGCCTCGTGGCGCCCCCCTACCGCGTCAAGGGCTGCATCCTCACCGTGGTCGAGCGCATGGACGAGGAGTTCACCAAGATCCTCCAGGTGAGTCACCTCCCCCAATTCTGTTGCCGCGTCCGTCGTAGTATACACGTGTGTTATGAAGCATCTTGCTTAGCAGAGCAAATCGCTAAGTAATGGTTGCGTTTAAATTGGCCGTATCCGTTTTCGTGGGATTGCAATGCAAATCGTCAGTCACTGTGCATGGCTTACTGCCAGTTTCAAATAGATTTGGGGGTGGGGGGTGAGTGCCAACTACTGTTGACCAGCAGCAACCTTTTAAACAGTAGCTGAGCCTAATACACCAGGGACGCCTTTCGTTGTGTTAGATTGTTCCATTAGTGTTTACAAAATGCCGGATCGGTTTTAAAGCGAAAGCTTTCTTAGTGGGACCGGTGGCGTCTTGTCGAAAAATAATGCATTTCCCCATAGACCGGTTGGTCAACCGAGAAGCTCTGATAAGATCTCTGGACACACAGCGTGTATGGGAAACCGGGCTTCAATTGATTCGAAACGGTTACTTGAAAATCGCAAAATAAAGAACGGTTCTAGGTAAGACAATACACCCATCGGTCATGAAGGAGTACAGTGGTATACCATTATCTCATAAACCACGTATCTGTATACATTTAGATAGCATGAGATGTGTTTGCTTAGTGCGTGAAAAGTTGTCGCGTGTGTTCGTTTTTATTTTGTGATTTCGGTATTTGAAGGTTGGACAATCGATTGGATGTGCTTTCCTTAGATTCTCTCAGCTTTCTTTAGGAAGGGATGGTGAAGCTTTTTTCATTCTTTCCAACCAGGGTTGTGATGCCCACTCTCCGGAATACGTGGAGCGCCTCAAGGACGAGAAGAACGTGTGCAAGATCATAGAACGGCTGCAGACCTACCTGGAAGGCCGGGGCTCTGCCTCCGAGCTCTGCCATGTCTACCTCCGCCGCATTGAGCACCTCTACTACAAGGTAGGGAGGGGCATGTGCACCTTGCGGCAAGCTCGAATGGCAGCTTGCGCTGCTGGCTGCGTGCATTAAATCTTCACAGTTGTTAGTGGTGGCATCTTGGGAACATCCTGTGTGCCAGTGCTTCTTTGGCGCCTTGCAGTGGAATCGGTTGTGCGTTCTGCGGGCTTTTGTGCACACGTGGGGTTCAGGTGTGTGCGCTTTGGAAGATTTTATTTGCATGCCTATACTTGAAGCTGATGTTGTGTATATGAAATGGCACGGGGCTTTTGACTCCTTGCAGCACTGAGGAATGACCAGAACTGTTGTGTTACGAGTTGCAAAACAAATAAGCTAGGTGCACTTCTAGGCTTGCACCTAGCAACCGGTAATTATGGCGCAGTGTTTTCGGCTTCATTCCTTTCTATGCATCAGACGAGAGTGCAGCGGCTGCAACGTCCTGTGTAGCCACCCATCTCCTCATTCCCCCCCTTTTCCTCGTGCTGCAAGGCTGGTGCAATAACGGGGGCCAAGAACTGAGAAGTCGGATGATCTTAGTAATGGCATAATGTACGATTCTAGCTTTCTTGGTTAGGCTTTAGACACCTTTTTTTTAGTCGTTGATGAGAGGAAAAAGAAGGGCTTTTTAACTGGTCCGAGTGCATTCGTGAATATTTTACTACTGTAGCTTGGTTCAGTACAGACATTTTGCAGCATTCCAGGAGCAATTATTGATGCCAACAGAGATTGTCTTTCTAAACGTTGCAAAGGAAACTGGCTCGAACTCTGATCAACATTTAAATTCCATTGAAGAAAGTTTGAAGCATCTGTGTAAACGTGTGGTGAGATAGTCAGGGTTCGCACAGGTCCTTGAAATCCTCGAAAACCCTTGAATTCAGAAGTGTCAATTTCAAGGCCTGGAAAGTCCTGGAATTTTTAAATGGTCCTTGAATATCCTTGATTTTTATGGAGAGAATCAATGGCCCTGTCTTTTCACGAGAATCTAAAGCGTTTGTCGTGGATTTTAGGTGTTAACAAATCTAAAGAAACATTGTAGTAATCAAGCTTCAGTGTATTGCTTGAAATTTCAAAAAGCTTTCCGGATTTTCATTATTACGAGGCAACATTGGGAGCAGGTTTTTCTCAATCCAATCCATGTCACGATACAATCCAGTGAAAGCCAGCTTCTGTTCTCTATCTTGCATCTTCCAAGTCTGTGGACGTTTGCTCATTGCATGTTTGCTGTGCCTCATACGCTCCATCTGTGTTTGCTTTTACGTGCAAATGGTGGACGTGTACATAGTTCGTCCTGCCTTAGAGCAACACTTGCTGATTCAGTTTCAACTGATACTCTTGCTGACAAAGCAGGACATGCAGGCAACATTAACGAAGTTTTGAAATCAAACGGCCTGAGCAAAACAACATGAAAAAAAACCCCACTAAATACCAACCATGAAATAAAAAATAAAGCTGGGGGAACATTCACGCACCTGTTATTGGCTATCTAAATGTGCAATATTGTGCTTAGGTATTGTGCAATAAAAACTGTTGCATTGTGTTGAAAAAGCTATAGATAATCTGATAAAACATTAGATGGGGACCTTGAAAATGTGTTTTCTGGTCCTTGAAAGTCCTTGAAAACCCTTGAATTCTTGCTTTTGAAGCCTGTGCGAACCCTGGATAGTGATACAAGTGGCTAGGAGGACTGAAGGCGAGCTCTTGTGACATTAGAAATGCCCTTGTGCATGATGGTTTCATGGCTGGGGGAACTGCTCAGCTGCCTTTGATGGCCTTATCAGCGTGACAGATACTGAGTAAATAGTGTGGCGGTGTTTATTTAATTTTGTGGCTGCGTTGCACGGAGTAAGGTGTCATTCCCCCGGTCTCCTCTGCCCTGCAGTTCGATCCGACAGTGCTGGCCAAGCACAACAAGGCCGAGAGTGGCGACGCTGCCACTGAGAAGACGGAAGTCGCGGAGACTGCGAAGGCAGCCGCTGAACCCGAGAAGGCGGCCACCGAGGCCGACAAGGCGGCTGCCCCAGCAGCTGGCGAAGAGGCTCCCGCCACGGGCGAGGCCGGGGGCGACCAGCCGGCGGCGGCCGTGGGGGCCGAGGGGGCGGCGCCCACGCAGGCCCTGAACAGCCTGGAGCAGATGGAGCAGCTGTGCAAGTTCATCTACGCCAAGGACAGCACGGACCGGATCCGCACGCAGGCCATCCTCTGCCACATCTACCACCACGCCCTGCACGACAACTGGTACCAGGCACGCGACCTCATGCTCATGTCCCACCTCCAGGAGAGCATCCAGCATGCTGACGTGCCCACCCAGGTGCGCTTCTTTCGCTTCTTCTTCCTCCTGCTCTGGGTGATCCACCTCTGCACGGCGTGTTGAGAGAGGGGGGTACTCGGGAAGCTGGGACATTATTTTTATTACCGGTTCTTTTTTGTCTTGCCAGGGGCTGCTGGAATTTGAGAGGGTGTCTTGCAAACATGGGGTAGAAGTTAAACCTGTGGCTGTGATGCTTGCAGCTGACAAAAAATAATTGAGGCAAATATCGCGGCATTAGTTGCCCACCGCAGAATGCGAAGCTTGCGTGGATCTGTTTTTCTCATCAGGAGTAGGGATTTACATTGTGAGGGTGGTGCAATGAGCACAAAGAGAGGGGGCTACATCACGGCGCAGTTATCATCATCGGGACTTAGAGAAGAGAAGAGGGGGGAGTGGAATGGGGGGAGAGCCCAGGAGCGGCGGGTGGAATAAAGGAGTCTGTCTGTGGGATCTCTCTGGGTTGCAACATGCCAGCATTGTTCTACGCTTTATTTGCTAGTTTATTTTTGGGGTACACATGGGAGAACAGCGGGAAACGGGGGGTAGCCGTGGATATGTGTTGCATGCATTCAGAAGAACTTTGGAGGTAATGAAGTCGTATTTCTCAAACTGGACCCGTTTTGAGGGGGCGGACGTGCTCATGTGCTGTTTTTGTTGTTCCTTCCTCCTGTGCCCAGATCATGTACAACCGAGCGCTGGTGCAGCTGGGCCTGTGTGCCTTCCGCCATGGCAACATTCGGGATGCCCACAATGCCCTGCTGGACATTCAAAGCGGGGGCCGTGCCAAGGAGATGTTGGCGCAGGTAAGTGCTCGTGCTCACCATGCGTGCGTGCCTCTATCCTCCCCACCTTTCTTGTTTTGTTGCTTTTCGAAGGAGGGCAGCGCAAACAAGTTTATGGCACAAGGACTGCTGTGCATCACAGTCACCAAAGCTAATTCTGTTGGGAATGCTACTGCCAATGCGATCAGAAGTGCTTGACAAGAGCAACGCGTACATTTTGTTTTGTTGCAGGCTTGTTACACTAATAAAAAATTGCACATACGAAAGTAAAAAGGACAGCGGCACAGGTTTCTCATTGTCATTGAGCATGAAGACACAACTCTGCTCCAGTCAAAGGAGGGCCCCATTTGAATGACATTTGTGCCAGCTTTAACACTGACTTCAGTCAATGAAGTTACATAAGAGGAATAACGGAGGAGTGGCAGGCAACTCATCGGCTAGTTTTCTGCACTTGTGACGCACCAAGTCAAAGTTGCACTGCTGACTGATGCTGGCCAAATAACTGATTACTGAAATAGCTCTGTGGAATACCAACTGGAGACAGATTCACTTACCACGATGTCAGCAATGTGTACACGCAGTCAGTTTTCATCATAGTTGAGACTTAGTGCAAGGTTGTCCCTCCACTTTGGTGTGCGTGATGATTGCCTCGCCTTCAAGGGTGTCCCCCTCTCCGTCTCTCTTCTTGGCAGGGCCTTCTGCCCCAGCGCAAGGAGGAGCGCACCAACGAGCAGGAGAAGATTGAGAAGCGTCGCCAGATGCCCTTCCACAAGCACATCAACCTGGAGCTGCTCGAGTGTGTCTACCTCGTCTCCGCCATGTTGCTCGAGATCCCCCAGATGGCAGGTGGGTTTCTCTGTGCTTTTCCTCGCCCTCCCAGTCATCCACTTGATGTTGGCTGGTGATGTTAAAGTGAAGACCTTGGTGAGAGGGCATCAAAAAGTAACTTGCGTGTGTCGTGTTGTGACCTGTACTTTTGAGGACAAAACAATGTGGCGGTGTCAACACCCTTTGTGTGTTTTACTGTCTGGTGTAGCTTGAATGTGTAACGAGCTGTCAGGCCATTAGAAAAGAAGCTTTTTGAACGGGCATCCTGGTAGCGAGGGGCTGGTGTTTGTCTTGGTGCGTCCCCTGATTGTCGATTGTCATCTCTTGGCTTTGCTGCAGCGCACGAGCTGGACGGCCGTAAGCGGATGATCAGCAAGTCGTTCCACTACCAGCTGCGCAACACAGAACGCCAGCCGCTCGTTGGTACGTGTGGTGCCTACGGAGTGTTTGCACGTTGTGCTGTGGGAAGTGGTTATAGCTACTGGTTGCAGGGGAAATTGGCTGAACTGGCTGAATGTGAGCATGGGTGTGTTTTCGATGCATATTCATCTGGAATGCTTGCACCACACAGTGTTGTGCAGTCAACTTATGGGGTGCTAGCACTGCCCTGATTTATTTTTTGTGGGTCAGGGAGTGGGTCAGGGAGCAAACGCGTGTTAAGAACATATTAGTAGAAATTAAGAAGAAGAAATGGATGTGGGCAGTGCATGTAATGCGAATGCAAGATAACCGTTGGTCGTTAAGGGTAACAGAGTGGATCCCTAGAGAAGGCAAGCGTGGCAGGGGGCGGCAGAAAGTTAGATGGGCAGATGAGATCAAGAAGTTTGTGGGTATAAATAGGTCACAGTTAGCACAGGACCGGGATAATTGGAGATTAATGGGAGAGGCCTTTGCCCTGCAGTGGGTGCAGATAAGCTGGTGGTGGTGATGATGATGATTATAATTTTTTTTGTGAGAGTAACAGTACTGCAAAGTTATTTTCAACCAAAATTTGTGTGCTGTCTTCTTCGTGAATAAAAAAGTCGAGCGTGAAACTCGTACATAAATTTGTGGGGAACAACAGAGTGCCTTGGTGGACAATGAAAGCTTGGTTCAGTGCCAATTGTGTAGGCAGCCTGGTGCCAGCTTATGATAGAGCCAGTGGAGCAGCTGTGCTGAGCCTCTCTTTCCTGCTAGTTTTATTTTCCAACATAGCAGAAGTTGAAGCTACTTGTGCTGTCTGATCTGGTCAGTGACAAATTGTATAATGTAGTGCAGAAATTTACTTCCATGGCATGTTCAAGTGCTGCAAAGTTCCATATATACTTTCAAACAAAAAAAGAGAGAAAAGAACAGCTTGCAAATGTGCTTTCACTTACCCGAGACAAAACTGTCGAATAAAAGAGCAGTCGGCAAACTTTTGCAGCATTGAGATGTAGTGATGGTGATTGAAGTGATGGAAGTGTGCAAACGTCTGCAGTCTCGGTGGCGGAGTAGCAAAAGCAGGCAGTGTAGTTTGATCTGCCCAATGAAATATATCCGATCCTGCATCGCACACTTGCAGGGCCCCCCGAGAGCATGCGGGAGCACGTGGTGGCGGCGTCGAAGGCGATGCGGGTGGGCAACTGGCGGGCCTGCTTCAACTTCATCATCAACACCAAGATGAACGGCAAGGTGTGGGACCTGTTCCACCAGGCGGACACGGTGCGCGCCATGATTGGCCAGAAGATCAAGGAGGAGTCCCTGCGCACCTTCCTGTTCACCTACAGCTCCGTCTACGACACGCTCTCCATCGAGACCCTGGCTGACATGTTTGAGCTGCAAAAGTCCGTCGTCCACTCCATCATCAGCAAGATGATCATCGGCGAGGAGCTCATGGTGATGATCGTCTCTCTGCCTCTGTCTTGTCTTGTGTTGTCTTGTCTAGTCGGGGCTGCCAATGAGCGTGCGGTGAATGCAGGCCTCCCTGGACGAGCCCAATCTGATGGTGGTGCTGCACAAGACGGAGCCGTCGCGCATCCAGGCACTCGCCCTGCAGCTGTGTGACAAGGTGACCAACCTGGTCGACTACAACGACCGCCTGCTCGAGGTCAAAGTGGGATCCTTCTTTGGCCGTGGCGGAGGTACTTGCGTCCACTCTATCCCTCCTTTGCTTATAGTGAAGGCTTTTTCCCATACGGTTCGGAGGGGAGGGGGCTTTGTAGCGTGGGCGGTGGGTTTCAAAAGATTTGTGAACCCTGTATCGTGTTTGGTCTGTCACTGTTAAGAGGAACCTGAAGTGCCGATTCATTCTTTCATTCATCAGTTTGCTGATGGTGCTGTTGTTCAATTCCCAACCACAGTTAGCTGTATTTCTGATGTTGGCAAAATTCAAAGATGGCGATGTATGTGAAGCCCCAGGTGGTCTGATTTTGTAGTGCTCGTTTCTGATTCACCTTGTGGTCCAAGTAGAGAAGGCTTCGCTACATGGGATGCAAGACCCAACCTGGGTGCTCTAATTGAAGGGTGTACCCGAAGAACCTTTACTTTTGGCGGAGTAGTTTTCAGAGATGGACTTTAGGCGAGTTGTGTGTCTTTGGAGGGGCACGCGTAGCTTGTCAGGCAAATACCTGCGAGAGTATGCGTCCTTGGGGTATTCTTTCGAGGAACATTGTCATCGCAGAATGTTCATCTAATGTTCCTTAAAAGGAAACGTAATACGAGAGGGAGCGGCATGGCTTTCGTGTGTTGGAATGCCGCTATGTTCCACTAAGAAGTAGCTTATTCGGTTTCTTGCCCGATCCAGTATCAGCAAAAACGATAGAGTGAACAATCGTTTTTGTGCATGTGGGTTGTGCGTTTCTCTCAAAGGGGTCCCACAATATAAAAGTACTAATCAGAATTGACAGCTAGCAGCTTAACAATGCTAGGCAAGATTGACCTTGTTTATGACTTTAATAAAAAATTAGTCTTATATGTTTAAAACAGTGCCTGACGTGGTTTGGAGAGGAGATCAAGCACAAGTAACGAAGCAAGACAACCATTCAAACCACATGTTTCTTCGTCCATTTGTCTTGTTTGCTTTCTGTATGAAAGCAAACCTTAAAAACATCCTGAAAAAAAAAATTGCTAAATTGTTGTCACCTAGCAGTTTCTATGAGGCTGTAAATGAACATACTTCATTTAAGAGGACTTGTTGAAGCAAGTTATGCACTAATAAAAGCAAACTCAGTGACTGCACATTCATATCAGTTACTTCACAGGGACATGAGGCTTCCCAGGTTGCTACAGCATATTTAAAGGCTGGTTTGCGGAATTGGATAGATTGATGACTTGCGCTCTATGCAGAGAGATTTATTTTTGCTTTAAGGGGGCACATGGGTCTTTGATCAAAAACTTTATTTTTGCAGGTATGATGATGAAAATTCAAGGGCACATGTAGTTTCTCATTCTGATTGTAGATATCAAATTTGTTTTTGAGTAAAATGGTTATATTGAAATTTATTCGAATTTTTATATTAAATTTTTTGACAGCTTTTCTAAAAAAACTGCTGGAGGGATGCAGCTAAACAGGGAACCAGTGAACTGTGCACTAATCAAAGAGGGCAATAAGACTAACATTATCGTTCTATCTGGTTTGTAGCAGAAGTTACGACCATTTGAAGTTTGGGCCTGGAAGGCAAAACCGGTTTTTCTGGTTGCCACCTTTCAAGCCCAAACTTCAAATGGTCGTAACTTCTGCTACAGACCAGGTAGAACAATAATGTTAGTCATATTGCACTCTTTGATTAGTGCACAGTTCACTGGTTCTTTGTTTAGCTCCATCCCTCCAGCAGTTTTTTTACAAAGGCTGTCAAAAAATTGAATATAAAAATCCAAATAAATTTCAATATAATCATTTTACTCAAAAACAAATTTGATATCTACAATCAGAATGAGAAACTACATGTGCCCTTGAATTTTCATCATCATAACTGCAAGAATAAAGTTTTTTGGTCAAAGACCAGTGAGCCCCCTTAAGTACTCCAGCTCTCAGAATAAAAACAAAAACAGGGACTTTGCAATGAATTAGACTGGTGTTTACAACACGAGATGGATACCTATTCCTATTTTGTGCATGTACAACAAGCGCAAGACAAGATACTGTGGCGGACTTTACAACTGTTCTTGTTGGTCCCATGCAGGTCCCCAGGGATTCCGGGACTCCGGATACCAGAAGGATGGTTACGGTCAGCGTGATCGCAACTGGGGTAAGTTTGGGCAAAGTATGTATCGCTGGCTTTCTTACTCTCCCTCGCAACCTTGCACGTCCTTGCATGCACCTGCAGCCCTGGCAGCTGCTTGCAGAAGCATGCTTACGTTTGGCTCAAAGGCACGGAGCACTGGTGCCCAGCACTGGCAGGCTTTTCAGCCTCCATAACAGCGACTGCACTAGTTGGCTGTACAGGGTGGTGCGACGATAACTGGAACACTTTCCTGAGTGAACCGCCACTCTGCTCGTGCCTCTGCTCGTGCTCAAACTTCACACGAAGGTCGCATTTTGTGGTCTATTTTGTTTGACACCGGGAACAATGACGGTACTTATCTGTTTATTCTGAAAATAAATAAAACGATTTTCGGCTATGAGAAAATGGCGGCTGATTTGGGCGTGCGAGCCAGCGCAAGTTGATGTTGGGATGGCGGCACCACCTGGGTATGCAGAGTGAAACGCACGTTTGGAATTCACGGTAGGAAGGAGCCAAATGGTGCAGGAGGCGATCAGAAAATGCACCTAGGAAGGAGTCAATGAGCTAGCAGACAATCAGAAAACCTGCTTTCACATTTTCCGATCGTCTGCTACACCATTTGGCTCCTTCCTACCATGAATCTCAAACGTGCGTTTCGCCCTGCATACCCAGGTGGCGCCTCCGTCCCAAGATCAACTTGCGCTGGCTCGCACGTCCAAATCGGCCGCCATTTTCCCCTAGGTGAAAATCGTTTTTATTTATTTTCAGAATAAACAGGTAAGTACCGTCGTCGTTCCCGGTGTCAACAAAATAGACCACAAAATGCGACCTTCGTGTTAAGTTTGAGCGCGAACAGAGTGGCGGTTCACTCAGGAAAAATTTTTAACGTGTTCCAATTATCGTTGCACCACCCTGTATAACGCGAGTGTTAACTCCAGGCCTGGGCGCCAGCAATGCAAATCCCAGTCCCACTGACTTCAATTTTTCTTTTGCAGTTTAACATTATCATCACCCCTAATGTACGACACTTTCAAGCATTACTTTTGGATGTTGGGATGGCTTCGTCCCGCCTAGATTGGTTTTGGCCAAGTGTATAATTGATTGGTTTGTTTATCTCTGGCAAACACTTGCAAATGCTCTGTGCCTTCGACCAAATGGAATCATGCCATTCGGGAGCAGTCTGGATAGAAATCTCAGTTACTTCGTGCATGTGCTCCCCTGTGCCTTTGTGTTGTGTTTGGTGATGGGCGCAAACCTATGCTCTTCTGCATCTGATAAATTTGGCACTGTCAGGATTGATTCATATTTAATCACCGTAGCCTGTTAAAGGCCTCTCCCATGTTCCCCCATCCTCTAGGAAATTCCTGATTTCATAGCTCCATTGAGTTGGTGGTTTTCCTCCTCTTCTAGTCCTCTTGTTGGTAGCTACTGGGCTATCCTGGTTTGTCAGTTTTTCGCATTACACGCCCAACTCCACTCCACTTCTTTTCCTTTGTTTGAGCTGTAGATAGATAGAAACTGTATTGATCACAGGATGCTGGGGATGACCTCATTGGAGTTAGTTCCCTGGTATAGGAAGGTCACCTTCTGTCCCCAAGTTTTCCTTTAAAGTGCATTGTAAGGTGCAGCCAAGTTTCTACCCTCTGCCTCATCACTTGCAGCACGCTTTGGTTGTATATTTTTCTTTTCAGTGATAGGGGGAGCTTACTGTTCATCATTTGAGCATGCCTGTTGAATGGCCGCAGGTCTATGTTAACTCTACGCCAGCTTTCCTTTTTTGTGGTTGAGATCAGTATTGACAACTTGTCTGAGATAGCTATGTTATGTTCGTTCACCAACTTAGATATTTCATTACCTCTGCTAACGGTGAGGTTGACTGCCTATTTATAACAACTTTCAATCCCTTCATTTTCATCTTTAATCTTATTGGAGAGGTTTCTGGGTGCCACCTTCTTAAGAATTTTTTGCAGTTCCCCCTGATTCACTAAACAGGATAATGTCTGTAAAGCTCAAGTGGCTCGTGTATTCTTTAGTCCCGTGTGTCTCCGACTACTTCCATTCAAGCTTCCTGAATAACTCCTCAAGACAGGCTGCAAACTATTTTGGATGTGTCTGCAGGCCTTTCCTGATTGCAAACTTTTCACTCTTGTGAAGGATTATTCTTGCCCGTACATCCCTTGTAAATATCTTCCAAGAGCCTTTGTACATCTCCTGTATTCTCTGGTCCATCAGTGCTTCGAGTTAATAAGGGGAGGCATGGCTCTTAAAGCAATTTCCTTTCATTTTTAAGTAAACTCAGTGAAACTTGCCAGTCTTGCTGCTTTTTTTTTTTTCACTGATGACTGGCTCAAAAAATAATGCCATATTTGACATAATTAGAGATAACTAGCCATTTTTAGAGGGACAATAGGCAAAACAGTGTTAGCCATAAAACTGTAATCTTTATATTTTCCAATACTATGATTACTGGTGAGTGCAATAATAGAATCGGCTTTTTGATGCATCGCTTGGAAATAATTTTACAGCTCATTAAACTTTGGTGTTTGAAATGGGCATTCGAAAAGGTTCCTTGCCACTGGTGCCACCAAAGTTTAACGAGCTGTAAAATTAGTTCAAACCAGTGCATCAAAAAACTGATTCTCTTATTGCACTCACCAGGGTTCATAGCATTGGAAAATATAAAGATTACAGTTTTATGGCTAATGCTGTTTTGTCTATTGTTCCTCCAAAAATGGCTAATCATCACTAGTTATCTTGGTAACTAAATGACCAACTGAAAGATTAATGGCATATTTGAAATCAGTGGAAAAGAAGCAGCAAGAGTGACACGTTTCACAAAGTTTACTCAAAAATTATAACAAGTTGTTTTAATATTGGATACAGAATATCCAATAATTCTGCGTCTAGTAATGTGGGACAATGTTTAGTGCTCTTGGCACCTTAGAATTGAGTCGAATCAAGTATCAGTGTGGATTGGGGTCAAGTCGATCATTTCACACCTCCATTTCAGGATGACCAGGTTATGCGTTCTATTGCTCCATCCCATTTCAGGAAAAAAGCAATGTCCGTGATTTCTATCCTTGTTGAGGTTTTACTTCATCATCATTGTAACCTTCATTTGCTGCGTGGGAGCATGTTGTCGAAACGTGCAGTTGGAATTGCCTAAGCAGGAATTGATGGTTTGAAGAGTGCGGTGGCTGTTGCTTTTACTCACCTTTGCTGGTCGTGTGCGGTGGTGCATCTGTGCTGAATTTTCTTCCACAGAGTAGTCTTGAGGAATGTTCGGCAATGTGCTGCCCAAATCGAGTGTCTGTTTGTTATTGTAGATTTCAATGTTGGCTTGTATCATCACTGCCTCTTAGTGTGGATGGTTTGTATAATCAGATATGGATGTAGTTTTTGAATTTTTTATTTATTGAAAATACAGTGGAATCTCGGTTATACGAATCTCAAGGGGCAGCAAAAATATTCGTATCACCCGGAAATTCGTATCATCAGAAAAGGAGAAAAAATGGAAACAGGCTGTGCATGCGACAGGTGGCGGCAACATGGCGTCGGTTCTTCCCTTGGAGAGGTGCAAGTAGCTTCAGCGACCGCTTCTAACCTTTTGTTAAAACGCAGCTCAAGGTGTAAACTAAATTGCTCATGCGGGAAGGGAGCTGACAGTGTGGGAGGAAACTGCACTTTATCCGTGCCAAATATCCGCCGTGGAGGTGGCCCAGCCAGCCGCTGCGAGCGCTTCGAAATTGCCGCCATGAGGCACACGTCTCCCCATTGGCGCAAGTCGTGAGGCTCCTCCCACTGCTGTTCGCGGCAGCCGAGACAGAGGCTGAATCATCAACGCTTGCGTCAAAAGAACGCGCGCTCATCGCTGATGCGATGCGCGCACGTGAACTCAAGCGTGAACCGCATGCGATTCGTGCGCGCCTGCATTGCGCATGCTATTTTCATGCCCGCGTTGACGATTTCGCCCCCGCGTCAGATTCCACCTCGCTCAGAAAATGACGCGCGACGCGCGGCAGTGGGAGGAGCCTGCCAACTTGCGCCGATGGTGAGGCACGCTCTTCATGGCGGCAGTTTGAAAGCACTCCAGACAGCCCGCTGTTCCCGCCGAAGATGTTTAGGCTTACTACGGTGGCAGATATTTGATTGGTGCTTTCCCTAACCGCGCGGATGATGCTCGTTTTCACCCACATTATCAGCTCCTTTATCGAATACCTTTATCGAATACCTTTACTGAATCCTTTATCGAATGGAGTGCTTTCTGCTCACGAAAACGCGCCGCACACGCCACAGGTGCACTGACGCCGCCGCAAATACCACCCGCATGCTGGGCACGGCGCGGGTGGTATTCGCGGCGGCGTCAGTGCACCTGTGGCGTGTGCGGCGCGTTTTCGTGAGCAGAAAGCACTCCATGTGGTTCACGCTTCAACGCAATCGACGTGCAAGTGGTGCACACAACACGGCAAGGCTACAACAGGGTAGCTAGAGCGAGGAGCATGGAGGGAAGCGAGGAATGCGGAGAAGGAAAAATGGCGAGGGTATTCACTGTCAGGAATGAGAGGGAACGCTTAATTGCCGTGGTTTATTCAAAAAGTATAAGACAAAAAAAGAAGCTAGAGGCACCTGAGCTGCAGCCAGCGGAAACGAAAGGTACAGAGAGAAGAGATTGTAGCGGGAGATAAAAGAAGAGAGGGAGAAAGAACAGGCGTTGAGAGGGCGAAATGTTCGGTTCGTTTGGAGCAGCACCTCTCCTGCCGCTATTGTAAACACTGTACGAGGAGGATTATCGTCAGCGGGGGAGGACTAATGCTTTTGTGCCGGCGTGCAACCAAGGCCGCATGGCTGCACCAACACTCCCGCCTCCCGTCCACGCCGCAGTCGTCTGCTCGTGACTCGCGTGTTCGTATCACCCGCACCGGGGTGATAAATGCGTACGGACCTTCTGAATTTTTTGACATTGCGTACAATGCATTTTGGCCGGGGAATTTTGAAAATTCATATCACAACGAAATTCGTATCACCGAGATTCCACTGTAATTTAGAATGGATATCGATTTCTCGTTTGCTTTAGTTACTGATAATGATACAGACTAATAGCTTCTTTGCATGAAAAGAAAAAGCGATTTGCAAAAATGATGTTAAACTCGAGAAATAATTAAGATGTCATAGCTCAAGATGATATAAAAATATAGTTTTTGTTGACAAGATTTGTTTGTTTTGTTTCAGTACGCTAAATTTATTGCTGAGATGGCAAAAGTGACTGCTCCGTTCGTTCCTTCACATATTGTGGCAGTCTGTGGTGGCCACACTTTAGCACCCTGATGCAGCTTGCTGTTGGCCGATGCCATAAGTGCCTGTCTTGCTTACCAGGGGAAAAATTCTTTTATTATTTTCCAGGCCGACGACAAAACCAGAGGAACTATTGAAGAAGTGGTGGTTCTTGCGAATAATTATTTTTTTCTGAATAAAGTTAGGTTTGGCCCCTTTGAGAACGCATCTTAATTGCTGTTTTCGCACTATTGTGATGGGCTTCACGAGGTGCAAAAATGGTAGCTTTTTCCGCCTTGCTATATTTCATCGCGTTTGCAGCTGTGCTGGTTTCACACGGTTTCTTTTGTTACACCTGCGGCCTATTTTGTACAGCTACATGCCTGTGTACGCAGTGAAATGTCTGACGGGCCCTTAGACGAGAGCCCAGTACCCATGGTTTAGCTGTCAGGACTGCACAACTCCAAGATCTAAATGAAGAAAAAAAAGATATGCAACTAGTATTTGGCAAAAAATGGCAGTGATGCATCTGTATATGAGGAAAGCAGCCTGTGCATACTGCTGGCTTGGCTGCTTTCCAACTTGTTTCTGCTTCGGAGATAGGGCTGACGCATGTTTGAGGGAGGTTTTATGGTAGGGCTTTATAAACTGTCTTATGGAATTATCGTATTCTGCCCTGCACTGTGCTAGCCTGCGAAATTTGTGCTGATCGTACATCGTCAAGTTAGGATAACAAAACAGGCGCCTCTCCCATTTCTCGTCCATTGTGCTTGAAGCAGAATGAATGGGGAGAGCTAGGGCTTAGGAGCAGGGTCTTTGATCACTGCACACTAAGGGCCTTTTTTTTTCTGAGTGGGAAAATGATTGACCGTGGTGCATTTTAAAAGAGCTTGTACAACACAAGACTGCTTGCCTTACAAGGAATGCCACGTGAACTTTAAGGATTAATACACTGAATAGAGCTACACCTTGCCAGGTTGACTTTTTCGTTACCGCGCCTATTCAAAATCAACGATACTTTGGAATCGCCTTTTCATTGCGTTCCAGGCGTTGCTCGAACAAGTAAAGCTGTTTGGAGTTAGATCAGAAAATGGCCTTTCAAAACCAGTTTTGTTTTCATTTTTACAACAAAAACGGGATTTTTAACGTGTTTGAATGACCTGGGCGTGGAAAAGGCGCGTGGTCATCACGCGTCACTGTTACCAATGAAGAATGTGTGCCACTCATAATTATTCTGTATCAGCGTGTGTTTTTTGTTATCAGGGCATGAATGATGAACCAGGAAACGACTTCAATCGTCAGGTTTGCACTCTCACAGTAATCCCTGAAAGCGGTTGAAAATGTCGAGCAGTGCCTGTTTGCAAAGCTACTTTATGATTTTAGGTAGTTTTATTGCCTTTGCGCACGTTGTTCTAAGTTTTGTGGTGGTTCTACTTACCCCAGGACCATTCGCGAGCACTTTACAACAGCTCCGGTTTTGTTTCTGCATCGCGAAATTCATATTTAGCGCAGCCCTTGCAGGCCGTCGCCATGTCTGTTCCTTTTTTTTTCTTTTCTTTTGTTTCTTTTTCTTTTATATCATAACGGTTTAAACATAGATAAGGACAACTATATAAAGCCGCCTAACCAGCACTCCCTTCCTTCCAACCATAATAAGTGCATCAGACCATTCATGTCACGTTGTGACACTTTTAAATATTCATTCTTCCCGTCAGCAGTGGAAGAGTGGAGTAAACTGCCACGTGAATGCGTTAACCTTTCCTCTGCAGATTCATTTGTTGGAAACGTAGAAAGATTGTTTTATGAAGAGTAAAAGTTTTCCTTTTTTTGTTTGTGAGCGCTTCCGAACACACTGATCACTGTAACACCTGCTGATGCCACGATCATGTTTTGTGACCTGGCCATGATTTTGTGCAATAGCTTTCAACTTCGAAGTTTTATTTTCATCAGCATCTTTGATTCTGTTTCTTTCGGTGTGTGCGATATTGCTTGGTTTGTTCCCGAGTTTGTATATTCGCACGCCCACTCTGTATGAGCCTGAGAAAGGCTTACAGTATTAAATAAATAATATACTACGCAGTTACCCAACTTCAAGGCTACTTGGAATGGCGCCTTGAGCGTCCGCGACTGATCCTCGAACAAAGCACGCCGCTCCTGATTTCCCCCCACCCTAACCCGATTTCTGCGATTAGAACTTCAGAAGCAAATCAAAAGATCACACCCAGTCACCAGATATCTGTTCTGACGAGGAAAGCGCATCAAACCGGCCTTGCACACTGCCAGCTGTTCGCCTTCCAGTTTCGTTTCCATACGAGGGTATCTCCTTAGGGTCTAGTGTTGCTGCTTAGTTGAACTATCTATTCGGACGGAGTCTCCGATAAATTTTTGTACTGTTTCATTTCAAAAATGTTGGGTAGCATTGCAATGGAGGAGGCTCGTTGTGCTGATCTTTTTTATTGTGCTACAGCTACTCTGCCAAAGTTTGCAGGGCACGATTCTAGCGCATCGCACCTCATTCCTGCAAGCAAGGCTACGATTGCGAGTAAGAAGATAATAATAAAGCTCAACTTTATGTTTTGAGAGCTAACTGACTGTGAACGTCAACAAGCATCACCACGGAGTTCCGTTTTCAACTTCGTGCATGTTGGTCGCGGGTTCGATTCCCGGCCGCGGCGGCCGCTTTTCTGATGGAGGCGAAAAGCAAAAACGCCCGTGTGTACGAGATTTCGGCGCACGTTAAAGATCCCCAGGTGGTCAAAATTAATCCGGAGCCCTCCACTACGGCGCGCCTCATCGCCTGCGTTGCGTCGGCACGTTAAACCCTACAATCAATCAAATCAAACTTCGTGCATGTTTTTCTGCATCGCGTGCTTGTCCCAAATATTGTGCTGGCTGTAAATGCAAAGTCAGTCATTGACGAGATGTTTTTACGTTATGTGGGGGCAAATTGGTGCCTCTGATAATGTGAAACCACCCGAAATTGCACGTATTGAATTGGAAGTTGGGCTTCACCGCATGACGTGAGCACGGCACGTGCTAACATTTTTTTTATATCTGAAAAACTGTTCCGCGCACGTCGACATTTTTTCTAGGGCGTGTTTTTGAAATGTTTCCCTACAGAATGTATACCGTAATTTTTTTCTACTACCGGTGGTTTGTTATACACAACTCCTTTTTTATCATTTTTTTCGACATTTTGACAAAAATTTTGATTTTGATATTTTTTTCGCAACTATGATATATGAAAACATTTTAAAAACTGGTGTTATTGGAAAGGCCGTTAAATAATCTGCATTTTGTGGTCCTGTAATTAGGGCATAACCAATTTTTCAAAAGAAAAAAATGTTTTCTTGGACCCCTAAAAATCGGCCAATTTCCCCGCGGTAGCGAAAGAGTTAACATCTGGAATGTGTAGGCCACATTCTGAGCTTTTTCAACTACCCTTTTTACAGAGAACAGTGCATTTGAAAGTGCCGCTTATCTGGCGTCAACCTTTCTGTCCATTTGCTGACATCACTAGAGGCATTTTTTTTACCTGAAGTCCAGCATATGTTCATTTTTTTTTTACTAATTCATATCATAGAGTTAAATTAATTTGATATCCCCAGTAGCACTCTGCACTGGTCTGCACGACACTGCACAAATCTGCACCAGTTCAGGTAAAAAAAAATGCCCCTACTATGATGATGTAAGTGTGTGGGGCTAAGTTAAGTGAATGGGGGGCACATTTATTTTGTGTTATCAGTGCATGAATAAACAAAAGTTGATGTTTCCTAGGAACTGGTTAAAGTCAAAAAGTTTTAGTATGAAAGCATGTATCAAACCAGTTTGGCATAATTATGATGTGGCATTTGAGAAAAGCACACGGCATTTCCTCTTCCGCTGCCCCTTGTGAAATAGTGAAATAACGGGTCACATAGGTTTCTCTGCAATGCAGCCACAAATGAAAGTGACGTCTTTACGTTTAAAAATGGTGGGGTTAAATTTTTCCCTCTTTCAGCAAGCTTAAGGATTAATGCTGCTTGGGCTTTTATATTTAACAGAGGACATTCGTGAAGCCTAATTCAGTTATTTGCCTGGCAATTCAGGCAATGCTCAGAGTGCCAGTTTTGGCCAGCAAGATGGGAAAGGGGGAGCGTTTGGGTTCAAAGTTTCTAGGCCAAGTCGTCATGGAAAGCTGGAGATAGCAGTTTAAGGCTTTTTGACGTGCACAAGCATAGCCCATAACGTTTCAGAGCCAGTTATTCGACATTGAAACATTTTTGTGTATTAATGCGACTATCTATCTATGTTAAGCTATTTGGCCAATCCTCCTGACAAGCTGCATGTTATCAGAGTGTTTTATCAGAGCATCATCACTGCTGCCGGACATACTGCCGAAGAACAGGGCAACAAAAGGTTTGATAGCATGTTCTGTCATTTTTATCATTTTCTTTTAGTTTTAAGAAAAAAGAAAGTGTCTCAATGGCTATCTGAAATTTCACAGAGTTAGTGCATATTTAGTGGCACATGGTTTAGCGTGCCTTCTTTTGCAACGCTCTCATCGTCTCTTGAGAAGTTGACATCGTCGTATTTTTGACTCGCTACTTTGCGGTGGGAAACCTTAAGTGGGGATCAATGCACTTGCCAGTCCCACTACTAACGGCAGCAGCAAGTCATATAAGCACCAAATCACTGTTATTTTATGTTATCAAGCTATCAAGCATTGGTGAAACGGGTATAGGCAGACTCCTAGGTGCTTTCAAACTGCAGTGAAGTTGGCATCAAACTCTCAGGAATGATGCTTATAATCTTTGATGAGAGGACCTTATTTCTTTTGCAGGACATAATACAAGGTATTATCTCAGCCACTATAAAATGCTGTCTTGAGTGAACCACTGGCTTGTTCTTGGGGAAATTTTGCATGGAAATTACATTTTAAAATTTTTAGAACAAAAAAAAAAACAGCAATCATTTGTTTTGGTTTTTTGTCATAAATAAAACCAGTTCTTTCCGATTGGTGCACACCTTCGCTTTATTGGCCTCTTTTTGCTGTACGTACATGGGGAAAAAATTAAGCTGGCAGTGGTGACACGCACAAAACATGCTTTTGTTTGGTTGCGAAAGCCGCTGTTTTATTTTTAAATAAACAACCATAAAACGCGGCAATTTCAGGAGATTCGAGTGCAAATGAGCCAGTGGTTTGCTCAAAGGAAACTTTTTAAGTTGCTCAGATAATGTTACAACACGGCATGGAACGTGATAAACCTCGTGGAATTTGTCTTGTGTTGCTCAATTGTATGATATTGGTTTCGGTGTACCCCACATTTGCTTCAGAACGCTGCTTTGCCCCGCTGTGGCTGCGCTGGACCGCTTGAATCCCAACAAACCCGTCCTAGCATCTGCAAGGGGTAAACAAGATGACAATACATCCGTCATGGGAGTTGCTCAACACCTAATGGCTTTGGGCCAAAGCCTGCTTTTGCCACGTTGTTTGGGGCTTAGCCAGCCTCGTAAGTGGGAGCACATCATCGAAGGACTCTGGGGACACTCACTGTAAAATACCAAGCAAGCGGACACCTAAAATTTGTTACAATCGCGAAATGTTGTGGGTGGGGGGAGGTGGGTGCACTTGCTAGGTCCAGGCGTGGAATCAGGAGGATTGTTTCCGTAGTCCGGCGCCTAGACGTGGCAAGCACCCACCCCTCAATATTTCGTGATTATCTACACATTTTAGGTGGGTGCACGCTTGCTTGGTATTTCACGATAAGCACTTCTTATGCGTTATGAATGCGAAAGCATTGATATCAGCTAGCCAAAAGAGTAAGCTGGCACTGCACGCATCACCGTGCTGAGCACACGGCTCGCTGGTAACTGCTGCGCCACTGGGTGAGGCAGGAGAAGTAGGTGGAATTTTTTTTCTTTGCGTCACATTGCAGTCACACGGTGCTTTCTAGCCAATGGGGACATCAGGTGGGCGCATGCATGCGTTCTCAGCCCACGAGTGCACTATTTTGTGTTTTTGCAGGGAAGCCCTAGGAGTGCCCTCCTCAAGGGCCAGTGCGCATGCACCCGGGGGGAAAAAAAAGACTAGTTGGAGAGCAGCCAGGAGCAATGTCTTTCACCTCGGTGTAACACGCGTTGGTGACGCACATACTCTCTCAGCGTCGGCTTGGAGTGCACATGCGCCAAGTGGGAGAAAGCAAGAGGAAAGGACAGGGCTAGTTCTCTCGCAGTGTGGGTGTGACGTAGGGAGTCAGCACCCTGCAGAAAGGGAGTGTGCGCTCGCCAAGTGTTAGGGAGAAAGGGGTGAGGGTACGTCGCGTACGAAGAGCGGCGCCGCGAACACCACCCCGGTACCACCGTGCCGCCAACACTGCGGAGCGGAAGCTCGGGCCCACGACACTGAGCGCAAGACGAAGAAGAAACTTTATCGAGCAAAAATAAATTCTGGGGTGGCTTCCTAGTCCGGGACTCCATGGGCAATCCTGGCGCTCGCCTCTCGGTCAACCATGATAATCTGGTGGTCGAGAATCGAGCTGGATAATGCTCTCCCACTGCTCACGGGAAGGGTCCGGAAGGGGGGGAAGGTCGGGGTTTCGGTCGCACTCGCAGACGATGTGATAGAGGGTGCCTGAATTGCCGCAAAGCGCTGTGTCTACAAATGAATAACCCAATATTATAGACCTAGGTAAAAGGACCTTTCCCCCTGCCCAATCCAGTTTGTATAAAATGCACGAAAACGCATTACGACGAATTCAAACAAACACGTTCCCAAACCCAGCACGACTAAATAATTTATTTCCTACGCCGAGCGCAAGCGGCAACGTCGGTCCGACCCTGCAGCCTGTACAATTATGGTGGTCTTGCGGAGCCGCACGGACGGAATTTAATTAAGCACTGTGGTACAGCCAAGCAAAACGTGTCCGTGACATAAAGGGACACGTAAAGGAACGCATAATTGCCAACACAGTTCAGAAACACTTTAATATACGCGTCGGAAATATACCAGTTCAGAAACGCTTTAATATGCTTAAGATGAACACCGTCGCCGCTTGTTTCCAGCGTAGCTGGTCAACTAGCGCCGCAGGGTGTAAGGGCCGAACATTTTTTTACAAAGACGCTCTTATGCTGTAGTTGGTCGAAAAATTCCGTATCGTAAACAAAATGCCCATGGATGGACCTAGCAGTCTCGACCGAGACGCCTAGCGCAGGCGTCAGGCTATAGGCACACAGCATATGTAAAGAAAGAAAACTATGCATCGAAACCACATGATCGATGATAAGGCGCCTGTACGCAATGGAAACACCCCATGTGTTCCTGCTAAATATTAGGTTCGCAGCTGTTCTCGAAAACGGTGGGGTGACGTCATTTGAGGGCGAGCACATGCTTCAGGCTAGGCACGGTCCAGCTTTGCCGCCAGAGAAGCCGAGCGCAAGCGGCAAGCCCGTGGAGACGACGAGGAACATTTTATACCCTCCTTTATGAGCATGTGTAGTGGTTTACAACAGCTTCGCAGGACATCCACTTTCGCAGGGCTAAATGGCGGCCAAGTTTTTTCTGACGCACGTGTTGTGGAATGCGCCCCAGACAACGGACACTTAGAAGGTACAAACGCTGGACAATGCCGACATTGGCTTTTTCACCCAATGGACCATATAATATGCTATAGTATTGAAATCCGAAAGGATATTTTGGGCAGGGACAGGGAAGCAACGTAGTTAAGAAAGCAGCGTGAATTGATGCTGATGCTTAGGGGCAAAATTAGCGGTTCACGCGCTGAAGAGCTTTGCTTGGGATATGGGGAACTTTATGGGGCACTCTAGTGAAAATTGAGTTGTACTGTCCACATCCTGAAAAAAAAAGAAACCTGCAGGTTTTTAGTCGTGGTTATGTACGTTGTAAAATCATTAGTACCAAAAAAGAACAGAGGGCGCGCAGCTATTAGCAACGCGACACATGAATGGCGACATATTCCCGTGAAACCCTTTACCGCTGGCTTTCCCACACGGATGCTGTTGCGCAATGTTCCGCCTCTTTGTTGGCTTTCCCTCAAAGACACAAATGCGTAATGATGCTGTTGCGCACGCACTACTTCCGAGTGCTTTGCGCCACTCCACAATGTATGACCGTGCTCTTCTTCCAAGCAGCCTTCTGAGATGTTTTTTTTTAACACGGAAGTGTGTTATTCCGAGATTCACGAAGATTTCACTTACGTCATATCCGTCACGCAAGTGACTTTTGGTACTAGGCTCTCTTTGACCCCAATGCGTCCTTCACTGCCAGGACAGGCTTGTTGACGCCAGTACAATTACGAGGCAAGCGGCCTGTAAAGGGTGCACCCCTGCACACAGGGTCTTCTTGCGGGGAAGCAACCTTTAGTACTGAAGAATACGTTATACTTTGGGTTGTCCGTTTTCGGGTTTTATATTTTAACATGAAAGCGTTCTATGCCGGGATACACCAATATTTCACTGACGTCGTATCCGTCAAGGAAATGACGCCAGTACACCTTTGCCGAAGCGACCCGCCAGCAGGACGTCGCTCGCCAAGCACACCCACAAGACAGCCGCCGACCCGCAAATCATGCTCAGCTGCAGATTTCGCTGCACATTTCCCTTTCGTGTTTTACCAATTCCCAAACAGAGGAATCAACCGCAGTTTTTATTTA
This sequence comes from Haemaphysalis longicornis, assembly GCF_048455015.1. Taxonomy (NCBI): domain Eukaryota; kingdom Metazoa; phylum Arthropoda; class Arachnida; order Ixodida; family Ixodidae; genus Haemaphysalis; species Haemaphysalis longicornis. The sequence goes on along the minus strand of NW_027526422.1, from coordinate 36,146,144 downwards.
TTTTTTACGACCGCTGTGATGAAAAGTTTACGACCTCCAAACGATAGGGAGTAAAATGATTCCTCGCGCATGCGCAGCACTGTGTACACGGACGCCAAGGGACAAGCCGTGGGCAAAGCGCGGTCCTAAGGTGCTTCGCCCCTAAAAAATTTCGGCCACGTAGAAACATGTACAGTTTCAAGCTCAGTGAGGACGTTGTGCGCATGATCTGCGCAGTGGACGTTTCACTTCGGGCCTGCTGAAGCGGAAATATACATCAGCTGCGAAAGATTTGACAGGGAAAAAAATCAAAGCTAGCTTGCACAATGGTGCAAGCCTTATGTGACAGCAGAGCTGTGTTCGTCTCAGTAAGGTAAACTCGACGAGCGCCATATAAGTCACTGATAGCCACTTAGCCAGGAATGCTCACTCAAAGCGGCCGTTCGCGCCGCCCAAGGATCGACGGACCTGACGCTGAAATTTCCTTTATAGCAGGCCTTACATGTTCACCGAGAAAGACCGAGCTGCTCGTGTTACCACTCATAAGAGCAGCCCGCACAACGTCAGATATCCCCATCTCTATTAGTGGTTATTCAGTCCCGGAAGTTCACACACTAAAAGTTCTCGGGCTTGTTACGAATCGGCCAGCGCCGCCGTACTGTCCCGCATCACTCCTCGGCTGTGCGGCGAAGCCCCTGCGTGCTCCTTCGAAAACAGGCGCAATCATGTCGGCAACAGGTTGCGACAAAGCCGCGTCAGACGCTTCGCTCTCAGCCCAGCAAAACTTCGGCGGCTGGCGGCGTGGCTCGTCTCCACGCTCTTCAAGGACACAGAGGCCCCGTCGATCGCAACGGAGTCCTCCTCTCTCCCCTCTCTCGGACTCAACGTGCCCGAGGCTATGAACGGCTTACGAACTCTGGAAAGAGTGTTGTGCGTGTTCCCACTTGTTGCGTTTGACCGTTATCGCTTTTGGGTATAAATAGAGCTGCCCAAGCGTTGTAACTCATTCCTGTTAGAGCAGCGAATCGATGTTGTCGCTCTGCTCGAGTCCTGTATTGTAACCTCGCCCGTCGGGGCATTGTTCTTTGGCTTCGGCTCACCTCTCGCTATGAAGTAAACAGTTACGTTAGCCTACGGCTTCTGGACTTCTTCACGGCTGCAACAGCGGCTGGCCGCTCGCATCATACACGCTACCACTCGTATGTCGGAGGCCACGGAGCTCGGATCGGGTGCCCCCGCCCGGTCGCAACAGGCTCCTTATACAAAGGAATCACACAATTCGTCACCCAGTTAGCTAAAAATGTTGTCGAAACAATTGGTCTCATTAAAAGAATTGCCAACCGCCGGCATGGGCTGTGTGAGAGTCAGTGGCGTAACTAAGGGGGGGGGGGGGGGGGGGCGGGCAGGGGGTACGACTGCCCCGGCCGCTACTTGGGAGGGGGCGCCGAGCCGAGTACACCCAACTGGTGCCCGAGGGAAAAAATCGCAGCAGGGTGGTGCAGCGCCAAAAGTCGCCGTTGAAGAGAGTGCTAGTTTGGACTTGTCGGTACATTGTAACGAACGAACAACGCTGAGTAAGGCAAGAACGAAAAGGGGGGACACACAAGGGACGCTGTGCCGGGGTGCACACACTAGAGTCACTGAAACTAGGAAAGTACTGGCACTAGCAGGCGACGCGCGGGCAGCATTGGGATTTAGTTCCCAGATTAAGTCCAGCGCTGCGGGCGTGTCGCCCAACTTTGTTTGCACTTACATTAATATTAAAAATTCAGGAAAGCTTACACTCAGGGTGAAGCTGTTGTAGGTGACCATTGCCGCACTCATAGTAAAGTTTCAGTATAATTGTTTCATCATGTGCATCGAAGAAGTCGTCTTCTTCGTGGCGATTGGTGGATGCAAAGTCATCCCCCGCATTGTAGAGAGAGAGAGAGAGAAATAACATTTATTTACACATCCGGCGTGTGGGAAGTCCCCGGCCTCACAGGGCGCGGACTTCCGCCAGATCAACTGGCCAAGCTTGCACTAAGTCGTGCAAGGCTTGAACCATAGGAAAGCTGCAGGATTTCTTTCTTCGTGAGCCTTAAATGACACATCACCATGCATTTGCACAAGTTTGAAATTGTTTATTTGCATGTTCCGTCATTACTTATTACTTCGCACTACATGTGCTTGTTGTAGTTATCGTCATATGCATCGATATCCTCGTGTTCCTCATACCAAGAATTGCATGCACGGCAGCGCTTGACGACAGCGCTAGAATTTTTTTGTTAAACCCACTGCGCGAGCCGGGACTCTGCGGTCGCCGCGAGGCACGCGCTCACGAGCGCTCGGCATTTTCTTGGCATTTTTTTCCTGCAACAGCTGTAACAGCTTGGCATTGTTCCCTGCAACAGCTGGCTTCTACAACAGCTGTTAATAATGATGATATTGTAATATTTGTAATTAATATCATTATCGTCAGGAGGGGCGCGAAAATATATTTGCCATGGGCGCCGTCCCATCTAGTTACGCCACGGCCACTCAGTCAGTGCAAACGTACCTAAGGATGACAGGAGCCCCGATTAGGAGAAGGAAGGCCATATTCTTACAGCCCTCGCATTCCTGACATCGGTTTCGCCGCAAATACGCTTCATTCGTTGAATTTATTCCTTTACCAAACTGCAGTTGACTTCTGCATCAGACCTCCATCGGCAGGGGATAAACAAGTTCTGGTTCACGCGGAGGACGTATTTTCAAAGCATGCCATGCGCGCGTGTTGCTTAGTTTGTAATTAACGCCTTGCATTGCCACGCTGTTATTGGGACTGACGGTTCGAAATATGAAGCTAAAGCAGCGATGTCTAGTTGCTCTAGCGCCCTGGATTTGTTAAAGTGGCTGATTACACGCCCATCCACGAGGAAGATCTGCTATGGCTCTGGCCATATGAAAAATTCCTAACTCGGTGCTGAATATAATTTTATAACTGATGCTCTCGCTTTTTACTTTGTGTGAGGAATATAAAAAAAAAAACTGTGGTTGATTTCTCTGTCATAGGAATCGGTAAAGCAGCGAAATCTGTAGCTGAGCATGATTTGCGGGTCGGCGGCTGTGTTGTGGGTGTGCTTGGCGAGCGACATCCTGCTGGCGAGTCGCTTCGGCAAAGGTGCACTGGCGTCATTTCCGTGACGGATATGACGTGAATGAAATCTTGGTGTATTCAGTAATAAAACACTTTCGTGTTAAAATATAAAACACGAAAACGACCAACCCTAAGTATAACGTCATCTTTAGTATTGAAGGTTGCTTCCCCGCAAGGAGACCCTGTGTGCAGGGGTGCACCCTTTACAGGCCGCTTGCTTCGTTGTACTGGCGTCATTGCCGTGACGGATATGACGTCAGCGAAATATTTGTGTATTCAGGAATAAAACGCTTTTGCGTTAAAATATTTACTCGTGCAAGTACTCTTTCGCACTATTTTACGATTTATGCATGATCTGAGCGTGTTACATTCCTGGAAGTACGGCTATTGTGCTAATCAGGCTGCGAATCCTTCAGCCAGCTCCGCTTAAGGTGGCCCCGGACTGTATGTGTGCCCCAATCTGGCCTCCGCAGCTGCGACATGCTTCTGAACGCCATCGCTCGTTCAGTGGCATATATCCAACGCTATTACAAATACATCAGAGAGTTCAAATGTAAATTGAATTCATCTTTCTGACGTTCCGACCAACGCGACATGTCTGCAGCGCGTTCTTAGATGCCGCCTCGAAAAATTAAGTTTGCGTTTGAGCAGGACTGGATTAGCACCAACAGAGGCTCTCCTGAAGTGCAACTAACCGGAATACTTTGACATTTATTTCTTTGAATTTCCCCATTCTATGTGCGGATAATTATCTATCGTACTGCGCCATTTGAACGCCTTCAGTCATGATCTGCAAGGTGCCGTACTTCATTCGCTAGGCGCGTGCAGTCTCAGCCACGCAAAGAAAGACTTTCTCTCCGTACTTCATGGTTTCACCTCGGACGCCGGAAGACTGTTTGGCAATACCTGCTTTCCCTTATCTCCCCTCTTGCCCCTACAGACTGTACCTGTTTTTTTTTGTACCTGATTTCTTATTGGTGTTATTAATCCATGCATTATTAACAAAGCCTGTTCTCGAGCCCTGGGCAATTCTCTCTGCGGGTATGAGCCACTACTGTGAAGAGGGAGAAAATTAAGAAACAGAAGAATTATGGAACATCACTATCATTATCATTATCTCGCTTAGGAATTTTGTTTAGGGCGTAGGCCTCCAAGTGTCGTCCACTCGGCCAAGTGCTTCCCAGTCCTAGCAGGTATGTCACGTTTCACTGCGAACATTCGTCGTCAAATAGATCGAATGCTGCATTTTTGTGTATTGTGTATTGGGGTACCCAGTGAGGCCCGCTATCGGGTCGAACAGGCAGTTCTGAAGCCAAGCCGGGGGAATAGTGGTACATAAGAGGACAACCATTTGGGCCCTGTTTTCTCAGGACATCTTCGGAAGCTGGCGTTCCCCGCAGTACACGTCTCTTAGCGTTTCCATTAGCCCTACAGATTAGACCGCGATAGCATCGTTAATGCGTCATACCTAATGTTCCCTATTACTTTCTATTAATGTTCCAGCGTCGGAAGCTTCAAGCTTCCGACGCTGGAGTCTTCAACGTCGACGTGGAAGTGGCAAAGTCGTTCGGAACAATTAGAAACATTCTTCAGTACTTTGGAACGGATATGTATGAAGGCGACGTGGTGGACCCGCCGATAGTCACATCAGATACCTTGAAAAAGATGATCGAATGGGCCACCCATCACAAGAACGACCCAGCGACGCTACAAGCCGTGAAGGACGATGAGCGTGCAGTGCAGCCGATTGGCGACATATCCCCTCGGGACAATGCATTTCTAGAAGTGGACACGACTGAGCTATTTGAACTCTTATTGGCCGCAGAACGCTTGCACCGGAGCCTTGCCGACGCTGTCTGCAAGATAGTCGCCAACATTATAAAGGGCAAGACGCCGGCCGAAATCCGCGCTGCCTTCAACATCGCGAACGTTTTTGAAGAGAACCATGAAAATCTGCAGCCAGAGAAGGAAACATAAAAGACGCCTCCGGATGCTGATGGAAGGACTTCTATCTGCTTCGTTTCTTGTGCCCTGCTTGAAAATAAAATAGAGACTCTGTAACGGACACGAGCCTATTTTTATTATTAAAATCATGCCGGGAATTGCCTCACAATTATATCTCGTTAGAGTCACCCACCCTATGCCATATCCCACGCACCTCCTATCCAAATAAAAAAACACCTCGAAGCGTGAAATGTAGATACTTAACCCTTTTCAAATCTGGCTCATTCCATAAAACTGATACTACACTGACATTTGCCGTCCTTTCTTAACACACCTGCTCAGCCACTAAGCTATGTACGCAGTCGAAGCCGCAAAGGCATGCAGCCGACAAAGCTTCGTCCCGTAGTTGCGCCAAATGGCGCTACGCATGAGACACGCTGCATTACGCCTGTGTGCAAGTGATGGACGGTTTCTATCTCTCCATGCGGGGCTACTCTTGACTTCGAGCATTTAACGTGTAGAAATAGTAGGCTGAAATCGCAAAAGAAATCGGTGAGTAGATTGCCTGAAACCTAGGTAAGGCGGAGAGAGAGAGAGAGAGAGAGAGAGAGAGAGAGAGAGAGAGAGAGAGAGAGAGAGAGAGAGAGAGAGAGAGAGAGAGAGAGCAGGGTATTAGAGAGCTATACTGGTACCGGTTTACGACGTTAGACCTCTCAAAGCGCTTTGTTCGGCGTTATATTGAGCAGTGGAATATACCCGTGTAGACCCCTTTCTCCACTGAACTAATAATCATTGTGCAAGCGAGTTATAATCCGGTAAATGCGTATATAGGTCTCAGACACGGTCACGCGCTGATTTTTGAAACTGGCCACTTCCGCCGGCGCGTATTGCCCTCTGCGCGCTCTCAATTCCAAGTGGCTACGCCGTGTTCCGTAGCGGCGGGTATCAGAAGAAAAAAAAAAAAACACGAAGAAAAGCGCGTGCAATAAAAATCTCGCCCGCAGTTTCAGTTGGCCGTCAGCGTCTGTGGAGGCAGTGTCGTACTAGTATGGATAGTGATTCTGCAACGAGCTTACCTGTAGTGCGTCCGATGTTGTAGGCTTAGCGTCTGGGCTCCTGCCCACACCGGGCTTGGAGGCAATGGGGCGGCTCATAGAACAGCCCGAGCACTCACCTCCTGGGCATACCCCAGCCCATGCATTGCCTCCCACGGAACGCAGCCTCTTTAGATAACACGAAATCATCACGTATCACCGCCTCTCTCACGTCCGATACCACCCGCCCAACCTTCCCTTACCTACACGGAAAAAAGGCTCTGGAGGCTCTTACAATCAATCTCCTTCATCACATTCACCCCTTCCTGTTCTCCTCTCCCAACTGCCCACCATGTGGCACTAAGGCCACCGCAGCGCACAACAAGTAGGTCTGCTCCGACGATCCCTTACCCCAAATTACCACCCCGGAGCTGTGTGGGAGGCGGCGCTGGGCTGCTCTCACCTGACGACGCAAAAAAACCTGACGGACAGAGCAGCCAAGCTCGCTGGGAAGCTGCGGGTCTGCGGCTACTGGCCACCCGCCCCGCTTTACCGGGCCCTGTATGGATAAAGTTCTTTCTCTCTCCGCCTCTCGACAAAGCCAGGCGAGGAATTCTGACCCGCCGAGCTTACCACCTATCTGACGTTGACTGAAAAATGTTTGCAAAGCAGCTGGGTCTTGTCACGGCTACATAGTCCGGCGCGCGAGCGCCCATGCTACAGTGCGCCCGTGCAGATACTGGCTTACTCTGCAAGTGGCTGCAAAAGGGACCGTCGTTCATTGTGCGCAAGTGACATCGTCTCAATATATGGGCGCTCTGTTCCTGTGGCCTACCTTCCCTCAACTTCGGGGCCAACGTTGGTTGTAACGCCCGTAAGCAACCGTATAGGTTGATGCTTTAGACCCTAAGTGCTATTCCCGGATTCCGCGGGGTCTAAACAAGCGCACTGTTGCTACACCAGCTGAGACTGAACACGCAGCTTCTTACAGCTTCTTGCCGGGGTGAGTAGAATCGCCGCTGTGTCCAGTATGCTCTATAACTGAGGACATTAGGCGCGTCTTACGCGGCTGCCCGAGATTATGTTAGTCAACGCGCAACAGCGTCGAAAACACTGGTGTGACTCCGACGTGGAAGTGCACTCGAACTTTCCGCCTTCCTCAAACCCTGGCGTAGTTATAACAGGGCGGTGCTGGGGATAAAATCTCTGCGTACTTTTCTTGAGACACAGGGCTGCAAGAGGTCCGTGCATCTCCCCATGGCTTTAGGTGGCCAGTTACATCATGTTTTGTCGATGTTCACGTGGTGCTTATCATCGCGTTTATCACCATCCGTATCCCGATGGATATCGCGATGTATTGCTTCTGTTCCTTCCCACCATCTTTCTTTCGTTGTTTCGTCTTAATTTGCCCTACAAGCAAGCCCTACCGTTAGTGGCGCTGACATCTTCAGTATTCATTAACGCCCCTCTCTCCGTCCGTCCGTCCGTCCGTCCGTCCTATACGGCTGCATCAATTGCCTTTTGCTGGTGCCCACGAACTACGACCGAGAGAAACTGGTCGGTGGGTGTGTGAGGGACACCTCAAGATGACGTTTCTAGTCGTGTTGCTGAGGCCGCATTTACCTTCCTCTTTGTCGGCCTTCAATGAATTGCGGGGGATAAAAACCCAACAGACCGCAGCAGCTGCAGTAGCCTACGGAAACGCTTTAAAGCCCACCATTCGCCCACCTGTCATCACCCATTTCACCAGCCCTGTTCTGCCCTTCTCAGATCCTACAATCCCTTCGAGGAAGCCGTGTACTTTGCTCCTTGCGATTATGATCATCTCAAATCACTGGAAGCACCTGTAAGGGGGCGAATACTTGGTAGCAAGCAGGAAGCCATAGATGCGTTGAATTCTAGCTCAAGATGCAGCCAAAATAATTTTAGTCTTATGCCCAGAGGCTTCTGGACTGAGAAGAGCCTCCATTGCCATGACTCCGGAATTAAGATACAAATAAAGTTTATTCCTCTTCTTAAGAAATACCAAATTCTGATCTCAGACAAGAGAACACAGTATCATTGAATGTCCAGATTGCGCAGTATGTATCTCAGCAGGTTAAATTTCTTTTTTCGTGTGCAGTCCCCCTTCTATACCTTTGTATCCATCATCTGTGTTCGCAGTTTGCGTTCTTACCCATTCCCTGGCTAAATTAGTTAACCATGGAACTTCTTTTTCTTTTACACTATCATCACAGAGGCGACGCATTGAACATTGCAGTTTTTCCCACAGCAGTATGCAAGACATTTTAAAGAGCAAAATGTCTCAGCTTACTTAGAACTTAGTTTCTCCATGCGGAGAATGATGTGGCATGCCTGTTCTAGGCCGGAATGACGTGGGAATGATAAATTTGAGGTGGTGGTTGTGGTTGTTTTCTTGGACCAGGTGGTGTTAGCCTGACAATGTGTGCCGGCAATTGCTCCGCACAAGCGCCACCTAATGAGTCAATGTTCATCATCATCATCATCATCACACCACCAGCCTGTCTACGCCCACTGCAGGGCAAATGCCTCTCCCATTAATCTCCAATAACCCCTGTTATGTGCTAACTGAGACCAATTTATTCCTGCCAACTTCTTGATCTCATCTGCCCATCTAACTTTCTGCCGCCCCGTGCTACGCTTGCCTTCTCTAGGGATCCACTCTGTTACCCTTAATGACCAACGGTTATCTTGCCTTCGCATTACATGCCCTGCCCACGTCCATTTCTTCTACTAATTTCTACTAATATGCCCTTAACACGCGTTTGTTTCCTGACCCACTCCGCTCTCTTCTTGTCCCTTAATGTTACACCTATCATCTTCCGTTCCATTGACCGCTTAGTCGTTCTCAATTTAAGTTGAACCGTCTTAGTGAGCCCCCAAGTTTCTGCCCCGTAGGTGAGTACCGGTAAGATGTAGCTGTCATACACTTTCTTCTTCAGGGACAATGGTAGGCCACCCACCGCGGTGGCTCAGTGGCTAAGGCGTTGCGCTGCTGAGCACGAGGTCGCGGGTTCTATTCCCGGCCGCGGCGGCCGCTTTTATGATGGAGGCAAAAAGCAAAAAACGCCCGTGTGTACGAGATTTCGGCGCACGTTAAAGATCCCCAGGGGGTCAAAATTAATCCGGAGCCCTCCACTACGGCGCGCCTCATCGCCTGCGTTGCGTGGGCGCGTTAAATCCTACAATCAATCAAAATCAATCAATGGTAGACCACCATTCATTATATGAGAATGTCTGCCGTATGCACTCCACCCCATTCTTATCCCTCTAATTATCTCTGCCTCATGGTTGGGAATCCGGGGTCACAACTTGGCCTAAGTAGATATATTCGCTTACCACTTACACTGCCTCGCCACCTATCTCAAACCGCTGTGCTGTCCCAAGGTTATTGATCATTACTTTGGTTTTCTGCATATTAATTTTCAGGCCCACGGTTCTACTCTGTCCAGTGCATGCTTTGCAATTCGTCCCCCGAGTTACTTAGCAAGGCAACGTCATTAGCAAATCTGAGGTTACTCAGGTATTCTCCATTAACCCTTACTCCCACCTGTTCCCAATCCAACGTTCTGAATACTTCTTGTAAGCATGCTGTGAATAACATCGGAGAGATTGTGTCTCCTTGTCTGACACCCTTCCTTATAGGTATTTTACTGCTCTCCCTATGGAGGATGATGGTAGCTGTAGACCCATTGTAGATATCCTCTAGTATTCTTACATAATGCTCATCTACCCCCTGGTTCCGTAATGTGTGAATGACTGCTGAGGTTTCGACCGAGTCAAATGCTTTCTCATAATCTATGAAGGCAATATATAGGGGTTCAGTATACTCAGCGCACTTCTCTATCACCTGATTGATCGTGTGAATATGGTCTATTGTTCAATAGCCTTTACGGAACCCTGCTTGTTCTTTAGGTTGATTGAAATCTAAGGTTGCAGAAATTCTGTTAGCGATTACCTTGGTAAGTACCTTGTACACGACTGACAGTAAGCTGATCGGCCTGTAATTTTTCAAGTCCTTCATGTCCCCTTTCTTATGGATTAGGATGATGCTCACGTTCTTCCAAGATTCCGGTACACTTACGGTCATTAGGCATTGCGTATACAGGTTTGCCAGTTTTTCAAGTACACTTTCTCCTCCATCTTTCAAGAGGTCTGCTGTTATCTGATCCTCACCAGGTGCTTTGCTCCCTTTCATTTCTTTCAAAGCCTTCCTTACTTCTTTTGTCGTTACTGGTGGGAAGTCTATCAATGTTATGGTCCCTCAAATGGACTGCAAATGACAGTGCATTCCGTGCCAGCTGATCAGTGGCCTCATTGCCAACTTCGTCAGTGAATCGGGGACCAGTGAATTTCAGAAACGAACGATATCTATTACCATTCGAAGTTAGCTGTGCAGGCCAGGAATGTTTCTTGCTCAGCCTGCAGTGTCCTTTTAATATTAATATTTTCGGGGTTATTTGTAGTGTTTCTCAGTTCTAGAGGCCTGCGAATTTGGGCATGTCTTTTTGGCTTAACTGTGCACTTATCAAAAGCGCACGCGCTGCGCACAAACTGCGCACCACGTATCTTTCTTTCTCTACGTTGCGACGACAGGTCGGTTTCCCCGCTAGACAGTCATTTTTTGATTCCTTTTTTTTTTCTTCCTGACTCTTCTACTGCATTCCAACATTTTCTCTCCCTTCTCCCTTTTTGTATCTAAGGTAATCCAGGTCGCATCCTAATCGTTGCAAGCAGCTTCTTTGCCAATCCCCCCCGCGAGGGTATGTGCCCCAATCCGATAAAGCCAGCCTATCCCTTTCCGGTGGAAGAGGATAACGATGGGGCCTCTGCACGCGCCTCAGTCGCCCGGGGGTTCCATGAAGGCCAGCGGTGCGCACCGTAGTCGCGTCGCGCCGCGATGAATCGGGGACGAGAGCAAAATTGAGCACCACCCGAGGGAGCGAAGGCCACTGAATCCTTGTGGCAGGACCTGGCGTTGTCGCTCCTCATCCTCTGGCAGCCAACAGCCTTCGCTGCTGCGGCCTGCGCCATGGCGGCGGCAGAACACCCGCAGAGAACGGTGAGCTGCACTTCAGGAGAGCGGCGTCCTGAGGTGCGACTTTGGGGGATGGGACCGGCGAGTGCACGAAACCCGCACGCGAATAAGGACCTAAGGCCCACGGCTTTCGTCTAGCCTCCACGCGCAGAAAACGCAGCGCCGAGCTACTTCCATTTTCGGCCTGGTAGCGTCGAGAGTGGAGGCTAGGGAGCCAAGAGAACTTGAATACTTTATTGCCTGGCCAGGTACTGATTCGAAGGGCGGGCGGCGCAACCGCGATAGCCGTCATCCTTAACCATGCCGATATACCCAAGAAAATGGAAGATAAAGCGTGCACGAGCGTCCCGCGTATTCTGCAGTGCCTCGACGCTGCCTTCTGGGCTCTGCCCGTCCGCGAATAACAGCGTCTAAATAACCTCGATGTTCACCCTGCCTGCGATCGAATGAGCCTAGATTCTTCCTCACTTCTTCGTTTCATGCAAAAAAACTCCACCAGAAACAGGATGTACAGGCATGCACGATTGAAACGCGAGCACGAAAAAACGAACCAGAACACACAAATAGCGGAATTTCTTTCCATGCAAGTTAAAATGACGCGTGGCTTAGTTACGAAAACAAGGGTGGGAAATGGGGCTTTCCAGACAGCGCGCCATCATTGGACCTCGACGAACAGTGCCGTTCACTTTTGAGTCTTTTATTTGTCCATGACTGTACGTCACCTTAAGAAAGCAACGGGGGTTCACCGACCTGCAGGTTCATACAGCATTGCAGATTTCCACAGCAGGTCAACATGAAGTCGCGTCTGCCACGACTTCCTGAAGTACATTTAATTGGAAGTAACGCGAAACCTTGCGCTACCACCCATCAGTGCTATGCCGGAAAATTCCTCCCCATTGCCCGGGCGCGTGCTTCCAATACCCACTCGGCGCGTAGTGCGGCTCAGAACCATACATATTTTTTCTTTCTCCGTGGCATGCCGGCCATGGATTGTGGCCGTGGAAACGCACATCACTGTCCCATCCCATCAACTAAAGATATAAAAATGCAGTTATTGGCAGTGCCAGCAGTACAGTCGTCCTCATTTCAGTGTTCCCCAAGACCGTTCCGACAGCTTTATTATCTTAACAACCAAGAAGTCGTTTCAGTATAACTGATGTTTTTCAAATGTATGTGTAACCAACGGCATTTTTAATTTTGTCAACCGCAGCTTCTTGAAAAAACAAGCAACAAAAAACAAAGTTCGCCTGACAGAAGTTACTTTCTCAGTGATTTTTAAAGTAGTGCAGGAAATCAATTGTCAGGTGGTAAACTAATAAATTGATATAGCAATAAAATTTGAAGGCACTCAGCCCTAATTGGTAAACATAAGCGGCAGTTAAAAGAATATTTGGTGCCAATTCAGTGGTGTTATTGTTTCCTAACAAAGGGAGCGAGGTGGCATTCTATACTGCGTAGAAGTGAGCGCGTAAAGCCCGTTCTACGTGGTGCGAATTTCGCCTGCGAATTCGCAGCTGCGGCGCCACTCCTGCTGCAAAACGATCTATTTTTTCTATTTTTATTGCTGCGACAAATTGCCAAATTCCAAGCGCCGTTCACACGAGAAGTCCGACTGTTTCAAACATTTGGAAATTTGTCGCAGCAATGAAAATACACCCCTTTGTCCCACAAGCGGCACCGCATCTGCGATTTCTCCGGCGAAATTCTCCCCATGTAGAACGGGCTTAAGTGGGCAGGGACGAGGGAAGAAATGTTCTCGCCCTTTCCACTTACGGCGCCTCAGGGTGAGGGCGCTCAACACAAGCGTGCTAAATGATACCCTTAAATACCCTGGTATTATTCCATCTTTCATCTCCCTTGTTCATTTACACGCTGAACTATGTGCACTATTTTTAAACTTACTGTTTATTCCTAGTTGCTGATTTATGTGATCACATCATGCAGAATCCTCAGGGGTGTACTTGTTTTTTTTATTTTCCCCTTGTATGTTTACCTTCACGTAATTATACTTTTTGTATAATATTCTACGGAGTATTGCACTGCTTAACAATTGGGCTCAATCTTAATGTTGATACTTATTGCTGCCATAATCTTATTGCATTTATTATCCTATAGTCATCATTCATCGGAGACATCCCAGAACAGTCTACTTTAACACCCACGCATGTATGACTACTACTTTTGAAATTACCCGTTCATTGTAGAACAATAAGTATTGTTGATTTGACTAACTTTGATTTGATTTAATGTGATTTGATTTGATACTGTGTGAACCAACAAGCGAGCAAATTCACTTGCCCCCGCGCGAAGCAAGCGGGCACCAGGAACCAGACAGCAGCCAAGGAAGCATCCAGAGCCATAGGAAATACGATGACGCCCATTCTCGAAAATAGAATAAAGCATATCCAGCCCCGCATCACAACTTAGTCGTAAGCAAGCCGCCCCGTGTAAAGCAGGCGCACACCTCAAGCATTGCCGAAATGTATCATACTAAAGTATATGTAAGTCCTCGCTCATAACCTGAGTTCTATAAGCCGATGTGCACGCATTTCTTTGACGAGAAACAAGCGTCAAAAAGCGCCCGTTTTCCAATCCTCACACTCCTCTTCTATTAACTGGTATCGGCTATGTAAGTCCGCAGGACGATGTGTTATCCATTTTGAGAGGCGTTGGCTCAACTGAACGCATTTTCTTCACAAAGTGGCGCTCGTGGCCCATCGGGGAGCGCTCTTCTTGCTCTCTGACACGCGGTGCGCGGGCGTGGCTTCCACTCGCCTGCTCGCATTATACAAGATCGCACCTGGAGCAGATCAGTGGCGTCGTCCAGCGGTAGCCAAAGAAGCGCTGCGCACAGATGTTTAAAGCGCCTTTGACAACCCGTGCGCGAAAAAAAAAAAAACAGTAGGTCGGTACTAACGATAAAATAAGTACATGTCGAAGCTTCAAAGCACTTCAAGCCGGCGAGACACCAGTGGTGTAGTTCCTAAGGACGCATGCTGCTTCCCCTCGCTTCGAGGACTGTAAACTTCCCACCATTTTGCCAGTCGCGTGTGCCTTTGCAACCACCAGGGGATGAGAGCATTTAGAGCGTGTCTCTCCGCCGCCGCCTCCACTGCAGAAACTGCGCTACCAGAGCAACTCCACCTTCGTGCTCAAGCCCAAATCTACCGGAGGGGGCGTCTCCCGAGTGCGGTCCTCGCGCATCAGCGTGCAGAACGCCCCGTCAGCCACAAAGATGATGGTGGCGCCAAACCTGCTGGACAACTCGGACACCACGGCGGCCACCGCCTTGCCCGTCTCGTCCACCATCAACACGCCACCCGCACGCGCCTCGTACATGGCGCTCGAGATGAGCGATGCGCCGATGACCATGACGGGCGTAAGCAGCACATACCCCACACGCAGCGTTATGTGGTGTTCGTCGAAGGTTTCTAGGTCATGCCAAACAGTATTAGGCCACAAAGCATTCAACACTCGTACTTACCTCTCTAAAGAGACAAGTGTTTTATGCCAGAAAGCTGGCGACAGAACTTTTCGTTCTTACCCTCATAAAATATTTCGGCCACTCGGACGTCAAGCTTTTGCTTCGAGTTTAGTGTGGCCAAGAAACTTCTGGCGTGGCCTACAAGCGTTTGACAACGACTGCGCGTGCATGGACGATCCGGCGTTTCACGTGCACTCGCACGGAAAACAAGATCAGCTTTTGGGGCGTCCAAACGGCCGGAACAGTCTCTACACGCATTTCCTGTTCCCGGTCATTCGTCATCGCAGTTTTGTAAGGTGTTCTGGTACTTGCAATCTCCACCTCTAGAAGTAAATCTGCGGGGCGGTACTGTTATTAGATATGCGATTTTCAAGAGCGTCAATTACGTGGGTATTGTGCGCTATCATGGCTCAGCGAGGCGTAATTACAGTGACCACTATAAACTCCTTATCGACTCAGTTTGTGGGCGGGACCTAAACCAACCCAGTGTTAGCTCTATCGTTGATAACGCCCTACCAAATGCTAAGCTGGTGAAATGTAGCGTCGCATAGATAATAAACCTCTGAAAAAACGCCCGCGATCGCTACCTCTTTGTGAAGCGGGGCTTTTATCAGGGAAAAAGACCGACATACAAGGTAGCGCAGATGGCAGCCTTAATTGTATCATTGCTATTCGTGAGTTCAGACGGCGACAAAGCGCCTTAATAAGTGCCCGCCACTTTTTTTTTACCCGCAATATCGGTCTCCTGGATATTTCCGCTGTCTTAATGAAAATCAAAGATGCACTTTAGTGACATCGTCAGAGCTGACATGGCGAGCGAGGGTAAATAGCAGAAATCTTTGTTGCTCAAGAGATGAAAAGCCTATACAGTAAATTATGAAGAAGTGGCTTTATTCAAGCCACCCCTTCCAAGCGTCCATACCTGTTCCAAGCGACCATCTCGCTTTCAACAAAGTATCTCTTACTACGAAGCCGTTTTTTTTTCTTTCCCGAGTACTTCGCTCTAACGAGCTTACTGTAATAGCTCAATTGTGTCAGGATAATGCGCCTTGGTGGGCCACTTGAATTCCACTCCTTTCAAACAGAGCTGAATTCGTAAGAGAGAGTGGTAGCACTAGGGTCAGGAGGCCGGGGTGGGTGCAGGCTCCAGCCTGGCGGCGACTAGCATAGCCCTGTCCACGAGGGAGATTTGCGTTTCCAGGTCAGAGCTACCCAGCGCCCCTTCCCACTGCCCGTCCGAGGAAATTGGAGATATTAGGGCAGCCCCCCATGGAGTGGCGTACAGTGGAGCGCGTGCCACAATTAGGGGATGGGTTGAGCTGAGAATGACCGGGGGGATACTTGCGGCTGGTGAAGCGGTAATGATCGGCAATGTCATGGAGGGTTGTCAGTCTGTCCCTGCTGGTCTGGCCCCATGGTAGGGAATGAGACTGGGGCCCGCTCGGATTATAAGTCCTCGAGCGACGCCGTGGGCTGCCTCACTTCCCCCGAGGCCGGCATGAGCCGGGGTTCAAATTAGTTCTACCGGGGAAATTGGGGAGTTTTGAGCCATGATTTTGAGGGTGAGTGGCGAGATAAGGCCTCGAGCGAAATTTCCAACGGCCGTTTTAGAATCTGTTTGAAGGAACAAGGCTCGAGAGGATCACTGAAATAAACTGCGGCAAGTCATACCTCCCGAAGACGTTGTTCGCGGCGCTGCTTACGCTGCGAACAATGAGTTCGTGATGCATGACTGTGCACTTCCGCCAAGCCCGCCACTGTCAGAGTACTGTGGAACACACCCTTCCTCCGAGAACTCATAATAACGCCGCCGCTCTTACTTGAGCCGGAGTCTCTCTCTCTCTCTCTCGACACATCATGGCCGTGAACGCTTGAGAGAGAGAGAACAAACTTTATTTATCGACTCAAGTCCGAGCCGCGGCGTTATTATCAGTCCTCGGAGCAAGGGTGCGCTACGCAGTGCTCTGAGAGTGGCGGGCTTGGTGGGGGTGCAATTGTTCGCGGCGTAGGCGTGACTGGCCGCAGTTTATTTCAGCGAGCCTCCCGAGCCTTGGTGGTGCTCTACATGAGCATATCCTGAGAATGTCGGTGCTCAATGAGAACGTGTCGTTTTCAAACCATGACTAAACCAAGTTTTGACTTGCGTAGCTTCGCGATTTTCTGTACGCTTATGGAATATTTCCGGTGGCAAGCCAGTAGCCACATTAGAGCGACACTTACGACTTCCCTCTGCACCGGCACCATTCTTACGTCGGCGATGCGCCATTTTGGAGTAGGCGGCTATTTGAAACTAGACACCCACTGGCTCGTACACAACGCAAGCGGTTTTCTACGCCTCGTTCTTATACGGCTGTCATTCAATCTTTAAAAGTGGGGCCAACGGGTGGTCCATCACACAGCGGTGTGTGGTGAGTGCGAGTGATCGCACCATGCGGAGGTCTGTTACCCGCCCCTATGCCTTGCGGAGACAATGAATGCCCCGTGGAGCGAGAAAGCCGTTGTCTGGCGGTTGTAGCCGCAAAACGGTCCCTAAACCTCCCTCTGGCGGTAACGTGTAGCACATACCGCAAACGTGTATATTGATTAACGGCTTCCAGAGATTAGGCCTAATGTCACGCTTTGGGGTGTAACGACCTTAAATGGGCCATGCAGACAAAATACAAGTTTGCTTTATTCGAAATATTTCGTGTTTTATAGTGCCCCTGAGCTTGTCCGGCAGCAAACGATGCCGTATTCACTAAGAAATTAATCAGTTTAGGTTAAAATTTTGGTTCTCGCGCCAGATCGTGTGTTTTCGTGACGTCTTCCCTGAACTTCACGAGGGCGGGTATTCAAACGAACTTCCAGTGCGTCATTAGGCTCTGCGATGGCCTCCGAGATCACCCCGCGCGCGTTTTGATCTCGGGGGGTTCTCTGGGCGCGCGGGGTTATCTCGGAGGCCATGGCTCTGCAGCCTGGTTTACCATCAGTCCTCCCATACTTAGCGGCGGACCGTTGTCCGCCGTTTTTGTTTTTGACCATATCTACACCTGGTTGTTTTTGTTACGGAAGAAAGTAATCGGTTCGTGAAACATGTGGTATGCACGACAAGCAGGGTCACGTAAGACAACGTCACTTACGCCAATCGGTCAGTGTCGTGTAAGACAGCTCCTAATCAGTTGACTGCAGTGCATCTAAAACAAGCATATAGTGCGCCCAGTACCAACAGCAGTGCGTATCGGTAACTCTGTGTTCACGTATATTTTCATGATTTTCATTGTTTACCCCCATCATGCTTACTGCTGTAAAATGAACATGCATTTTAATCAAGCGCAAATAGCTCGTTGGGCCCTGCCTAATTTGCGTTTGCTTTCGCCAGCCTTAGCCAATCGCACAGCTCGGCATAGGGCATTGTTGCGGGAAATGAGCGAGTGGGTCGCATGGCCATTCCCCTTTTTTTAATTACATAGCTTATTTGAGCGAAGTGTGCGTAAAAGTGGTGTCAGTATGATTCTAACAAGGCAGTCTTTCAAATAAACCAAACTTGTGTTATCTCTTCATGGCTCCTTTAACGACGTTGAGGTGCCCGCAGCTTGACGTACGACGAGTTTGACATTGCTTTACACGTCGTTAGGCTCAACGTTAGGGCTACCTTAAAAAAAAACAAAAAAAAAACTGATATCACATACCCACAGAGAGGTTGCAATGTAGTGATGGCAGCACCGATGGGCTTTCTCCCTCTCCTCGTGCGTGTTTTGTTCCGTGTCCCCTCTGTCGCCGGGAGCGAACGGAATGGGCTTCGCCTGTGCCAGTGTTTTGTTCCCTGAGCAAAGTCGGGGGAATATTCATTCGCTCCTCTTAATCGTCAGACGGAGGTAATGTGCGCAGTGAGCCGTGTCGCCCAAAGCATATTGTGCTACTTAGAGGGCTAGGCTGTAAGTGCGGTTCAGGAGCCACCAGCACTGAGAATGCCCGTTCAGCGACGCAAGAGGGAAAGCGGCTCGTTTTACCGGAGCGGGATAGGTAGTGTTTTAGGCGTACATTTTCCTTCATTTGCGGGCACTTCCGGTGTGCCTGCTTGCGCATGGCATTTCGAAAAGGGAGCGACGTTGCAGACGCTGTGCCCATCATGCGCGCGCGCTCGCAGCTCGCGGGTCTACATTCGGACATGCGGGGCGACGACACGTTCGACGGCGACATCGGGTCCGAGATGCGGCGTTCACCGTTCAACTGGCGATCCAAGCGACCGCACTCTCGAAGAGGCGGCGGTTCGGCGAGCCGCATGCTGCCCCCGGCCGATTCCGACGCCGACGACGAGTCCGAGCGGCGCTTCGATGACCGCCGGCCGCGCCGCAAGCGCCAGGGGCGCAGGGGACGTCGCTCCAGCATGGACGACGACGAGGTCGACAAGCTGGACGACGGGGCCCAGCTGGTGTGCACGTGCGGGGCCAGCAGCGGCGGCGAAGGGCCCGTAGGGAGACAGAGGCCCGGAGGCTTCGAGGACCTGTACGTGCTCAAGAAGACCGGCGAGCGCCGGAAGAAGAAGAAGAAGAAGAAGCCCCCCGCGCCGCCCCCGCCGCCGCCGCCCGCGGGCTTCATGGGCATGATCTGCAGTCTGTTCGGGTCCAAGCCTCCTCCCCCGCCGCCGCCGCCGCCCCAGTCCAGCTCTGAGTCCGAGTACGAGTCCGAGTACGAGCTTATGAAGCTGGACGGGCAACAGCTGGAGCAACTCTGCCGCCAGATCGACTTCAAGCAGTTCCTCGATGTGCCGAAGAAAGAGGAAAAGAAAGAGGAAAAGAAGGATGAAAAGAAGGAAGAAAAGAAGGAGGAAAAGAAGGAGGAACCTGCCAAGGTAGGGCAAGCAATGAGGTATATTATGGGGAAAGGATATATGAAGGACGTGAAGATAATAGCGAAGCGAAAAGTGGCGCATCGGCCAGGTCACGCCATTCGGTTAAAACTTTTGCGATTTAACATGCTTCAGCTGGGCTACAACACGAGCTGAGGGACTAACTTGCACCACTTAGCGTGCTTCGAAATCGAGGCCTCTATGAACTCGTCGCCTACGAGCAACAGGCCAACGCCTTAGACTGATCCGCCGTAGCGGGTGATGCAGTTGTTGCAGCCCCTTCAAAACATTTCCGTCCTTTCTCCGTATTCGACATGTGTGAGCTTGAGGAGCTACAAGGCAGCCGGCAAACCGACACGAACCGCGCGCTAGCGACGTAACCTTATCGTCCTCTCGATTTGACAGACCTTAAAGGGACCCAGAAAAGCCTTTAGTAAAAGTTACAAAAGGCCTTTATTGTCGCGTAGTACCAATATAGCGATGCAATGCCGTTGGAATTATTGATCTACATTCAGTATTAGCTGCGCCAGAAGCAATTAAGTGCACCTCTCCCCCCTTGCCGATCGATTCCTCCTCCCTCTCTGCTTCTTTCAAAGCAGCTGGAAACACTGGGAATAGCCATGTGACATCGCGACGCTCGACTTCCGTTCTCCGCTAGCTACATTCCTGTGCCTAGGAACGCGTCAATCGCTGCAGACCCGCCTTTGCCTTGGGATCGCGCAGGAAGGAGGAAGAGCAACCGGAAGCCAATGGCAGTGACATTGCCGGCGACCGACGATCGGCCGAATCAGGGGGGCGCCTCGCCGTTGCGTCAGCCGCGATCGCCGTTACGTCAGCAGCGGTCAGTGTTGCGTCAGCCGCGGTCGGCTCGCTGTGGCGGCGCGCTCATCGGCTGAGAAAGGCGATCTTAAAAAAATGTTTACAAATTATCCGTACAACGTATGGGCCTCACACTTAGCTCAAAAATCCCCCGTTATGTGTTCTACCACCTGAATGTATTTGATTGCCACCTTCACAAAGCTGTGTGAGCAGGCCTGGCAGGGGCTCAGCTATTGCGACGTACTAGCCGCGTCTTCACAGCAGGCTCTAATAAAGGTTGTTTCTCTCTCTCTCTGGGTCCCTTTAATATTCTTCGTCGAAACATGCGCGTCACGGAAGTACGTTTTGAAATCGTAGAAGCCGCGGTTCCTGCATTGTTGGGGCTGATGGAACCACACGACGTTGTCTGCTTATCGTGACCCAAACGACACCAAACTTCCACTTAAAAACTAACGGGAATCGTTGCTTTTAACGGGAATCGTAAATTTACCGTAACAGGAACCGTAACGGGAATCGTAAAGTAACGGGAATCGTAAATTTACGGGAATCGTTACTTCCCGTAAATTAGGCACCCAAACGGCAGCGCGAATACATAAAATTTCAAACAACGCGCACCGCGCCTAAAACCCCCTGCCAAAGCATAGAAACCCGAAGCATCGGCTTAACGCTACTGGCGCCGAATAGTCAGCTCGCCTTAGCATTACTGGGCTATCCGCAGTTGCTATATGTGGTGGTGGTGCGTGCTTGTTTGACACGCCACATGTACTTGCGCTGTTAGGTATGCTGTAGCAAATGGAGGAATGCGTTCCTAGAATGCTAATAAAAAAAATGCAGCATTTATTTAGACCACCCGGGAATACCAAACGAACACGTTGCTAGGCAAGTTCGTAGTGGGCTAAACAAGGCATGCGTAATAGCTCGAAAGTTGGATTTTAACCTGGGAATATCTAACGAGCCCCGAAGTTTTGTACACAAACTGCGCTTGTATTTGTAGCGTCTAGAAGAAAACCATTCGCCCGTGCCGGGTAGCGATTATACTACATCGGGCTCAGTAGCTGGTCACACACTGAGGTGCCACAACGGGTGCCTCCTCAGACTGACGAAATTGTTAGGCACTGTGGCTTCTTTTCCTGTGCTTTCTGGGAAACACGCGGGCAATCCGGGGCTCAAATAAAATAAATAAAAAATCGAGGGAACCCAGTGTGTAAACAGGACATACGTCAGTGGGCGTACCATAAAGAGGCATGCTCCTCGCTTCATTCGACCTTTCTTTTTTTCAGCCCCCACCGGTCGAGCCTCTGGACGTCAAGGTTCCTGTCGTATTCGTCTTTGGTGAGAACCTCGACTTTTTATTTTAACACGAAAGTGTTGTATTCCCGGGTACACCAAGAATTCCATGACGTCATATCCGTCACGGAAGTGACGCCAGCACAATGAACACAGGAGAAACGCCAGAAAAGTTTCATTGACGCGGATGGTGCCGCCGTCTCGGAGAGGTGAAGCGAAGTAGGGCATCATGATGCTAGCAAGCGCCGACAGTTGGAATAAGTTGCGTCGTAGCGATGCCGACGGGCGAATGGCGCGAACGCCGGCTGATTTCATGCGAAGAGAAACGCCAGCGGGTAGCGGAACGCGTTCGCGCGTGCGCGGTTCAAGCTAGAAGTTCTACCTCTCGCGTCCCATAACCTGAGCTCGTTGCAACGCAACCGTGTGCCGTATACGCCACGGAGCAGGACCGAAGTGGTCGCACCTTTCCTGAAGAGACCCACTAGCAGGACGTCGCTCGCCAAGCACACCGACAAGACAGCCGCCATCCCGCAAATCATGCTCCTTTCGCTGCAGATTTCGCTGCACGTTTCACTTTCGTGCGTTACCGATTCCTATGACAGAGGAATCAACCACAGTTTCATTTTTGTAGCTTCGGCGTGCGGGGGGGGGGGGGGGGGAGGAGTTACAGAAAGGCGTGGTTTGTTGCCGTGGTTAAAAAATATGTTGCATGTTGGGACAATGTTAATTATACAAAAATATTGCGTTGCAGGAAAACGATTGTTCCGAAGGTTTTTGTTATTGCGGTAGGAAAAATGTCTACGTGGGGAGCTCATACTATTACAAAAAAAACTCGGGTTACGGAAAACAAGACGAAGTTTTCTCAGTGTATGCAATACATGTCGGCACAAACCGACAAAAAGGAAGGAATACAAAGAAAATATACCAACTACATCAGAACATTTTCATAGAAAAGGAATGTAAACACAGAAACAGAAAAAAAATCGGTGCCATTCCGCTCCGCGAAGGTGGAGGACCAGCGGATCGCGCCATAGCGCTGGGGAATCGTGGGATTGTAGCCACGCCGACGTCGAGTTTTCCGGCTCGCGGTATTCCGTGTCCCGACGGGCGTCGCGCTTACGCTTGGCGTTCGCGGCCCCATCGTCGTCGGTGGTCTCCGAGCTCCACCACGTTCGCGCCTGTTTCCGCTTTTTTTAGATGCGACGCTGAGAACATCTCTTGTCGGCGGCCCTGTCCTTCCTGCGTGCGTCCGTTGTTGTTGTCCGCAGCCACTCTCCCCCTCTCCTCTCCGATAGCGAACACTCTCTCGCGAGGGGCATTGGATTGGATTCGATTGGATTGGCTTGGCTTGACTTGGATCGAATTGGATTGGATTTGATTAAAGCGGATTGTGTTGCGTCATAGCCGCGGCACTCTCTCTCTCCGCGGTCTCCTCTCCTTCGGGCGCGCTGCGCATATAACCGGTGTGCCGCTCTCCGGCGGCCTTTCGGTCGACGGTTGCTCTCCGCTTGCGCTTGAACCCCCCCTCCGCGTCGCATCACACCAGGGTTCCCGCGAGGGGAGGTGGGCGTAATTTTTTTCTTGATGAGTAAACTTCACTGTGCACCACGCAGTGTCGGAAAGCCAGCTTACCAAGACCAAGCTTTCACCAGAGTCCTTCAATGCTTTTCTGGTCACGAAACTGCGGCCGAAGATTCATGCAGGGACAAAAGCTGCCGCTAGGATCGCCCCTGTCAGTGAGAAGGCCCTGTTAAGAGATAACGGAGAGGCGGTTGGAATGGTGGTGGAGGATAAGCAGGGAATATTGATTGATTGGATTGATTGATTGATTAATTAATGGATTGATTGATTGATTGATTGATTGATTGATTGATTGATTGATTGATGGCAGGGATTAACGCGCCGACGCAACGCAGGCGATGAGGCGCGCCGTAGTGGAGGGCTCCGGATTAATTTTGACCACCTGGGGATCTTTAACGTGCGCCGAAATATCATACACCCGGGCGTTTTTGCTCTTCGCCTCCACCGGAAAAGCGGCCGCCGCGGCCGGGAATCGGACCCGCGTCCTTGTGCTCAGCAGCACAACGCCTTAGCCACTGAACCACCAAGGCGGGTAACAGTAGGGAAGAGGTGGGTACGTAGGGGGAGTATCGCGAGCAAGACCACGAGCAAGATAGCGACCTAGCGCACTGCCAACGCGGCCGCAGACACCCAAGCCGTCCGATGATGACGACGACGACAACGACGATGATTATGATGATGATTATGATGATGGTGGGTAGCGGCTTCCCCTTTGTAATGGGGTAGTATTGCACAGAGACCTTAGTAGTAACGCCACCGTAAAATCACGTCGCCTTCACCGGACGCGCAGCGCCGCTGCGAGGGAGCTTTGGTCCACATATGGAGCTCTCCCATAGCTATCCGCAGAACTCTGCTTTCACTGGTATTCTTAACAGCGACTTCATTCCAAAACACAGGTGCGTTGCTTGGAAGGCTATTCTCAGAAAGCGAGGGGGATTTGCTGATACCAGCTCTACTGTAAAAGCAAAAGCGGGTTATTACAGCCGCCGAACGAAATTCGCGTCCGTCTCTCATTGTAGTGTGCTTGGCGTGTGGCTTCATGGGGTTAATGCTTTTGAATGAAAGTATACACAGTGATCAAAGTTAAGCCGGCAGGATTTTTCTAAATTAGGCGCTTAGCTTTACGTAAAGACCACCTCTACAGTGAGGTTATGCGCCGAGGGGGACACATGAGGTGGTAATTATTGATGTCGGTGGCCCAATTAACTAAAATTGAATAATTACCCTTTTAGTGGCTGCATTAAGTAGGCATGTTTGTATTGAAAAGTTAGCCGCAATCGTGTTTCTACGCAGTTTCATTTGGCAGAATTCTTCTAGTGCATCCATGCTAGATTAAGCATGCAAGACAGTGAGTACCGGTGCAAAGCTGCGCCCTTTTGTGACGTGCCTGCTGCGTACGGTGCTTAGTTTGACAACGGGGTGGAGGCATTACTGGCACCATTTCAGTCTTGGCGGTCGTTATAGCAATCTGCAGTACTTGGAACCGATATCGACACACAGAACAAAGGAGAGGAGCTTTGCGCCGGTCTTCACGATCTAGCATGCGTAATCATGCGATCGGCAATTAAGCTTCGCAGCTCGATATGTCGTAGTACGAATGCGCTAGAAGAATTCTTCCAAATGAAACTGCGTATGAAAACGATTGCCTCTAACTTTTGAATGCAAATTTGACTGCTTACTGCAGCCACTAAAAAGTTAATTATTCAATTTTAGTTAATTATGTCACCGATATCAATAATTACCAGCTAATTCTATGCCCCCTAGACGCGTAACCTCACTGTAGAGGTGGTCTTCACGTAAATCTAAGCGTCTATTTTTTAAAAATTGGGCCCATCTCCCCGCGAGGGGGACTCGAGTAAATGCGTCGCATAGGGGGTGGGTGTATTGCGTTAACGTTTAGTGTTTGGGGAGTTGGTGGTAGTGAATGCGTTGTATCAGCAGCTTCTTGACGTAGTTTGAATGAGTCAAGGATATAAGGCGCGTTCGTAGCCTCCCATTCTATGTCGGCTTTGTGGCGCAGTGGGTAGAGCACCATGTACATTGCGTTCCGCCCGCAGGGTCGAGGGATCGAAACCAGGCGCCGGATAGTATTTTTTTTATATAGTGTAGGGGGAGGGGTGCGGACTACGACTACGGACGTCAACGCGGGTGACATCGTGAGTTACTGAAGTGCTCTGCATTTAAAAACCGGTCGACTTAATTTTGATCACCCTGTACATAGATAAATGTGACAATGTGGAAGGCTTCATGGATGATTAGTGCGGAGTAATATGTATGGCGTACGGGAAAACAATTTCATTTATCAGAGTCGGATTTAGATTTTAGGTTTTCGGGGAGCAGGTGGAGCTCTTTTTCTGCGCAAAAAAAAAAAAAAAAATACAGGCTGGGTGAACTTGGGCCGAGTTTCATAGACGTTCACGTGACGTGGCAGAGTAACTATAGCTAAGATAATTCGTGCGCTGCGGTGTTTGCGAAGATTCTACTGCGTTGGGGCTACTCAGCCCTTAACAACACCGCGAGTGATTTGAGCCCACTGGTCGCACGCGTCGCAAGGCGGTGGAGGCACTGCGCGCGTACGCAGCCCTTGCTCTCCACCCTGAGAGACCGAAGCGCGTCGTCCCTGGGCCGCGCCCTCTCCCCAAACTCTGTCCTCCACACGGCGTCAGCCGAAACCCTGTGGAAGCAAACGTTAAAAAAAAACATAATCGTATGATAATGAGGTAATTGTCCCATCATTACAAGAAACTACGCGGCTAAACACACACATTTTTCAAAAGTTCATCATGTTTTATCGAGGGTCCCCCCTCCGCCCCCCTTTCCCAAATTATTTGCCGGAGAGAACGTGAAGAAATCAATCACACACGCCCATGCGCTGTGTCGACCGCATCGACAATAGTGGTACATTATCACAATTGAGTCTACGCTCGTACTTACATTCGCGTGCTCATTGCCAGGTCCACCTATGCGACACGTATCGCCCTGCACCGAACAGTCCAACACAGCGTCGCACTAAGTAGTTCGAACGTGTTGTCTTTTCCGCCAGAAAACCGAGAGTGAGGGGCATGAGGGCGTGCATGCATCTTGTGGATTGATGAGAAAAGTCGATCCTGACTGAACCGCACACCTTATGATATCAACGCACAACAAAATTTAGATTCTATCCGAGTTTCCTCTACCGAAACCCCCGATGCAGCTGCCGAGCCACGGCAGTAATTAAAGCCGTCGCTCAGTCGACTTTCCGTTGAAAAACGCCTTTAGCACAGCGAGGAACTGCTCAGTGTGTTCCTTTCGTCGAGCAGCTTTCAATATGCATCCAATCTGTCGCACACGGAGATGCTATCAGGGATGTATGGGCAGCCCGGAGCTAGGGCATGTGGCGTTTTGCTGCTAATGTCGTGTCTTGGAGCGGGCTTTTAAAACGTGCATTGCTGCCCGCTTGCGATTAACGGGCTCTTCAAAGAACAGACGTGTTCTTTATGGCAGCAGGGCAAGCATTGCTTTCTTATAGGAAGCAATTAACGCGCCAGCACGAGCAGGAACTTATAGAGCGCGCGAATAACCGGGCGCTCCTGCCAGGCTCTTTTCTCTCGCTCCGCAATTTCCTTTCCCGCTTGCCTCTTCAGGCGCCCGCTGCAGCTTCTTCCGCCTTTTCTATAGTCGTGCTCTGTTCTCTATTACCGCCATTCGTTCTCCCCTGTGTTCCTCGCATTCACTCGTTACGCCGACGGCGACGCAGCCGCCTCACCCAGGAATGGGCGACGCCAAAGTGTCTAAGCTGCGATGAAATTTCGCGCTACAGAGAAGCGTAATGGCAGAGATTTTTCTTCTTCTTCTTAAAATGCGAACATCCTATCATTTCTTCGTAGCCCTTAGATGCGCTAGCAATAGCCACCTGCTGACAAATATTTTCCTTCCAGGTGGACCAGGTTCTGGCAAAGGCACGCAGTGCGAAAAGATTGTAAAGAAATACGACTTCACGCATATCTCGTCTGGTGACCTGCTTCGGGCCGAGGTGCAGTCCGGCAGCGAACGGGGCCGGGACATGAGCGAGATCATGAAGAAGGGAGAGCTCGTCCCACTGGTACGGTCGCCTCGCGCGAGCGATCCCCGCGGCGCCGCGAAAAATGGGACGGAATGATGCCTTGACCCCAACATGACACCAGCGCTCATCTGAAGACCCCAACATGACTATCTTCTCATTCAGGTCAACCTGGCATACAAAGAGGTTCTCCTGTGGAACTGGGGTGGACATTGGCGCAGTTGAGCTAGCTAGGAGTAGCTTTTGCTATAGCCAGCTATAGCATTGGCTAGCTATAGCTAGTTGGCAACATCACTCTCAAAATCCATTGAGTTCACGGAATCGGGCCTGTCTACTCAAAACAGCAATTGACACTATCTGTAAGCTCTGGTACGAGCAGAGGGAGAGAGCTGGCCAGTTGTCGCCTCGAAGTCCAGCTTTGGATGGTACAGATCGGGTGACGACTGCAGCAAGATCAACCGGGGCCCCGGACTAAGGACTCCGCCCAGCGCGTGCAGTGTTGATAAAACAAACGCATATTCCTCCCCCTTCCCCCTCCCTTCATTTACTCTCGAGGACACGAAGCTCATCTTGCACGGGTAGTGCGAAACTTTATTGAGCCAAAAATGATGACCGGGCGACCGATGTCCCTGGATGTCAGAACTTGCTGGACGTCCGGGTGGTCGCTGGTAATCAGGTTCTCCCAAGATCAGGGAGAGGGAAGGGGAAGGAAAGGGTGGGATGGTCGGGGCTATGCACACGCTCTAATAAAAAGTGGACTAGTGTGCTAGGTTTAGAGCAGAAAGTGCACTGGGGGGAAAATTGATTGCGAAACATGTGGTGTAAGCGAATTATATGGACGAAGGTATTCGTTTGAATGCGGCGGATAGTCGTTCCCCAGCTAGCGGATCTATAACAGCAGCCACTTCGCCGTGTGGCCTCTGAACTATGACCTTGAAGAAGCCCAACAGACCTTCCGGCCTCACTAACAGTTTTATTGGAGCAAAGGGAAAGCACCCGAACGTTAGTTGTCCCGTCACCACATGCGTCTACAAACCAGGCCGTCGTCATTCGGGGCTTATAGGCAACTTCAGCTGTCACAACCACCACGAAAATAATTAGAAAACAATAATTTCCAAGCCCGTTGTTAACCCCCAGCAATAGCTCACATACTCTGGGCCAGTGCACGCGCTGCACCTACACGAGACAGTACAGTCGCACATGAACACTAACCAAACTCCATGGCGGCCTCGCCGTAAGTGACAAGAGACATTACATGCAGGGAGTCGAAATATTATTTATAGGGAGTCAAAATTAATCCGGAGCCCTCCACTACGGCGCGCCTCATAACCAAGACGTTGCTTGAGGGCGTTAAACCCCGTAATCTAGCGCGAAATATGAGCACCATGATGCCCCACTAAATGGTGAACGCAGCGAGGCAACCCCGCAGCGTTGCTTGATCTGTTTGTCCATAGAGACAGCAAGCATCGTGCAAGCCTTCTGCTTTGTTTCTCCTGTCTAGAAGCGCGAAGGCACTGACAAGATTTCTTCTTTTTTACAGGACATTGTGTTGCAGCTGCTGAAAGAGGGCATCAAGAAATCAATGGACAAGTCGAAAGGATTCCTCATCGACGGCTATCCCAGGAACACCGAACAGGGAGACCGATTCGAGGCTGAGGTGAGAACGACGCAGAAACTGTTCAACTTCACAATTAACTCGACAGGTCCGTATACAGCACCTCTGTGAAGCCTTTTGCGACGATGAGTGGCTCGTCACAGGGGCCTGGCACTCCGGGTGACGCCAGCTCTTCGAAGAGGAAACAGCTCTCTTCAACCTGCGCTGCCTTTTCTCGGGCACGCATTGCGAAATGATCTTTTTTGGTGGGTGGGGGGTAAGGGGGGGGGGGGGGCTAAGCTTACGGCTGATAGGTTAATATTCAAAGAAACCTCCCCCCCGCCTACTACTACAACGCTTCATTGCTTTGCCAGCATTCCATGCGTCTCGCCATATCTGGTTTCTCGCTGTGCTCTGTCATGCTGAAAAAGGGCGTCGGCACAGCGCCGGCTACTTTCGGCGATTCCCAACAATCGCTGGGTGATAAGGGTGGTGCAGCCCGCTATGGTGCGGTCTCCTAAGTTTCCGAAATGTCGGGCACGTCTGCCACGCGTGCCTTCCATAGCTGGAGTGCTACAACGTGCAGACGAACTTCGTTCCGCGAATTTACGTTCATATTTTTAATCATCCGCACGGCAAATCACGTAAGGCAATACATTACCCGAAGGGTTCCGGCGGTCGACATTGATCACGGTACAGAGTCAATATTAAGCTGAAAGCCGTTCGGGACACAGATATGACTCGAGTGCCAGCTGTGTCTCAGCTCCGCGTGGTCTGGGTGCCGTAATTTCCTTTTCAGTTTCGCCAGTTTCGCCACAAGGCAGGACGGACTGCTCGACCGCTTTGCACGGTCTGCTAGTAGAAGGACGTACTCAAAACCTTCATGCTGAAGCGGGCGACCGCGCAGTGAACGGACGCACCCGCCGAAGCTATCATACCACCAGCACGAGCGTGGAACGGCCACGCCGCTATGTCGGCGAATGCAGGGCCCTCTATACTCCGACGTCATAACCGCTGGTGCGTTCGGCCATAGAATTTGTCCGCTGTGGTTTGTCACTAACTCACGTTCGGCGGAGCTCGGCGCACATCGGCGGCAGGGCGCTGAGACAGAACATGTCTATTTGCCGCGCCCAGCGAGCGGAACATGTCGGCCTCGTATCCCAGAATGCAGCTCGCCAGCCCGCCCGGAATGGTAGCGTGTGCGTCCCCTCGCTCGCCCATGGCAGGGCTAGAGCCATGGAGGAAAGAAAAGTATTCTTTCCTCCATGGCTAGAGCGGAGGCTCGACAGTCGACGCAGTAGTCGCAAAACCTTCTGCTCATGCGCCATCCGGAGGGCGCGCTGGCTACCAACTGGCTACGCGCAGCTAGAGTCAGTATAGTATCTATACGCGCAGCTATGCTGCGCCGGCCATAGGCCTCCTGCGCTGCCCAGGGGGCGCTGCGCAAGCGGCTTCCGGGCAGTACTTCCGGGTAGTACAAAGCTGCGCGGGTCCCATAGGATCGCGTGTTGACAGAAACAAAATGAGCTCGATACTCCCGATTGTATTGCGACATAGACACCAGCCCATCCCCGACGAATCCGATATCTTCTGGCGATCAACTTGGCATTAGGGGAATAGGCTTTGCAGCGCTAAACACGTTTACAGCGCCGACGAAAGTGCCGGGACCGTGACGACGTCTGCTACTCGCAGGTTCACCGATCGATAGTCGTACGAAGTGAAATTTTAAGTAAAATTTCTAGTTTTAAAATAATATTCTAGGTGAAAAAGACTTCTGAAAAAAGCCGATCAAAAAAGAAGAGTGACGCAATCGGCGATGATAGCGCTTTAAAAAGCCAGCGAGTCCGGCAGATCGCATGCTCGCCTCCTGCGGTGCGCCGCTCTTTTGCGTAGCTGCACACTATGCGTGCACTTTCATTAAACAGTGCTCGTTTGCGTCGCCGTTACGAATACATGATGCAGCGTTAGCTTGCCGTTTTGTTACGTGTCTGATCAGTGACAAAATGCCGCGACCGTCAGAAGCGTGAAATCTGTTTTGCGATCCCGAAATTAGTGGCCGTAAAACAAAGTGTTCGGGCGAACTAAGAGGCCGCTCGCCTTCCTTGTTTGCTCTCACTTTACTTAATTACGCTCTTGCAGCATACATTCCCAGTTCGCACTTAATAGCCTAGAACGAGGGTCAGCAACGGCCGAGTTCCATGCAGCCGACACGGCGGAGGGCTGGACGGCAAATCGGGAGGGGGGGGGGGGGGGAGGAGGAGGAGGGAGCTTTGAATGCACAGAGAAAAAATTCAGCGAATTTCTAATAATATTTGACAATAATCTGGCGAAGTGTGAAGATGGGGGGGGGGGGGGGGGGCAATTCAACTGGAGGACGCCAATTCTCTGTTCTTGTCTCGCTGTCTCACTCCATTTGAAGTCAAAACTGGAGTGTCGGCGTTCAGATTCGACGACCCCTGCACTAGGAAACTAACACAGTCAGTTATGATCGTATATAAATATTCGGGGCCCCGCGCCGTGCATGCGGCTGTGTTATGTTATGCTGTGTTATGTGATGTTATGGAAGTACACATCTTTGCACGCAGCGGGCGTGTGATTTGGTGCGTGTTTTGCGTCCTTTAATAACGCTTAATTTGTTTATGTAATTGACGCTATTGCCCCACCTACTCACTAGTATACATGTACCCTGCCGTTCGTAAATCGTGCTGCGTAAAACGTTACACAAGAATCATTTAGTTTGCGAAAATACGAAGCGAAATTTCCACTCGTTTCAAAGGCGGTGCCAAGCCAGCAGTGTCAGCTGAGTCGGCTGCGAAATTCTTGCGTTCGCTTGCATGCTCCCGATGAAGCAACCTTTTGCAGTTACCTCAGGATGTAAGATGAGCAGCGTTCCGTGTTTATGCTACTCGTGAACTTTCCTTTGTCGACCGCACGCAAGAAGAAAAAACTGTAAAACAGTTAAACCACCCGACCTGGCGATACTGTCCCACGCCGCGACCACCGTGACAGCTCGCTCAAAAGAAAGCCGACAAATCGGCTTCTTTTACCGGATATTATTTTGTTTAGCCTCTGCAGCTACTTTAAGGGCTATTTCATACAGTGTGCAGTCATTTAAACACGCCACAAAGCGCCACAACCAACTTTCACTCTGGCTTGTAATTGAAAACACATGGAGGGCGGCGAGGGTCGTCTGCTTTTGTACTACCCAGAGGCGTCGGCCGCTAGGGGCGCTGAATGTCGCCAAAACTCCAGCGCAGGAGGCCTATAGAGTATTTTGCGCCGCCCGAGCCCGAGCGTGAGTAAACAGGGGTAGTACCAGTAGAACTAGAACTTATCGCTGGCGCTGTTTAGCCGACGTAAGCCCCGCGATAAGCATTCGCTGCACCAAATGTGGCGTGGCCACGCTACCAGGCGCCCATCAGGTATCGCTATCATCTCCCTCATCGTTGCAGCTGTGAAGCTTCGTAGTGTGGTGTTAGTATTCGTTGTGACCTCGTCGCTCGCCCGCTGCAGTGGGTGCTTCGCCTCCTGAATATATGCTTGCTCCGCGCCCACCTGTAAGGACGTCGTCAGGCGTGACGTCTTCGCTAAGCTTTCGGAGGACCATCCGTATACCGCTTGTGTTTCTGTCGAAGGGACGAAGGGAAATTGGGACCAGCAAGACGACTTTAATACCGCACAAGCACATACGCAACTGCAGCGACGTAGTTTCAGGCCCGCTTCGCTATTGTGACTGCGAGACACTGTGCCCACAACAAAGTATCAGGATGTGGTTGCCTTTAGGAGCCGCCGTAGTGCATGCGCTGCCCTCATTACGAAGAAGCACCCATCATGAGTCGTCGTCTCTCAGCTGCCCTCACGCGGGAGGTGACAGCAAAGCGACCTATGCTTCACGCCTCAGGATGCGGGGCGCTTCGCGCGGCGGGATCCCCACGTTTGAATTTAACAGTTGTGAGCTGTGTTCCCCGCACTGCACGAGGTGTAGGCGCGGTACGAATGGTGGCTTTCACTTGTGATCGTAGTGTGTACGGGGCTGCACGCTTTACAGTGAAGGGAAAATGGTCGGGGGGTTATCATTTGGGGTAATACCTGCGCTACACGGTCGCTTCAAAGGCCTTCCGAAGGCCTTCCAACCAATTGTCTATCAGTGCCCCCATTGTAATTACATAGGGCGCACCCGTAAGTGAGCGTTCAACTGCCAAGTGAAAGTTGTCGTGTAGCACAGGCATAAAACACGCGCGCGAGTAATTTAAACAAAAAGGTGACTCTATTTGCGACTCTGCGCAAGTAGATGTCCAGGTGCGGGAAATTTAAACGTTGTTTTTATATTTCTTGCGTTTTCTCTGTTGGAAAAACGTCTTCCGTGGCTGGTATCAAGCTGAAGAAGTTACCAAAGACTAGTTCTTTCAAAGTGAGAACGGTCGCATATTTACCCATGTCCCATCGAAAAGCCATGGTCTCGCTCTGGTCTATGTAAGCGCGAAAATTCTGGCACGTTGTCTGTTCGTCAGCCGATTAAAGAAGATAAGTTCAGCACCCAAAAGCGACATTGCAGCTGTAAGTGGTGGGAATCAAACCGACGTCTGATAAGTTTAAAACGGAAGCACTGCCGACTGAGCCATGGCCGCAAGGTGTGCGGATGAACAACAGGCATCTGCAGTTGCGGAGCTGAAGCCATAACCCGAAACGCTCAGGGCTTTTGACTGATTCGACGTTGTGAGAAAACACTGCCCACACTCATTGATA
This sequence comes from Haemaphysalis longicornis, assembly GCF_048455015.1. NCBI lineage: Eukaryota > Metazoa > Arthropoda > Arachnida > Ixodida > Ixodidae > Haemaphysalis > Haemaphysalis longicornis. Next base: position 36,112,632 of record NW_027526422.1, on the reverse strand, counting down.
CCGCAAAGTAGTTCTAACCACGATACCTATTACTTGCACGTATTTTACTTTAAAATGCCCACAGACATTGTGGACAGAAGGTGATAAATAGACCCATGATCATTACAAAGGTAACAAAGAAAGTATAAATACCAAGTATGTAGTTACTCGAGAATGGGCTCTGATTTTCGTTCGTTGTTTTACTTTGGTTCCGGGCACATTTGAAGCCTTTATCATCGTAATACCGTCGCAAAAAATATCAACAGCTGGGGTAAAATTAGTCGTTACAGATAAGCATAATCGTCGGCCAGTTTTTCTTTTTGGGTCGCGTGGGCCACGTCCGCAGCGCAGCAGCACCGCTCTTGCCTACGGCATGCACACGCGAAAGCCCTCTTTTAATGCTGAAGGATCAAATGGTCATGTAAAGGAAAAGCCGACGTCAGCGTTGTTAGTAGCAGCGAAACGGCACTTAAACTCTCTTGGGTTGCGACACGTCGTGTGGCACCATGGCAGATGCCTTAGAAGTAAACACAAATAAAAGGACCTCGCGCCCCCGTTGCGGCAACGCTTGAGCAGGCGCACAGCTACACGTTAAACCGGAAAGGGTGGTGGCGGCAGCTCTCGCTCTCCTGGATGACACGTCTGGACAAACCGATTTCATTTCAGCACACAGGCCGCCCCGCGCGCGCTTCACTGCGCAGCCGTTTTTCTCCCTCTCTCTCTCAGCGGCGCAACAGTCTCCAGTGAGCCACACCAATGTCTCTCTTTTTAACTAAAGGGACTTGTGCGCGTATGTTTTGACTAAAATGTGCTCAAGGTTTCTTTTGCGCTAGATAACATTCACATTGGAAACCACTGGCAACGTTTACATGTTTGCGCTGGCGATGTTGACCGTACAAGTGCTAGTCTTTCGTATTTCAGGAACGCTGAAGAGACCATAATGTTGAAGGCTGTTTGAGGGTTTGGTCATTGAGCGCAACAAATTGCAGGTGACGTCACTTGCGGTCTCCCGCGAATTCTTTGTCCTTCCTTTTTTCAGTTGTTCCTCCTTTTTCAGCTACACAGGCGGTTGCGTAGGGTGTTAACGAGGGGAGCCACCACTGAGTGAGTGAGTGAGTGAGAGAGTGTAAGTGAGTGAGTGAGTGAGATGAGTGAGGTGAGTGAGTGAGTGAGTGAGTGAGTGAGTGAGTGAGTGAGTGAGTGAGTGAGTGAGTCAGTCAGTGGTGGTGGTGGTGAAGCCACCACTAAATGCTTGACTGTACTAGCCTAACAATGTTTCACAATACAGGGGCCATTGAATTTCGGCGGCGGAACAAGACTGTGACGTCATAGAGACCTTGGGAAGTCGCCACTGCTTCATGTTTTCTTTAATATCTCCATCATTTGTTTGAAGTTTGCGACAACATTCGTATCCTTGTTATCGGGAAAAAGCAGTTCCTGTGTTCGCGTCCACGCGTATTTCCGTTGTACTGATCGCGACAAAGCGCTTCCCGATTCTCAGAGGCGATCTGAAACGCAGGTATGCAAGTGCACACACCTGCTCTACTTCGAGGTCGCAGACGAGACGATGAAGTCCCGGCTGATAAAGCGTGGCGAGACAAGCGGTCGCGAGGACGACAACGAGGCGACCATCATCAAGCGCCTCAAGACCTTCCACGAGGAGTCAGAGCCTGTCCTCGAGAAGTACAAGAGTATGGTGAAGAAGGTACGCGCTTGCCCCAGGCTGCACGCGGGGATGATATTCAGGGATGACCTCGCCACCCCCAACCCCTCCTTTGTCCGAAATACCTCACCTCCCTGCACTTTTTTATGGCGGAAGTGTTACTGCGGTATACCAAGAACTGCTTTCGAGGGCGTCTGCGAGATGCAGCTCTGTCCCGAAACGTGACCTTGGTCCCCGTTTCGCTCCTCTCGTTACTTGGGTGGGAATCAGAACATTTCTGAACCCTACCAAAGGAATCATCCTTTCCTCACGGACCGCCCGTGCGATGCTTCCGACAATGCGCAGCCATGGATCGAAAGGTCCGCACTTTTTGTTAGCGTCTCTCGTTATCTGCAGACAACCACTGCGTGACGGGGCCCCACTATTGCAAAGATATACGTACGCGCACCTGTGAACTGAAACAAGGAAAGGTGGCTAAGAGGCTTACGACACGTTTCTAAAGGGTGTTGGCACGCAGCCCAAGCTCAGCTGCGCTTCACGGCAGTCCTCCTCATCCGCTAGCCTGAATCCCAACCGTGACTCTCTCTCTCTCTCTCTCTCTCTCTCTCTCTCTCTCTCTCTCTCTCTCTCTCTCTCTCTCTCTCTCTCTCTCTCTCTCTCTCTCTCTCTCTCTCTCTCTCTCTCTCTCTCTCTCTCTCTCTCTCTCTCTCTCTCTCTCTCTCTCTCTCTCTCTCTCTCTCACACAAGCGAGTGAAGCGAGTGAACGAAGTTGAGAATATTCAGAGGTAAATTCGTGCAGGTGGCATTGAGGCCCTTTTTTAAGCACAGCATCACGTCACGGTTCCCTTGCTGAAGTGGCGCAAAATAGTGCTAACCATGTCGCGGCTAAATTATCGAACGGCAGCGAGATGCAATGAGGTTCGGGGAAAACTGAGAGGACAATTTTCGCCTCCTGGCCAATTATGCGCGTGCACGGCTGCTTGCGCAGTGTGGCTCTCATTCCTGCTGATTTATTGGTCGACTGAAAACGTCTAAATTGCGCATTGAGAAGAAGGAAGAGTCATCTGCACTGAACATTCAGCCTCTATGAGAGGAAGGGCCAGGGGTAGCGGCGGTGAGACTGCACCGGGGTCGTGCCACGGGGACTAGGAGTGTCCGCTGGTCAGGCTACTGGGGTTTGCGTGCGTCCTTCGTACACGGAGGGGTTTGTCCGGCGGGGATCCCGGATCCGCAATACAGTGCTAGGGGCGAGGATTCTGATGGATACCAGGGTTGGCGGGTCCATTCCAAGTTGGACCTTGGGCGGGCCTCTTCCAGAATTACTACTTCAAGCCCTCATCACGTCATTGTCGGGCTGAGAGACATACAGAAGCCAAGCCACTGAACTTGCTTTCCGCATGTCAGCGATATATCTGTGGCCCGTCCAAAGTGAGGTTCTCCAGTCTGTGTTGCTTTAGTTGAGCGGGCGGTCTGTAGCGTTCTTCAAAGATAGTGTCGGGGTCCACAGCCGCTGCTCGCGCTGGCAATGAGCCCTTCCTTCCACTCTTTACGATATTTCGGTGAACTATGCTATCTGAATTGTTTTCTTTGTTTTGTGGAAAGAGCCTTGCCATGCATGGTTGTTTTATCCTGTGTTGAAAGCGGGACGTCAGTGTGTTCCTTGAGGCGTTAGGCTGCGTCAGCCTATCCTGTTTATTGAGAGAATATTAACGCATTCGTGTCGTCCCTTTTCTAGACTGTTCCTGTTTAATCGACAATGTGCTCGGTCTGAGTGAATGTTTCTGGGTAGGACTGCACCCCAAGATAAAAGCACGCAAACTAAACGCCGCGGCATTCGATTCGCCGACGCTCGACTGTGCCTCATCTCGTTTACTTGTTTTTTTGTCGTTTTTTTTCTTGTAGTGAAACGCGGAGCATGAATTCGCTTATGGCGGACGCTGACTTGATAGCGAAATATTTTGTTCTTTCTCTTGCAAGAGTACAAAAGGTGAATTTAGTCACTTTTCAGGATCAACCTAGGGCACTGTTTTGCGGAGCCTTGCGAGTTCGTGCAAGTCTCAAGCCCTTTCTACATGGGGCGAATTTCGGCTGCGAATTCGCAGTCGCGGCGCCGCCCGTACGGCAAAACAATTTATTTTGCTATTTTCACTGCTGCGACATATTGCCAAATGCTAAGCAGCGTTCACAAGAGAAGTTCGACCCTTCCATACATTTGGAAATTCGCCACGGCAAGGAGAATAGATTGTTTTGGTGCACGAGCGGCGCCGCAGCTGCGAATTCGCAAGCAAAATTCGCCCCATGTAGAACGGGCTTCAGTGGCCGCTTTGTGTTGTTGTTCAACGTGTGGGGCACGGCTGGTGTTGTTGCCTTCAGCTCTACCTGTCGCGTCACTGTGGCTTCTTGAGGAATATTAAACCAATTGTTGGCGTTCCAATTTTCATCGATGTGTTTTTGTTTGTTTGTTTCCTCCGTGTTCTCCATGCGGTTTGGTACGTTTTGCACGAAAGTCAGCCGATTTCCGAACTGCATCTGCTTGTCTGCCTTTTCCGGACATCATCACGATCTAAAATTACCTTACTTTCTCAAACGTACCATTTCACTCTCATGTACCTGTGTAGTGTTTCTTTGTTCTCCGGATGAACCCGTACGGGCCCAAATCATGACATCACCGGTATATATATGTTAAGCTCAGTAGCCTAGCGAGTCGATATGGAACTGGCTGTTGACATGTTGAAAAGGGTTGGTGACGACGAGGCTGACCCTTGGGGTACACCCACGGTGTTTGGGGTACCAGGTCTGAACTTATTTTCCGCGCTTACCTGGCCTACTCGGTTTCGCATCAAGTCGCGATTAATGTTCATTGCTACCTCTCCTATCTGGAGTTCTACTGCTCTATGTATAATGCCATCGCGTGGCACTGTGTCGAAGAGCTTCCTTATGTATGATCCCTGCAACAAAAATGGGCTTGACTGAGCGCGGGTGGTTAACGAGTTCCTTGGTCGGCAGGTGGGGTCGTAATTTGATTTGGGAGTGTAGTGCAGGCTGTAGGAATGTTCCAAATACCACTGTAATTTAAGTTTCACCGTCCGTTTCACCAGTTGGCAGAGCAGATATCAGCAATATCGGGCGCAAGTCAATTGGTCGGGCCTGTGAAGGGTTTGGGAGCGGGAATGATCATGACCTCTGCCGTTCCTCGGGCAGGATTCACTCTCCAATATTTCGTTGATGCGTCCTCACAGGACGACTTCCGTCCCGTGTGGAAAATACATTTCAGTATTGGACAGATGGCCCGGACCGGCGTGCTTTTCCTGTAGCAAAGATCCGATTTCCGTCTAGCTCTGTGCGGGGGAATGGAACATTTATTTGTATGCGTCCAATGTCCCTCCGTGGGAGGTAAGCAGGTTGCATGGTTTTGGAATATGCGCCCGCTGCGAAGCCGAGTTAGTCCTTTCATTATGGCTACAATATTTTGAAAGCGATAACTTAAGGCAACGAAACTATATATGGCACGTAGTAACAGGTTTACCGAAATCCACAGGGCATTTGCGCTTCCCTGGCAGCACAAGTATGCTTGCTTGCTTGCTTATTTATTTATTTATTTATTTATTTATTTATTTATTTATTTATTTATTTATTTATTTATTTATTTATTTATTTATTTATTTATTTATTTATTTATTTATTTATTTATTTATTTATTTATTTATTTATTTATTTATTTATTTATTTATTTATTTATTTATTTATTTATTTATACGCCTAATGAAGGTTGAGAATTAAGGGCTTGTTAAACGAACAAGACAAACTCAACGACCAAAAACTGCAATTAAAACCAGGGGGTGGTGGTCTGTTAGTTTTGTCATTTGGTTGGAATAAATATTTAACTGCTATACAAGGCCGCATAACAAGGAAAAATGTGCTGCAAGGTATAATCCCAACCAAAAACTATCGGAGAAAGATACAGATGCCCTGTAAACGCGTAGTTTATTTGGCGAGAGGCGAATGTCACTGTTCCTTCTACGATTCTGCCTTTTTACGGCCCCACTAGAGTGCACTAAAGGATACTAGAGCCCAGAAGCGGGCGTAAGGAAGCGAGCGGGGCAACCACGAAATCCCTAAAACCTGCGTGAAACTTGGCCGCCATTGTTTGTGCCTTATTTACGCGCAGTGAAATCACCAATGTCACCGACACCGCGATTGTTTTTTCAGGTGTCGGCCGAAGACGACCCGGATAAAGTCTTCGAAGCGGTCGTTCCTGTCATGGATGAAATTATCAAGCCAAAATAGTGGCACTGATTACAGTAAAGCCCAGTCATAAATGAAGTTTACCGTCCAAAGTTATTTCTTTCTGCTAATGCTTAAAGGAGCACTGACACCTATTTTCGGCGTTAATATTATTGCACAGTTCGCTTCCTTCACTCAACAGAGTACCCTGGGTGAAATATGAGCCACCTGCGATGCGAAGAACATTGTTTAATTGGATCTCATTTATCGTGCCGACGGAGCAGCGCACGGAGCGGCACTCAGAAAATGGACATCAGCGTGACATCATCCAGGGAGAGCCAAAAGAAGTGACGCGGCAGCGCTCGTCAAAAGCTCGTGACGTCACTTCATGCGCGCGGCCCCACGAGCGGCGAGCGGGCGCAGCACCCCCTCAAGCGGGCGCCGGTGACGTCCGCACAAAGCGGTGAGGTCAGGCAGGGAGTCTGTCATATGCGCCGTTCGGGATGAAAGCGCGGGAATTTGAAACAAACGATTTTCAGGACGTTCAATGTAATTAACTATCGCGCGCTGAAGTATTTGAAGTGCTGTTTCAGGTTCGCCAGGCCATTAGGCGTCGATAAAAGCAATAAAGTGTAACATAAAATTTTCGTGTCAGTGCTCCTTTATAGCATTCCTCTCGCGCATGCATTTTTTCCAAGGTTCGAGGCTTGCCCTATTTTACCATTTATTTGAAATACTGCCAGTCTCGTTTTGAGACCAAAGGAGGTGCAGGTACAATAACAGTGAGAATAATTCGGTGGATAACATGACAGTGGTGATTAAACATTACTAAGGTGATGAAAAAGAAACATGCAGGTTTTGTTTGCACAGTGTTCAATGCCGAAAAGAAGATAAAGTGCGCCACTCGTCCTTCAACAAAATTGTGGCGCAACAGAATTGACGTTTACACTGGTGATGGCGTGCTGTTTCGCAAGAATCATACCTTTTTTATTGCACTGCTCAGAATAGCCATCTCTTGAAAACGTCTTCGGCGCTAACACTTGGAAGGCGAGAAGGCGAGTTGATATATATATTGTCAAGAAGACAGCCGAAACGCTGGTAGCCGGTTGAGGTTGTTTATTCTCAGGAGCGAAGCCGATGGGAACGCAGGTCTGAGCGTTGCAATCGCCAAGCTCGTTTCTGGAGCATGCAACTGCTGCGGTTCATCATCTTCCCTGACACCTCTTCGGCGCATATCCCCATGTGCGGATTGGAAATAATTCTTCATGGCCTATGCTGGTGAGGCGCATACCCCGATGGCTTGATGGCCTGTCGCGTCTGTTCATTACCGTCGCTACAATCGCCCCCGGTGCAAAAGGAGCCAACATGGCGACTTAGGGTAATGTCGACACCAGCGGGTCGTAGTAAGGCTTGAGCCTATCAACTTAGGCTGTTTCACGGTCACGGCGGCGAAGATCCGCGGACGGAATAACGGGTTCAACAAGGTAGTTCAGTGGCGAAGTGCGGGCGATGACCTTTTATGGACCTTGATATTTGGCCACCAATTTTTGGGAGAGACCGGGTGCTGGGCAGGGCACCCAAAGCCCATGCATGCGAATCAGGATCAAACGTCTTAGGACCTGTAGAGTCATCACGACGATGCTTCTGGCGCTGAATTGGTCAGCAGTTGTAAAAGAACGGCCGAGTTGTCGACATTCTTCGGCGTGATGGGCCATTTGTGAAACCGGTGTGTAGTCTGTGGCATCACGGTTGTAAGGGAGTATGGTATCCAGGGCGCATGTCGGCTCACGTCCGTAAAGCAAGAAAGACGGGGAAAATCCCGCTTCGCTTGCGTGGCCGTATTGTAGGCGTACGTTATAAACGGGAGCACGAGGTCCCAATTGGAGGGGTCTGATGACATATACATTCAAAGCATGTCGCCCATGGTGCGGTTGAATCGTTCCGTTAGCCCATTCATATGCGGGTGGTTTGATGAGCTTGTCCGATGTGAACCACGTGACATTCGGCGAGTAGCGCTTTCACGACTTCCGATAAGAAAACCCGTCTTCGATCACTCAGGAGCTCCCGAGGCGCCGTGTGCCGAAGTATAAAGCGACGTAGTAGAAAACTGGCGACGTCACGAGCCGTGGATGCGGGCAATGCAGCAGTTTCAGCTTACCTTGTCGGGTGGTTAACGGCAACAATTATCCATCTGTTGCCGGAAGCAGTAGAAGGAAGTGGCCCGTATAGATCGATGCCAACGCGGTCAAAGGGTTTTGCCGGGCAGGGTAGTGGCTGCAGGGGGGCGGTTGAGCGAGTAGGTGGCGATTTGCGGCGTTGACATTCCGTGAACGAGCGAACGTACTTCTGTACGAAGTTGTACATTCCACGCCAGTAATAACGGCGGCGGAGTCGCTCGTATGTCTTGATGGCGCCAGCATGGGCACAACTCGGGTCGTCATGAAATGAAGCGCATATATCTGCGCGCAAACGGCGTGGAATAACCAGAAGCTACTTGCAACCGCCCGAGAAATAATTTTGGCAGTAAAGCAGCTCGTCGCGCAGTTGAAAGTGAGAAGCCTGCCGTCGCAGGGCCCTTGATACACGGGTAGGTGACGCATCGGAGAGGAAGCTGATCATGGAAGCTATCCATGGGTCCTTTCGCTGCTCAGCGCACATGTTAGTAGCAGTTAGAGACGACATGCTGCAGTCGGTAGTGGCGAGGTGAGACACGTCAGCTGGGAGCGGAGAGCGCGAGAGGGCATCCGCGTCTGAGTGCTTCCGACCTGAACGGTAGACGACGTTGATATCGTACTCTTGGAGCCTAAGAGCCCATCGACCAAGGCGTCCACAAGGATCTCTGAGGGATGCCAGCCAACACAGTGCGTGGTGTCCAGTGACTACGTCAAATCGGCGGCCATACAAGTATGGGCGAAACTTCCCCAACGCCCATATTATGGCCAAACACTCTTTTTCAGTGACTGAGTAGTTGGACTCGGCCTTTGTCAGCGTCCGGCTGGCGTATGCAACGACGTGCTCCGCAAAACCAATTTTCGCTGCGCGAGCACGGCACCGAGGCCAATACTGCTAGCATCTGTGTGGACTTCTGTTGAAGCAGACGGGTCAAAATGTCGTAATATAGGCGGCAATGTGAGCAGACGACGGAGTGTCGCAAACGCCTCGTCACAGGACGCTGACCAAGCCGAAATGCCGTTGACGCTGCTGATAAGCTTTGTTAGTGGTGAAATGGACGCAAAGTTGCGAATAAACTGCCGAAAATACGAACACAGCCCGATAAAGCTCCTGAGTGCCTTAGGGTGGTCGGTTTCGGGAACCCCGCGACGGTACGAAGCTTGGTCTCGTCCGGACGAACGCCCCCCTTGCAAACGACATGACCAAGGATGGTCAGCTTGCGCACGGCAAAGTGACACTTCTTCAGATTGAGCTGCAGTCCAGCCGTGGCAAGGCACGTCAAAACTTGCTCTAGGCGAATCAGGTGCGTCTCAAAATCTGGAGCGAAAACGACTACATCGTCCAAGTAACAAAAGGCACATCTTCCATTTGAGGCCGCGCAAAACACTGCCCATCATTATTTTGAACGTGGCTGGGGCATTGCATAGCCCGAATGGCATGACGTTGAATTCGTAGAGGCCATAAGGGGTTACGAATGCCCTTTTTGTGCGATCAGCCTCCGCCATTGAGACCTGCCAGTATCCGGATCGTAAGTCGAGGGATGAGAAAAATTTGGCTCCCTGCAAACAGTCAAGCGCATCATCGATGCGAGGGAGCGGGTAGACGTCTTTGCGTGTAATGGTGTTCAAACGTCGGTAATCTACGCAGAACGTAATGGATCAGTCACGTTGTCTTCAATAATTTGGCACTCAGTCGGTGACACACGATATGGGCGCTACCGAAGCGGGGCATGTGGACCAGTATCGATGGAGTGGGTGACAACGGACGTGCGACCCAGCGAGCTTTGCGCGTGGTCAAACGATGAACAGAACTTCCGAAGCAATGCAGCAAGTCGCGCTCGTTGGTTTGCGTACAGGTCTTCGTCCATGCACTGGTGGAAAGTAGCAGATTGCAATTGTTCTGGTACGCCGGAACTAACGCTCAGTCCGTCAATCTGAAGAGGGCGCAAATGGTCAGGTACGTCGAAGACTAGCCGGACATCCACAATCTCTATAAAACCAAGTGTTTCTCCGCTTAAAAGGGAACACGGAGTCGCCGACGGTTCGTGACCGACATACTTGCGTGATCACGAGTAGTTAAAATGGCACAAGGCAAAGGAAGACATTTCCGACGGAGGAAAATGGCTTAGGCCGTAAAGAGAACAGTTGCGTCTGGGACAGAGGTGCAACATAATGGAACGAGGACAGAGGAGCCAGGCGGAACGTCAGTGTCTTCAGCAATTAGTGGCTTGGTAGTAGGGGCACCATCGGAATCCTCTAAGACGTCAGTGGAAAATTCAACTTCGGCACGAGCACAGTCAATAATAGCGTTGTGGCGGGAAAGAAAGTCCCAACCCAGGATGACGTCATGGGAGCAGGATGGCAGGACGATGAACTCAATGATATATGAGATGTTCTTGATAACGACCCATGCAGTGCAGGCAGTAAGCGGCTTAATGGGTTGCGAAATGGTGGCTCGTAATGAAAGTCCAGAAAGTGGCGTCATCACTTTTCGTATATAGAGAACGGCAGAGACGGGCATGGATAACAGAAACAGCGGCTCCTGTATCGATTAGAGCAACAGTAGGGGCACCTTCTACAATCACGTCAATAACATTTTTTGGCGAAAATTGAGGGCTTGTGCAGTTTGGCGGTGACGCAGCTCTTGCCTCAGGAACTGCGGCTGTTAATTTTCCTCCCAGTCACTGGTCGGGCGGCGACGTGGGAGAAACTGAGCGGCGACGTGGGGAGGAGGAACGGCGGCTGGTGAACGGCGGCTGTTCAGAAGACTCGGTGGGCAAATTCTGCGGCGGAACATACGACGGGCCGTGGGGGCTAGCGTAAAAAGGTGCTTGAAAAATGTTGGCGGGCGGCAGCATACGACGACGACAGTAGCGGACGACATGTCCGGGTGTCCGACACGCGAAACAGATGGGCCGATTGTCCGGTGTGCGCCACGCATTCGCAACGTAAGGACTGGCCATAGGGGTTGGAAGTGGTCGTGATGGTACGTGAGTCGGCGCAATGGGCACCGCAGGCTGGAACGACACGGCTGGTTGCGGCGCTGCGGACTGGAAGAATGGAGCAGGCGGTGGTGTCGGCCTGGCTGTCGCTCCAGCGTAGGTGAGAGGGGCGTAGGGGCAGCGACTGGTGCGGTGTGTTCGGCTGGTGGTAATGCGTTAGCTACCTGTTCCCGTATCATATTCCGGAGTGTAGGCGCCAGCGGAGAAGGTTGCTGTGCGGTGCAGGCGAGCAGGGACACTTGGCGGGCCACCTCTTCTGGGATAAAATCTTTGATGCGGGAAAACAGAGCGGAATCCTCGTCACACGTTGCCGCCACGCTCGCCACGGACTCCCTGCGAGCACAGGCTTGTCGAGTCAGAGCTCGCTGCTTGCGTAGGTCGTCAAAACTCTGACACAAGCTGACGACATCCGTAACAGTTTTGGGGTCTCTAGCTAAGAGCATCTGGAGCGCGTCGTCGTCAACGCCTTTTAAGATGTTCCGGACCTTGTCAGCTTCCGTCATGGAGGGGTCAACGCGTTTGCATAGGTCAATGACGTCTTCGATATAGCTGGTGAACGACTCGCCAGCCTGCTGGCCACGTGCACGTAAGCTCTGTTCGGCGCGAAGTTTTCGCACAGCAGGGCGGCCGAAAATTCTAATGAATTCAGTAAAGAAATTAGACCAAGGCGGGAGATCGGATTCATTATTGTTATACCACGTTCCTGCGACTTGGGTTTGAGAGAAAGCGACGTTGCTAAGCTTGGCATTGTCGTCCCACTTATTATACGCACTCACGCGTTCGAAGGAAGCAAGCCAGTCCTTGGCGTCGCTGTCGCCTGTACCGCTGAACTTGGCCGGGTCCCTCTCGCTCATGAAGCCCAAGGAGGTTGTAGTTTTATACAACCTCCTTGATAGAGCCCCGGCAGATCACGGGCTGACTGGTTTCTCTGGACATTGGTGGTGGTAGCGTCCGGGAACGAAGCTCCAGGGCGGTATCGAAACTCGTGACCTCCACCACTTGTCAAGAAGACAGCCGACACGCTGGTAGCCGGTTGAGGTAGTTTATTCTCCGGAGCGCAGCCGATTGGAACGCAGGTCTGAACGTTGCAATCGCCAAGCTAGTTTCTGGCGCATGCACCTCCTGCGGTTCATCGTCTTCCCTGACACCTCTTCGGCGCATATCCCCGTGTGCGGATTGGACAGAGTTCTTCATGGCCTATGCTGGTGAGGCGCATACCCCGATGGCTTGATGGCCATCAGGAAGTGCAGGAAATAAAAAAAAAAAACCTTAACATACATACCCAAGAAAGTGGTTGGGAAACAGCCCCGCCGGTAGTGTAGTGGTCATCGCACCAGACCGGTATTCTGGAGGTCGTGGGTTCGGATCTCACCCGGCGGGCATTTTTTCACCCCTTTCTTTCTGACTCAAAAAATTCATCTGTTTCTATGACCTACCGCATTCCCTCCTTTGCTTTCCGAGGTTTTCTTGACTGCCAACCTTTATTAACCGAGCCCCTCATTTCCCATTTCTGATTCGCTACATGCATAGCGGGACTGAGAGTGACAGATTGCGACTTATTCAGGCCTTCGTGATCAGCATTATAACATACTCCTTCCACTAAGTTCCTGCCAGTGCTACTGAGTTACAGAAAGTCAATTGCCCCAACAGAAAAGCCTACAAAGCGGCACTTCAGATACCCTTGCACTCTTCCACTGCCAGGTTAGATCGTCTGGGTATCCACAATAATGCCGAGGAGCTTGTGGAGACGCACCTATCAGGACAAGTGGCACGCTTATCCACTACCTCAAGACGATCGGGCCTACCAGTCATGGAGACCTTTCAGCCGCAAGTTCGGAAATCCATGTCAGGTGCAGCAGCCGGGCCTCCGATGAAGGGAGAGGGGCCGCCAGCTCAGCTCTTTCTTCGGCCTTAGTGGGAGTTGCTCCAATTGTTTCTTTTCTTTTTGCGAGCCCCTGAAGTGGCGAAAGCCCACGCGCAAGCCTGGACGACGCCGGGCGCTCCTCACGAGACGCACGCTCACGTACTCTCGGTATTTTCTTGCTATTTTTTCTGTTTATGGACGGCGCAACCAAGAGCTTAAATAGCTCTGCTGACGGCAACAGTATTGCAATGCGAACAGAAGCATTGCAAGCACGAGCTACCTTACCGGGGCACTGAGTTTTACCAGAACCTAGTGCCGCGAGATGGCTCTGCGCTGCGGTGAGTAACAAATTTGAAAATCTGCTGCCTTCATTTATTTTTAGAAATTTTGTCTCGATGTCCTCAAAACATTTCCAGTGGTGGCTCAAAGGTCGGGGTTTCAGGTGGGCTCGGCTACGTCACGTGGCTCTCAGCTCGCGCTGTCGGCGCCTCCAGCACACAGCATCCAGTTCGTACACATACCCAAGGAGAAGTTCTCATGAGAAGCTAAAATATCCAGCGCAGCACACGTACAAGCGTAGGTGAGGCAGATCAACTACGACGCGCTCTACGAGTCACGCGTTCATCACCGCAGCCGTTGTGACATGATTGCCTTTTGCCCGCACGTTTGGATCATCGACAATACTCTTGATAGAGCGCTCGATGTCTTGTCCGAAGTACACTCCTGTGATGACCAACACGACGGACACTAGCACGACCACCACGACGGTGAAAATGTTGACCACGTAGTCGGGTATGATGGGCGGGGGTCGCTGTTTCTGGAGTACGGTCACCACGTCCGGTAGGCTGCCGTCCATGGACGTCTCTTCGACGTCCAACCGGTGCATGCTGACGCAGCTCGGCAGATCGCTCCAAGAACACTTGAAGAAGGCCTCAGCAACCCGAACAGGGCTTGCATGCACAAGACGCTGCAACGAGTTGATGGCGATGGTGATGGTGAAGGCCCGCAGAAAATGACGCATACCCAATCGCGAGGATTAATCTGGCTTCATTATTCAGTGGATTGATTTTCTTAATCCAATGAGGAGGCTCGTAGCCCAAGGAGGGCCAGGGGTTATATTAGTTGGGTTGCTCGTCCTCGGGCCTTTTGTCGTGAATGATGTCATGGGGGGTTTGTCACGCTTGCTTAGGCACCACTTTTCAGCGCGCAGCGCCCAATTTTTCCGGTCAAAGCTGGCTCCCTGCAGACTAATCGGAGATGGACATTTCGGTCAGTAGAGGATGGCCATTTATTGAGTAAAGCAGCTTCACCCCCGCCGGAGCTTGTGCACTGTCATAGTAATTAGTAGAGGTCTGCCACTGTGCCCTGCCGGAAGTGCACGTGGGTGCCGATGTAGAGGACGTGGCTGCATTTGTACCGTTTGCGTATGATGCCTAGTGTGTATGCCGCGTTTGCATGTGTCATTAAGACCTGTTCTCGCCTCTTGAGGCAATCGTCATCAGGCAGGAACACCGAGGGTGTAGTTTCTTCAAGGCGTTTGCGACTTCCTCGCTGCAACTGCGATGAATTCAGTGACTTAAAAAATACAACGAGAAAGTGAATAAGCAGGAAAATATATACTAAAATGGTGAGGTTTGGCGGTGTCGGGGGTGTGAGTAAATTAAGAAATTTGTGCCGCTTGAGATGTGCTGGCGCATTGTCTTAATCAGTGAGTCGGGAGAACACGTGCGAAAAATGCTCTAAATACTGCGCTCAGAAAATTCCGTCGGAAGGTTAAAGATACAATGAAGGAATAGAAAAGGGTGTTAGACAGAGATGCAGATTATTCATTGCAGAAAGCCTCACTGTATCATGAGTAATGAAATGCTTAAAGGTGTGGATGTTGAGACAAGTTGTCTGTGCTGATTCCTACCACGAGAAAGAAAGGCGGCGCAGAATTTGAATGTGCGGTGATTCGCCAAGCATTCTCAAACAATGAATATTATGAATATGAAGTACGGGCACAAACTCGGCGCTTTACTAAGCATCTTGAGAGGAAACTTCAGGCAGATCATTCGGGTAATATGGCTACCGAGAGGAGGTGTAGCAGTAGGGGGAGAATAACTCGATGGAGTGATGAAATAAGAACATTCGGGGGCGAAAAGGCACTCGGGCATTGCTAGAGAGGAGCGGTTTAAAGGCTATTAGGCCTCGTCCTGCAGTGGGCATGTTGCTGATAATGATGATGACGTCAAAGATATGCACACAGAAAAGTCACGATAGCTCCCGTGGACTAAACCAACTGAGGCGTGGTGGTATCGCGTCTCCAGCTTATTGGCGCATTATTCCGCGCTTTCTTCTTTACCTTTCCCGCCATTTTTGTTTAAAGTGTTGTTCTTGTCTTTTCACCATGCGTGTGCGCTTCTGCCAGCAACTATGTAGGATTGTATACGGCCCGTCAAGTTGCGAAATTTCAACTTTTGTTTCCTTGCCATCCTCCATAAACTTGTATGTGGAAATGAACACTCGTTCATTTTTAGTTCTTCTCAATTGCCACTCTTCTCTCTCTCCCCCACAATACCCTCGCTCACTTTTTCTAACTTTCACTCATATCCCTCCCCAATCACTCGACCACCAATTCCCAATGGGAAAGTAATGCACTAGTGAGCAGGCTCACCAGTAGTATTTCTAGCTGATTTAACGGACAGACAGACCCAAAATTTTGGCGTTCAGTTGGCCCGAGAGACTATCGTCTTTAAAGCGGCCATGAAGACAAAATAAGAGTTTGGACCCTTAAAGAAATTATTGACTGATTGATTGTAGGGTTTAACGCACCGACGCAACGCAGGCGATGAGGCGAGCCGCAATGGAGGGCTCCGGATTAATTTTGACCCCATGAGGATCTTTAACGTGCGCCGAAATCTCGTACACGCGGGCATTTTAAGTGCAGAGCACTTTAGGCGCTCGCCTTGTCGTTCTAGCTCACTCGCTGGAACCAAGCATATCGCCACGGCGTTACGGTGTTGCCTGTCATGGTCCCTTCGCCGCGGCATAATGGCTTCGAAAGTTAAGCGGCTATGTCAGGATATATATAGTACGTAGCGCGAGCTAAGGTTCAGCTGGTTATTCTTAGCTTTCCTGGTTTTCTAGGATATTAGCTGATTATCATGCTTACTGCTGCTTATCCAATCCCAAATCCAATCCAATCCAATCCAATCCAATGCAATGCAATCCAATCCTCGCGCTTAATTGCGCAGCACGGCTCTCCAGGAGCTACGCGAAACTGGTCAACCTCGGCCAGTGTAACCAATCCAATATAATCCAATCCAAGTAACGCCATTGTTCGCGGCGTCGTACCCCAGAGGCTTCGAAAGCCAAACGGTTTATATATACTCTGTGGCAACTTAAGAACGGCACCGGAAGTTGCCGCTGTGCCTTATCACCGTAGCCGAATGTTTCTCCGCGCGGCGCAAGTAGGGCGTTACTGGGAATATTTTGAACATAGCGGGAGCCGTTCTCGTGATTTTTTGGACTTAATATGCTTATAAACGACTCCAGTGACGACAAACAAACTGCGTGAGACAAGGCAGACGATATCACTCATTCATATCAAACCCCTTTCAAAACGCGCGCGCACTGACGTCACGGGTCCGGTGATTTGGCCGACTCATACGCTACATGAGGTGGTGCCGTTCTTAAGTTGTAACTGAGTATAGTCGTAGGCGTTCGAAACTCGTGAAACGCTGGCGCTTGTCATACATCTTCCCGTTGTTTAGCGCAAAGAAAACTATAGGTACATCTGAGAAAAAATATACGTAATTATCCAGGAGCGCTGGTTTTTACGACAGCAAACGCAAAATGTGTCAGTGCAACGCCGGCACGTGCGGGGAGAAAGGCATAAAGAGAACAGAACAGTTTCAGGCAGGGGGCGCGCGAGCACTGCGAAGGCGGGAAATTTGAATTGCATGGGGCGGTAGCAGTAAGCGGATAACGGCGGTATAGCCCATTATGGCGGCGAATCACTGCTCTGCACTTCCCACAGCTTTCACATTGAGTGGAACGGCTTTAATTTTTTTTGCTTTTCGCCTCCAACAGAAAAGCGGCAGCCGCGGCCGGGAATCGAACCAGCACACCACAAAAGCAATGTGCCCGTGCATATCGTATACAGGGTTGGCAGAAAAGCTGTAACGCAAGGCCAGGGTTTAGCCGTTCACAGTTGGCACTGCTCCGCCCACACCGTGCCCCGCCCCTGACCGCCGTGGTCGCTTGAGCTGTGGTGGACGCGCAGTTGCTCGCTGTGCGCGCGCTCTGCTGTGAGATACTTTTTCGCCCCCTCCGATGCGTCGTTCCCAGTGTTACATGGGCGAAGACATCCAAGTACAGACGTCCGTCATGCCTTGGTTGCGTTGTGGGCGAGCAGCTTGCAGGGTGGTTGCCTCCGATCCGGCGATGAAGTGCCAAAGTTAAACTTAACTGGTTTAATGCATAACGAGTAGAGAACAGCGATGACACCGGAGGCAGCACACTGGTATGCTTAGAACATGACAACTCGAACGGGCAGAGAAACGTTCTTTACGGTGGCCCAGGACAGCCCAGGACGCACTCCCCTCTCGTCATAAAAGAGAAAAGAGTATATTTAAAATATACTCTTAATTGCAACGCTTGAAACAGGTGTCGACACGTTAGAGTCAAACACATACACGCAAAGCAACTCTCGCAGAGTCGGAGAGGGGATGACTCACACTCTGCTGCCGTCAACTGACGCTACGGTAAACCGCTGCATGCTCAAGAAGGTTCCTGCCACGCCGCATTCTCGCCACCCCAGGAGCGTGCACCCACTTGCATCATTCAGCGCTATGTGGATTTCACCTCCCATCTCCAATGGTATGCGCGAAAGTGGTACGGCGCGTCGTTGCATTGTGCGCTGAAGCCTGCGCGCCGCGTCAACGCACACTATCGTACGGACACGAAACTTTCATGCAAGTATTTTTTCGCTGCTATGGGTGCCTGCTAGCCCACAGTGGAGGAAAGAAAGCTTAGGAGAGGCCCCGCTAGCCACCGGCGTATTGGGAGAAGTGTGGAAGACGTGACGCAATTTTTCCGTGGCCATTATACGCCTCGAGCTTCGCGATCGCTGCGCCGCCTGCCGCCGCTTCTCCGCGGCGTTGGCGGGATTTGCGCTGCGTGGCTGATAGGGGATCGTGCAGTGTTTTGGTTCTGTTTCGCTTCTTTTCGCCTTTCCGCGCCCTAAAAAACTTGTTTAGGTCACTTAAAATGCAGCTGCATCTTCGTAGAGTACGCGATCGCCTGCAAGTGATACCCGGGGACGCGGTTCTGCGCGCTTCGTCGCTGCTCTTCCGGGCGTCGGCGACGGCCGCAACATATCACCCATGTCATCTCCAAAGCATCAGGCACAATTGAATTATACTGTCGCCTCGACCTGATACTGGCACAATGAGAGGTTGGCTTCATTTTGCAGCGTGGACAACGAATGCGGTTTCGTTTCGAATATATACGTCGCAGAAAAATATGTTTTGGGGATGTGATTACCCAATCCCACACAATAACTTATGCCTTATATAAGAATTATAAACCATGCGAAAATGTTAAGTATATTCCAAGCCTGTGCGTCGTTAAATATGTGCCCACAGACGCCATATAGCAAGGACCAAGGCAAGTTAATGAAACAGCGGAAAAATAAATGCTGTGCAAGTGCGGAATTAAGAAACATAATAGCTCTAACGGAAATGAAAAAAAAACAAAAACTGTGCAGCTTCTGACATGCTAAAGACGTTCGTCGAAACATAAGCTAGGTAGGGTTCATTAGACCAACTATACGCGAAATGCGCTGCTATTGCGCGACACATTGGTGGTGGGGGGGGGGGGGGAAGGGGAGGGGGGACGCTGTGTACAAATGCGGAGCGGAATCAAGCAATGAATGTTTTAGTAATCGTTTCACTTTCACTTTCAATTTAGTTCACTTTCCTTTTGTTTTGCTACTTCAACGAAGAGCTGATCGTACGGCGGACGCATTTTTGGAAGTATACAGGGTAGGCTGTTCAACAAACGATGAAAGGTGTCGTTGTAAGAGTGTGGTATGTGATAAGGCCCTCTGATTTCAGTTTATGGTTTATTCTGCAGGCTCCCTGTGCCATATGACGATATTTCGAAGAAGCATTTAGTCGCGGACGCGGATTATATTCTAAGCCCGTCTCCGCCCACCTCGCAGAGGATATATGTAGCAGATGAGTGCTTGCGGGCGCTCACCTCACGACAAGACGACTCTGTCGTGTGCTGATGCATTGTCCATGGTACGTTTGTTAAATATTCCCGAAATTAACACAGACTGGCTTGTAAATGGTGGTGATCAATATCTGAGGTATAATATTGGCAAACGTAACTGGCGTGCTGTCAGGTATGAGTGCTCCGCTGATTATGTAAGCGAACAAAACCGATTTAAATCGTAGTGTATAGCCGTAGCATGAACATCTGAGGAACCGGTGGTTACGGAGACACGGCTAGTAAATTCAGGTCAGTGTAACTACAATCGGCTCCATCATACGCCGGTTCCGCGACGCTGACCTGTGACACACACCTGGCGCTTATACAGACCGAATATACCACACTAAGATCGCGTCAGAAACATTTACGCTCTCCTAAACACACCCTATTTGCGGACAGAGTGACTGCTCCACATAAACATGGATTTCAAGCGCCCTCAAATGGTAAAGCTCAGTCGTGAACGTGCCGCAAAAGTAGCGGCGGCACTGGGGAGCGGGGCGCGGACTCCCGCGGCTGCTTTCGAAACGGGCCGCTAGGGGGATTTCAGTGGCGCCCCTACTAGAGTTCCTGTATATAGCTCCCGCAGGGAGCTAAGAGTTGCGCGACCCTTTTCCACGCGCCGCCGTGATTGCGACACTCCGGTTATCCATGCCGCGCAGAGAAGCCCCCACAACGGCTGCGCCGCAGCCGCCGACGCGGGCGGCACCGCAGGAATCCAGCGTAGCCGCCGTAAGGCGCCGCCGACCGAAGCGCCCCCACCGCGCGTCGGCCGACGTCGGAAGCGTGGCGGCGAAGCTCCTTCACTCGCGACGGGCGGCTTTCCCGCAGCAATCCGGATAACAAAGATGGCGGTCGGTCGCGCAACTCTTAGCTCCCTGCGGGAGCTATATACAGAAACTCTAGCCCCTACAGGCCGCGCTCGAGGCGTATAGGCCGATAGCAACCGCATCCTAGCAACGGCGCCGAAGGCCGGCCCATCGCGGCGATACGTTACTGCGTGGTCCCGCCAGTAGCCAATAGTCGCCGGGCAAAGACGAAGCAGACGACAGTGGAGTGAGCGGAGGCGGAAAAGGTGGCACTTAAACACAAAAGAACGTCCTACAGAAATGGAGTTTCCGGCTGAAGTAGAAGCGATGTCAGGGCCTCTCTTAAGCGTTCTTTCCTCCATGTAGCCCACTGGCAACTCGTTTATTAGTGTCAGTTTCGGTTTCGACTAAACGATCACCAAGGCCGCTGCCATGACAGGAGGGCGCCCGTAACGTCACCGTTCTTGTCGCACCACTGCCAGTGTGGACGCGCAACCCCAGACCGGCCGTGATCTCCATCTCCACGCGCGGGCAGCATGACGTCAGTTCCAAAACCGTGACGTTATACACACGGTGGAACCACAGCCAGCGCGTTGGCCACGTCACGGGCGCCCTCACGTCGGCAGTTTGGGGCCAGGAGGAACAGATGGCGTCATGCAGATGCCGATTGCGGAAGGGCATTCGTTCTGAGTTTTCTCGAGCGCAAAAATTTTTAAGTGCAATGCACTTCTTAAGCGACCCTGAACCTGCGTCCACCGACGATGTCCGCGCACGTGGAGATGGGCGCGCGCAGCCTGGCCGCTGACATGGCACATACCCACGTGGGGGATTGGCCAGGAATCTCCTGGTCTTCCTTGGCAACGGGGGGAGATGGGCGCGCGCTGCCTGGCCGCTGACATGGCACATACCCACGTGGGGGATTGGCCAGGAATCGGGCGTGAGAAGGGCTAATGCACCCGCTTAAAGGAGTACTGACACGAAATTTCAAAGCTGAGATCCGCTCTAGCAATCAAGTACAACGACAACACAAATAGGTGTCTGTGAATAAATGCATCTTTCTTTCTTTGTAGTTGTGTGTGTGTGTGTGTGATCTCTCTTTCGCGAACATTACCGAACCGCGCAAATTCAACTCGTGCATTCGCACTTTCACATTCTTCCCCTCGGGGAAATGCGGGGAATTTTTAAGTAAATTTACAATGCGCTATACAGAACGGTTACTGTTGAAACTTATCTTCCTATACAAAGGAAGCATTTTACGTATCCCAGTTTTGAAATTTCGTGCCCGTAGATGCGAGAGCGTAATTACGTCATCTATAAACCCAGCCAATGTCTACCCCCTTACTTCTAACTCCTCCCCAACTAGGTTTTTTTCGCGCGTGCGCACGGAGTTGGCCCGGAGGAGTTTTCCGCGTACACGGTACCGCCAGATTTTCCTTTCGCCTAGCAATATAAAGCTGAGCTTTAAAGGACTGCCTTGTCCCGATAACACTGGAACCACTTTTACCGCGAACTTCAAATTATCTGGATATTAAAGGGGCCACGCAGACAAAACACACGTTTGGTTCATTACCTCGTTAGAATCATACTGACACCACTTTTGACGCACACTTCGCTCACATAAGCTACATAATTAGGAAAAAAGGGAATGGCCAAGCGACCCACTAGCTCATTTCCCGCAACAGAACCTATATGATGCCATATGTGCCCAGCTGTGCGATTGGCTGAGGCCGGCAAAAACAAACGCAAATCTGGCAGGGCTTATAAGCTTGCCGAACGAGTATTTGCGTCTAAATGTAGTGCATATGTTTTTACATCAGTAAGAATGGTGCGTTAAACAACGAAAGTTACGAAAATACACGTAAACATATAAGTACCGATGCGCACTGCTGTTGGTACTGGGCTATGCTTGTTTTAGCTGCATAGCAGTCCACCGCTTTGGAGCGTCTTAGCCGACACGGGCCGATTGGCGTAGGCGACGTTGTCTTACGTGACCCTGTTAGTCGAGCATGCCCTATGTTTCCAGAAACGATTACTTTCTACCGTAAAAAATAAAAACAAAAACAGCCAGGTGTAAATACGGTCAAAAACAAAGCAACAATGGCCAACGGTTCGTGGCTGAGTGCCATCTGGGAGGACTGATGGCAAGCAAGACTGCAGAGACGAATGACGTAGTGCAACTTCGTTTTAATACGCGACTTCATTGCAGACGTCACGCAAATACATGATTTGGCGGGAGAATCAAAATTTTAAACTAAATCGATTAATTTTTCAGTAATTACGGCACCATTTGCTGCCGGACAAGCGCTGGGGGCTGTATAAAACACGAAACATTTCGAATAAAACAAACTTGTATTTTGTCTGCATTGCCCTCTTTAAGGAATACGGATGAAGGAGTGGCTACTCCCCAGCCATTTTCTGCCGAGGTCTCTATTACCTGACAGAGCCTTGTTTGTACGATTTTCGGCCGCCGTCTAGAGGCTTAGTAACACGGTTACCAGCGCACGCAGACGGGGACACGGAAAGAAGAAACGACAGGACACGGCGCTAAACTACAACTGATTTTTTATTCAGAAAAGAAAGACATATAAAATCCCGCACATCCAATAGCATGGCCAACATATGTCTTTCTTTTCTGAAAAAAAAAATCAGTTGTAGTTCAGCGCCTTGTCCTGCCGTCTCTTCCTTCCCTGTCCCCGTCTGCGTGCGCTGGTAACCGTGTTAATATGCATCCCCAACTAGCCCACCAAGCCATCCTCGTGAACTTCTACAGACACCGCCAAGAACTGACTGGGAGATTTTAGTTGGGACTCTGGTTCCGTTTCATCGTATCACAAATGCTAACATGCAATTATCACACTCATAACTACGTTGACATCAAAATATAACTATCATAACACACTGATAAGTGTATTTACTTTTACTGTCACTGCTGCCGCTATTGCGTTACCGCTGGTTTTTGTGGTTGGAAGAGAGCTAGCGTATACCAAATGCCAATTCTTTCAGATAAGACGAGTTTAGATTTTGTTTTCATGGCCACTTTACAACCAAGGTGTCCTTCGGGTCCCCGCGACGGCTTACCGGTACAGTGCAGGCTCCGCAATGAATTACCTGGTCAGTGGTTGTGTTTACCATTTCGTAATCGGTGGTGGCCTTTGTTTAGATACTCAGTACCGGCAGGCGCGTTTTACTTTTTAACATGGGTGAATAATGTCCACGCAAGCAGGTACGAGGTTTTGTAAATTTTGCCCATCCATTTTAGCAGCGCAGCACACCGACAACTTGAGACGCTGTCACCATTCTGGAAGCAGCAGCAGGAAGTTGAAACTTGTACAAGTCAACCCCGAGTGTGTGCCTAACTTGTAAATAAAGCGTGATTCACTGCGAGTTGCTGTTCCGCGCGATGTACTGGCCGTCTCATTACTTTTGCCGCACCTCGTAAATTATGTCCGACAACTGCAGAGCCCTCTGCTATAGACAGGGCTCGCCATGCCTATATAGACAAGCTGAGCACAGGATCGGGACAACCTTTGCTGTTCCAGCTATACTGCTCATTGCGGGCTACGCAGACGAGAAAAAAAAAAAAACAAAAACGCAAGGACAATGAAAACACAATAATTTCATGCAGGTTTTATTGCCCAATAATCAGTTAAATTTTAAAGTTTACATGCTCGCTTGTACTGATATCAATTAACATTAGCCGGACCAACACAGAGTTCAAGATGCTGTATATACACTTGACGCCAAAACGACATTTCCGGCTTTGATTACCGCCCGGCATCTGAAAAAACAAAACAAAACAATAGAATAAAGCGAGTTTGTTTGGAACGGCGAACACTGTGGTTCAGCACTCCAGTTAATTGCACTATTAATTCAAAACCATCCGAGCGGAGTTAGTTGTGTCCCTTTAGCTGATGGCGGTACGTAGATTTCTTCAGTTTTTGTGAATAGTCGCCTTTCTTCGACAGCTGCTTAAAACTAGACATGCTTGGTTTAATTTTTTTCTTAAACTGTGCAACGGATACTTTAATTGAAATAATAGTTACCGCCGGTTATCAACTTTTGTTTTGAATGAAATTGGGTCACAGGTTTTCCCCGCGCCCAGAAAATGTTGACATGCGTAAACCGTGCTTACAATGCTGCCAGCTGTTGGGAAAGATTTTTCCTCACACACATTATTATGGACGAAGTTTTTTTTTTTGCAGCGGGGTGAGGACCAACAAGGCAGTGAGCCAAGACCGACTTAAAATCCATCCATCCATCCATCCATCCATCCATCCATCCATCCATCCATCCATCCATCCATCCATCCATACATCCATACATCCTTACATCCGTCCGTCCGCCCGTCCGTCCGTCCGTCCGTCCGTCCGTCCGTCCGCCCGTCCGTCCATCCATCCATCCATCCATCCATCCATCCATCCATCCATCCATCCATCCATCCATCCCACCCACCACCACCACCACCACCACCGCCACCACCACCATAATCATCATCATCATCATCATCATAGGCCTATCTACGCCCACCGCAGGGCAAAGGCCTCTCCCAGTGATCTCCAATTATCCCGGTCCCTGTGCTAACTGCGACCAATTTATCCCCGCAAACTTCTTGATCTCATCTGCCCATCTAACTTTCTGCCGCCCCCTGCAACGCTTGCCTTCTCTAGGGATCCACTCTGTTACCCTTAATGACCAGCGGTTATCTTGCCTTCGCATTACATGACCTACCCATGTCCATTTTTTCTTTTTAATTTCTACTAATATGTCCTTAACACGCGTTTGTTCCCTGACCCACTCCGATCTCTTCTTGTCCCACCATCCCCCCCTCCAAAAGTGGATGTCCAGCGAAGCTGTTGTAAACTATTACACATGCTGAAGGGTAGGGTACGAAATGTTCCTCGTCTCGGTGGGCTTGTCGCTTGCGCTCGGCTTCTCTGGCGGAAAATGCTGGACCACGCCTAGCCCGACGCATGCGCTGGCCCTCGAAAGACGTCCCCCCTTTTCGAGAGCAGCTGAAAACCTAACCTTTACCAGAAGCACGGGGGGGGGGGGGGTCACATTGTTCACAGGCACGTTATCATTCGTCATGTAGTTTCGACGGCATGTTTTGTGGTTTTTCTTTACACGAATACTCAGCTACAGTCAAACCCGTTTATAGCGTATTGCAATATGGCAATATGTACCGGGATTGGTTCGATATATCCAATAGTTCGATATAGCCGAACCCGCCTATAACGAACTAATTGTTACAAGTTCGCAAACCCAGGGAGCCCCCACCTTTTCTCGCCTTCCGCAACTCCACCATCCCCGCATGCAGAAACAAACACATTAAAGTAGCCAGTACCATACCCAAAATAATCCATTTATTGCAAGTAATAAAGCTACTTTCCGCCTGAACTGCCTACTTTGCAAAGAAAAAAACGGTGATTTTTGCTTTCACTTTCATTTTGGCGGCTTCAAATAGCATAGCATTCTCCACACGAAACATTGTTACACCAGTTCGAGTCCGCGTCCTCCAAAATCTAAGACGCATTCGCCGAGCACATCGACTCCCAAAAGCGCTTCATTATAAGCGTCGGACGGCTTTCACTCGAGACATCATCGGGAACATGGGGGAGCTCTTCCCGCAGTTCACCGATGCTGCTGTCTTGGTCCGGACTCGCTGACTGCGCGGGTTCCGTCGTGAGTCCCGCGCGTCGGAAACAGTTACGGAAAGTGTCTGGCGTCACGTCGTCTGTGCGAGGCGCAATGTCTCAGTCGCAACCCTTGCTTTGTGGTCGCGGCCAATCCGCATCCCCATCGCCGCTCTGAGACCGTGCATTCCGGCGGCCATTTTCAGCGCGCAGAGTTCGATATATCGGATGTGAATTTCGTTATAAGGAATATGTTTCCCATGTATTTCCGTAACTGAAATATTTTTGTTCGATATATAGCATAATTCGCTCTATCCGGGTTCGTTATAGCCGGGTTTGACTGTATACGCTGTATGCCTGCTTAGCCTGACGCATGCGCTCGGCGTCGCGGTCGAGACTGATGGGTCCTGCCTTCGTTGTTCGTTTACGACGTGAGATTTTCCGACAAACCAGAGGCTGAAAGCTGCGCTGTAAAAAAACTGAGGTTAGAAAGCCTGCGGGGTTGGACAAGATATGCTTCGCACTAAAACATCGGCCTCGAATCTGCTTGCTTCGTAGCAGATGACGTCGAAAGACGCTAGTAATTCGGCTGGCGCTGCCACGTAAAGCTTTCTTCTCCTGCTCCTAGGCCTCATGCTCCCAATCTCCTTTCCTTCCGTGCCGTTTCATTTTTGCCTTTACTACCCCGGACTATAATCCTACTGTCCCCGTCCTCCTTTCTTCCCCTCCCCTCTGACCACCACAATTTCTTTCCATCCACCGCATTCCTCCGCAGTATCCCCATGCCTTGCGCTCTTCCTGCCTTCCTCCTCACATTCTCATCTCTGACCCTCCCCCTTTCCTGTCCCTCTCTGTCATACTTTCCCCTTTCTTAGTTCTCCAGTCCTGATACCCTCTTGTACATATTTTCTCATCCTATTTTATTCCGATTACTCTTTAAATTTCTTGCCTCCTCTCCGATTCTCTTCCTTTTATTCCCCCCCATGCTCTACCTTTCCCCCTCAAATTCTTTTCACCACCTCACATTCTCCTTTCCCTCCCTCCTCTATTCCCCTCTTCGCATTTTCGACTTACCCATTTCCACTCGTCTGCAACCAACTCACCATTCGCAATTCCCTCGTCTGCCCTACTCCACACCCTCGCGCTACTCATTTTCACCCTCTTCTTCCCCTATTCCCTTCTTCCTCTCTATTCCACTCTTCTTCCTTCCCTGCCGCGTCCCTCACGGAATCCCAGCGCCATCTCCGACAATCCTTTCCCACCCCCTCATCACTCGCTCCAATCACAGTTCCATGTACTTCCCCATCCCCTTCCGAGTCCTTTTCTTGGCGTCTCCTTCTGGCTACACTACTTTTGAAACCTCTCGGTCCTCTCTTTCCTTATTCTTACATTCAATTTCTCCTCCTTCCTCACTCCTCTTTTCCTCACCGCTGTTTACCCAACGATTTCCCCGTGTGTGAGCGACGCACTGGTCAGCAGCAGGCGCACTAGTCACATTTTAACACAAAAGTGTTTTATTCCCGGATACGCAAAGATTTCGCTGACGTCATATCCGTCACGGAAGTGACGCCAGTACAACAAAGCAGGCGGCCTGTAAAGGGTGCACTCCTGCACACAGAGTCATCTAGCGGGGAAGAAACCTTTAGTACTAAAGAGTACGTTATGTTAAGGGTCGTTCATTTTCAGGTTTTATATTTTAACACGAAAGTGTTTTATGCCGTGATACCCTAAGATTTCACTGACGTCATATCCGTCCCGGAAATGACGCCAGTACACCTTTGCGGAAGCGACCACCAGCCGGACAGACTTGGCAGTAATAAAATTACAGTATATAAATTACAGTAATTAAATCACTTTTTTCTGTAATGAGGAATGTAATTAATTAATTTTGAGTGTTGGTATTTTAGTAATGCAATAAATTACTTCAGGCCAGTAATTTCATGGAAATTACTCATTACTTTCCAAATTACTTTGTACTACAATATAGCCTGCCCCCTTCTCTTACGGCATAAAAAGTTGACAAAGAAAAGTTGACAAAGTAGTTGTCCAATGCCCAGAGAGTGTCTGGGTATTGGAGCTCTATGAACGCGAAGGAAACAGCGCTTCGATGAGAGCTCTGCCTGTTTTCTCGTGCCTCTTCGTTCCCTTTTCATGTGTACCGGAAATGCAGTGGCGACAGTCAATCGGGTTAAACAAAAACGTGCAGATTGTGTTCAAGGCTTCGTTACACTGGTCACTGGTGTAAGCCCACTGCCATTTATACCGCTTGTATTTATTCGGCCACTTATACACCAACTTATGTAAATAAACTGTACAGGTGCCGTCAGGAGTAATTGGAGCACGGGAGCTGTGGCCGGACCGCATAAGAGCGCCGTGTAGCTGCACCGGCGGTAAACTACAGGAGTCAAACACGCATGCGTGCCTGCCGACGCCGATAGCCCCTTTATGCTTCTCAACCCACTTCTTCGAACGCGGATTCGAGTGCTGTTCGCAGCATACTGGTCTCAGTGGTGGCGCTGATAGCAGACCCACCTAAAAATGGGCCCATCTCCCCGCGAGGGGGACTCGAGTAAATGCGTCGCATAGGGGGTGGGTGTATTGCGTTAACGTTTAGTGTTTGGGGGGGGGGGGGGTTGGTGCTATCACGTGTACACCACGCAGCTATCACGCCGCTAGCACGCCGCTGAGTTGAGTCGCCAACGCACGCCGCTGACGACGTAGTTTGAATGAGTCAAGGATATAAGGCGCGTTCGTAGCCTTTGATTCTGTCTCGGTTTTGTGGCGCAGTGGGAAGAGCACTATGTACCTCGCGTTCCGCCCGCAGGGTCGTGGGATCGAAACCAGGCGCCGGTAACTGTTATTTCTTTTTATAGTGTAGGGGGAGGCTGGCTGCTGCGGACGCCGACGCACGGGTGACATCGTGAGTTATACAAATGCTCTGCATTTAAAATATTAGAAAACAAAAATTGTCACTTTGGATCCCTGCGATTGCGCCGCTTCTAAGAAACTCTATGTCTCTAGCAGCTAGCGTGCGCTGAAATAGTATGAGCGACGCTGCCAGATACCGCCTCCGCTATCAGCGCCATCGCTGAGACCAGTATGCTGCGAATAATGCTAGAAGCCGCGTTAAAATAAGTGGGTTGAGAATTATAGATGGGCTATCACCGTCGGATGGCGCGCATGCGTGTTCTGCTCCCTTCGTTTACCGCCGGTGCAGCTAGCCGGCGCTCCTATGCGGTTTGGCCACAGCTCCCGTGCTCCAATTACTTCTGACGGCACCTGTACGTAAGTTGGTGTATAAACAAATATTTTTGAAATTGCAGTGTATACGTATATGGGTGTAAATTAAGTGTATATAAGTTGGTAAAGTATGAGTGATGAATTTTGTTCGGGTAATTTCAGAGTAATTTCCTTACTTTTGAAAAGTAACGGTAATGTAGTGTCATTACTTTACCTGTAATTTCTAATGTAATTTAATTAAATTTTTGAGAATTCTGGGAAAGCAATGAGTAATGTAATTCAATTACTCTTTAGAAGTAATTCTGCCATCTCTGCAGCAGGACGTCGCTCGCCAAGCACACCCACAAGACAGCCGCCGACCCGCAAGTCATGCTCAGCTGCACATTTCGCTGCACATTTCACTTTCGTGTTTTACCGATTCCTATGACAGAGGAATCATTTGTTTTGCTCGTTGGAGCAACAGATCAAAATTTTCGCGTTCAGGTACGCCCCCGAATAGACGAGTGCAATTGAGAGAAAGCAGTGTGCTCGGACCTAGAACGCACCGTTGGCCACGCTGGCGATGAAGAAAGCCGCCGCTGTCACGAGCGCCATTAAGGCGAAGGAGAACGCCAGGACGGGGGCAGCTGTCTCGAGGGACAACGGGGGACACTCCGGCAGGATGGAGATACTTCTGCCCCTGCGTTACAGTGCAAAGGACGACGAACGGTTGCGACTCCTGACCTTATGTCCCGCATGCGGGTGGAGCCCTTGGGCTTGCGCCATTCGAAAGTGAAGCTGTGTTTTGAGCCCGACGCCACCACGTGCACCACCTGCAGTACCGCGCTTGTCGTTCTGTCAGTTTCAAGCTTGTTTAAAGTTTAAAGCGCGATGGTTGCGCAGGATGCACCGAGGTCGACAGTGCGCAGAAGTAGTCAGCGTATATGCGCAGCTGGACTCGGCTTAAGATGGCCTCCTCGTGCTTGTGCAGTGTATCGCCTACATTGAATTTATTAGGTGCGGAGCACCTTAGGACCGCACAATCTCCGCCCGTGTCCGTGCGCATAGCATTTACAATCGAAAAAAATCACACAGGCACCGGCAGGATTCCAGCGTGTGTCTGGTAGCCCACACAGAGTTAGTGTCAGTCGTCTTAACCATTGGGCTACAACCGTGAGTTAGTACTCGCGAAAGTCAAACGGCTTACTCCCTCGCCTGTAATGGTGCGGAGTACCTTAGGACCTCCTGATATCCGTCCGTGTCCATCCATGCGCACGCCACCATCACGCGAAAAATCAAGCGAATTTCGATTTGAGCCGTGAGTTGCAGTTTCATTTAGGGAATAATCAATGTGAAACTCACGGCTCAAATCGAATGACGGTCGGGGCGCAAATCGGATGTCACTCGCGGGGCGCAACTTGGATGTCATTTCGAGTCTCCGTACTCCGCACCCTCGCCATCATCCACGGAGTGGAGATGCTGCCATTTTGTTTCGCAATAGCTTTGGAGTAGGACGGATGAAGTGCTTCGAGCGGTATTGATGCTCAACATGGCGCTGGTCGAGCAGGACAACAGCGTAAAAGACGTCAAGTTCAAAGTGCGCTTGTTGAACCCAGGCTAGCTGGTAAGACCAGTAATATAAAAGAACAGCTAACCAAGAATTACCAAACTCATTTCTAGCTCGAGCTCTACAACTCCCACTCGCCCTAGGAAAACTTCTAATTCTTTGAGAGTGTAAAGATAGTTTTTGTTTCTGAAGAGATATCGCTTTGGATACATTCCTGGTTAGGAAAGGGCGGCATTTGAGAGCTAGAACCTATGAATATGGATACCTATGAATGTCTAGTGCTACTAAGACGTGCAAACGGTGCGAAACGTGGGTTTGTCGGATATATCGAAGCAAAAAAAAAAATCAAGATAAAAAATGCACTTGTAATCGCCCAGTGAGGGGTAATTTTTTAGAATGTCTGAAGCATTACTGAACCGTAGTTATGGTTCCAGAAGAGTCACAAGGGTCCTAAAGAGTCAGAGGGGACTAATGCTTGCGGAACGTGGTTTCAGCTTCCATACGGCATTTCTGCGAAGCCCATTCGCAGAGCACCTAGTGTGGGTTCGAGCTTATAATTCGGCCCTTACGGCTGGTAATAACTCAAATGTAACGTAAGGCACATAACGTCTATGCGGCAGCTGGTTCTCGGCGGTAGTCCATGTGCATTTGTCTTACGTCTAAACAGTATGAAAGCCCTTTTTATTAGGGGCGAAGCCCCTAATAAAAACTTAGCCGAAGGCCCAGCCGAAGGGCTGGGGCTTTTGGCATCTCCTGCCGTGATAGTTGTAATCTTCGCCTCATGTAGTCACGGTACTAAAACACCGGGAAACTCGTTTACGCCTCGCGCTAGAACGTAACGCGTACAAAAAAAAAAAAAAAAAAAAACACCGGGACACTTGTTACCTCTCGCCCTGGAGCGCTTCGTAACGCGTACTAAAAAAACCCGGGACACTCGTTTACGCCTCGCGCTAAAGAGCTTCGTTCTTCAAAGACAAACTTTTACAGCAAAGCTGTACACCTCTACCCACCAACCAGTTCCTCTCCGTTGGCAAAAACGCCAAGGCGCCAAGAATACACTGATACACTGCATGCTTTGCCTCTCCCCAGGTTTCACGTTAGTGAAGATGGCCCGATGATTTTTTTTTTTTTTTTTGCTGCGGAGCACTAGTAAAATTGGCAGCTGGGCTAGTTGGTTTTGATTCATCGTAAGTAGCGCTTGAAACGGGACACAGAAGAGAAGACACACACGACACAGACACACACACATTAGCGCCGTCGTGCGTGTCTTCTCTTCTGTGTCCCGTTTCAAGCGCTACTTACGATGCGGAGTACTACTCGGCTCTATGTGCGAAAAGATCGTCGTCATGGCAAACCTGCGGCAGGCAAGCATCACGTCGATTCCCATTAGCTGCTACGCGTCACGTGGCTCCGTCGGGCGCTGTCTCGAAGGCGATTCAATAGATGGCGCAAGCTGTCCTAAGACGCGCAATTTGAACCTGAGGTATAGAAACTACGCCCTAATTGAAACACTATAGAAAGACGGCACTGAGCACGTGGGTGGGCGTCGCGTCGCGAAACATCCACTAGGAATAATAATCATGACAACTGTGTGGACTGACACGGCCGAGGAGGCAGGTGACGTGATTGTTGCATTTTTAATTAGCTTCATCGAGGAAAGACAGGCGAGAGATCACGACGTCACATTTCGTGAAGCCAGCCAGATATCGATCGCATGTGGGCGCTTATGTAACTCCAGGACCACGCCTACGAAATTCGTTATAATGGCTTCTCAGTTGCGTAAATTTCGTCTAGTGTAACGTTCGTTTTTGGGCACAACGGATGTTGTTTGACACAATGGAGGTCCAGCTAATTTAGTACCGTCATCGCGTTCGATTTATTGTTTGAAAGCGACTCCAATATTCGTGGCGCGTGCTGTTTTAGGCTTCCATTGGAAGCAGTCGCGGAGGCAGGTATGATCCTCAAAAAGTTTGGTGCTGTTTCTGTAGCTTACAGGGGGCGTTAAGACAAACTAGGAGTTTGGTTCATTCAGAAGATGCCGTTGGCCAAATAACAACGACGCCAGTGTTTACCAAGAACTTCGAAAAGCTAAGCTATATATGACGTCATAGGTATGTTTGTGTGATGGGGGCTACCGGCCACCGCCACAAACATAATAGGCAATTGTAGCGCCTCAAGTTACGTTTCACCGTGTTACAATGCTAACGCGCGGTCTTCCCTGTTGACCTCGGGTAGCCCGGAGTGTGAAAGTTTTCACTATTTCTTCTCTTTTGTCGGTTAAAAAACGTCTTTTGGTGGTTGAATTGAGTAAGTTACCTAAGGCTAGTTGGTCAAAATTAAAGTTGCATTTTGTCCGCGTGGTCCCTTTAAGCTGACAGGAAAACAACATCGGTTAAAGTTGAATGCTAGCTCGGTCACTTACTACACGGACGCTGCAGGGTCGTGTGCATAACAATGTTTCACCTGTCATGGTTTTCTTGTGTCTTCTCGGGTTCTCCAACCGAGCTCCCAGCCGCGCTCACGCTGGGCAAGGCTAGGCAGGATGCTTCTCCATGACACCCGACCGTCGGGAGTGGGGACGAGTCTGGGTGGGCTTCCTCCAGCGGATGGCCATCGCGAGCCACCGGGGTCGAGTCCTCGGGCTGCATTGGTAACTCGGCAGACGGAACGTACTGTCCTGCGGTTTCGATGTTGGGGCTGAACTCCACCGGCTGCACGGCCACGATCGTATCCTGCAGGAAGCCGCTAGTAAGGGAGCCCAGCTCCAAGTCCAACGTTGCCAGTGGCTCCAAGAAGCTGATATCGTCGTACAGGCTGAACAGGCCATCGACATCATCGCTGCAAAGTGCCGTGTGCTCGACGCCTTCCTGCATTGCCAGCACTCTGTGGTCCAATGACGACTCTGCCAGAACCAGCTCTTTTTGGCCCGCGGGTGGGGCTTCTGATGGCGCAACAGAGTGCTGGAGGGGAAGTCCAACGTGTGGCGCCACCGAGTTCTCGTGGGTAGTTTCGATGCTTGGGGCGTGTTCAAGCATGCGAAGTTCCGACGGTTCAATATTGACCGCATCTTCGTCTTGCGTTTTTGACATATTCGCCCCCATGTTCGCGAGGTAAGAGTCTGAAAAGCTCTTGTACGTCAGTGCTTCCAGATCGCTATCCTCCTTGCCGAACTCGGTGACTTCATTAAACGAAGGCCCTGCACGGTCGTTGCTGTCTAGCCGCGTTTCTTCCGATTGTAGTTCAACTGGACGCTTCTCCGGGAGCTGGCACGCTTTAGCTCCACTAGTAACGTGCTCATAAGCGTGGCTGTCTTGAGTTGCGGTGTGAAGTGTTGGCTCGTACGC
The DNA here is from genome assembly GCF_048455015.1 of Haemaphysalis longicornis. NCBI lineage: Eukaryota > Metazoa > Arthropoda > Arachnida > Ixodida > Ixodidae > Haemaphysalis > Haemaphysalis longicornis. The sequence goes on along the minus strand of NW_027526422.1, from coordinate 36,078,899 downwards.
AACGTCGTCGGTCTGTGCAGTTACTTGTTCAGAGAGAACACTTTCTTTTAGCCCGCTTAAACCTTCTATTGCTGGTGCTTCTTGCGTCGTGTACTCGGGTAACTGGCTGTACTCTAATTCACCGGAAGGTAAAAGCTCGCGTTCCGGTTCTGTGTGCCGCGAGGTTTCCCCAGGAGGAGCGCTTTCTTTCACTTCGCCTAAAAGCTTTGTTGCTGGTGCGGCTTTTGTCATGTCGGCGGTAACGTAGCTGTGTTCTGTTGCGCCGGCAGGGGATTTTCCATGTATCCCTTCGCTAGGGCGTGCTTGTGCAGCTTCAGCGGGGCCACTCTCCTCGACTTCGGGTGGTCGTTCTATCTCGGAGACGTTGCCGTGATCTGTTGCATTGGAAGGTGTTGGCTCCTGCGCCATTTCTGTGGGTAGTGCGGTTGCATCAGGAAAAGCGTTCTTGTTTATTTCAAGTGGGGGTTCTATTGCTGGTGCTTCGTGAGTCATGCATTCGGCAGTGTGGCTGCGTTCTTTCGCATCGGAAGGCGGTAGCTCGCGCGCCTCTTCAGTGGGGCATGCAGCTACCTCACGAACAGGGATTTCCTTCACTTCGCGTTGGAAGGGGCTGTCTGTTGCTGGTTCCGGTTCCGCCACGTAGTCTGGGACGTTGCTGTATTTTATTGCGTCCGAAGTCACCTGCGCCACGTTGGTGGACGATGCAGTCGTTTCAGGAAAAGCGTTTTCCTTCTGAGGCATTGTCGCTGGCACTTCTTGCGTCATGTGTTCGGGTGCATGCACGGGCTCACTACCGGAGGCCAATTCTTCGGCTGTGGCAATTTCGTCTTCAGAAGGTGCCATGTGTTTCTCGTCGCGAGTGTGTTCCATTTCTGTTACTTCTTGAGTTACATACTCGGGAACAGGGGGGCGCTCTTGTGAATCGGATAGGGGTGGCTCGGACGTCACTTCTGTAGATATTGCAGTTTCTCTTTCAGAAGCACTCTCCCCTGAGTCTAATGAAGGTTTGGTTGTGGGCGCTGCTTGCATCGTATTGTCGGCCGCTCTAGCTAGTCGCCTAGTTGTATCTTCTGAAGAAGCGCTGTCGTTAACATCGTGCAAAGATTTTGCTGCCGCAGATTCTTGTGTCATGTAGTCGGGAATGTAGTGGCACTCCAGGGAATCAGATGGTGAAGGATGACGCGCTATTTCAGCACATTGCGCAGATACTTCAGAAGATGCTTCCTTTTTCTCATCGTGCGAAGATTCTACAGCGGCATTTTCTTGAGCCATGTAATCGGGAACGTGGTGGTGCTCTACAGAATCAGGAGGTAGTGGTTCGTTAACCATTTCGGCACATACAGCGGGTTGTTCTTCAGAAAATGCGCTTTTCTTCTTTTCGGATGAAGATTCTTCTGCGGTAGTTTCTCGCGTCATGTACTCTGGAACATAAAGGTACTCCAATGAATCAGCAGCTGGTGGTTCACATGCATTGGCGCTACGTCGACAGGGTATTTCTTCAGAAGAAGCATTTTCCTTTCGTTCGAGTGAATATTCAGCCATTATTTCGGGTTGCGATGTAGATTCCGGAACGCCTTGATATTTTAGCGCATGCCCTGATGGCTTAGAAGCGGCTTCGGTCGGCTCGGTAGTTGCTTGCCCTGACGGGACAGCTTGCTCTCGCTCTTCAACCATTATTAGATTCTCCGGTGGGTTTTCCTCGGCGGGAAGAGGAGAGGTCTCACGCAGAGGCTTTGCTTCCATTATTTCTTGTTCGACGTTGCTTTTTGTATCCTTAACTACGTCCTGGTGTTCGTATTTACGGAATAGTTTGGTATGTACTAAGTTGATAGGCATTGTAAGGGGTGTTTCGCCTTTTAAGTTTTCTCCCCTCGATTCCGGCGGCTTGCTCTCGATGTCGTTACTGGTGAACTCATGGCTGAGATGTCGACTTTTAAAAAGCTCAGGCTGCGGTCTTTCGGTCTCCGTCTTTGTACCAGGTCTCTGATCATTCAGTGGGTACGTTAAGGGCGCCGGGTCTGCGCTTTTCTTCGGGGAATACTGACCGGCCACTGGTGATAAGGAAAAATCAGCCTCTTCGAACGACGGGCCTTCCGAAGTCGGCAATGGCAGTGTATACGGGATGCTTGTGCGATCTGTTTGACGTGGAGGCAACGTTCTGGGCTCCAACGTGTAGCACGTGGTGGACACTTCGCCTTCCTCTGCGGACGGAATATCTGCCATATCCACAGCCTGCAGAACGGTGGATGCGTCTATCTTGAACGGCGGTGTTCTCGCCCCCATGGGCGGGTGCAGGCTCAACTCGATCTCGTCGACTGATGGAAGCTCATCGTCGAAGCCTCCCGCCAGTTTCGGAGACAATTTCGGCCGCTTCTCACGTTTGGGCTCGCGTCTCGGCTCGACTGCCACAAGGACACGCCGACCCGCGTCTTCCTCTCCCTCAGTCAGCAAGGAACTGGGGCGAAACGAAGCCACCATTTCGGCTTCCACGGCCAGCTTTTGGCGGCCTTCTGCCTCTTCTAAATACTGCTTGAATGTGACCTCGTTGAGGACAGCCTTTTTGACAAGCTTGCGTGACGGCGCCTCCTGGCGGCCTCTCGTTGCGCGTCTTTTTGTTAGTCTCGTTGGCCGCACTATCTGAAAGACTTCTTTTACGTGGGTCTCCCTTCTGATGTTGGTAGTGAAAAATGTTTCCTGATGTTTCTCCGTCGTGCTTTTCTCTGCTCCTTCCTTCTGTGCGTCGTCGGTGCTTGCCTCGCTTCGTTCTTGTCTTACCGAAGCAAAGGAAGAGCGTGGCTCTGCGTACAGCAGCTCTTCGTCCTTCTCGCTCCTCAGCACTACCTTTTTGGATACAAATTCGACACGTCCACTGCACTCTTCGAGTCTTTGACTAGAGCCATCAGAAGAGGAGCTTTCGCATGCAACAGGTTCGACGTACTCCAATTTTTCTCTCACGCGTGTCACCTTTTCTGTGGTCAAAATATCCAGAGCACCTCCATCAGTGACCTGACATGGAACTGAAAGTGACTCCTGAGGAACATTTTCATCCTGCGACCTCACCTCATCTCGCGGTACCACGGGTTTCTCGAAGCGCTCGGTGGTAATGACGTCTCGGATAACTCTCCTTATGATCGCGTCCACAGGCTCAGAAAGAGAACTGAAATCGGAGGATGACATTGCACGCCCTGGCTTTCCCGCCACGTCCGACTTGTCTTCTTGGTCTGGGGGGAAAGGGAGTGAGTCGAACTCCAGCTTTATTTTCGCCAGGTCAGCATCAGCGAGCGGTTCGACGATTCCAAATTTATCAGCCCATTGTGAATAACTGATCAATCTTTTTGTGAGGTCCCTTTGAAGCGCTTTCGATCCGCCAGGAGTGCCAGAATGATCGATGTCCGCAGGAGCTATTTCCCCAGACGAGCCTCTGGGGACCTGAGAAGGAATTTCCTTATCGGCGACTGCCACCACTTCTTTCTTGTCAGGCTGGCTTGTGAGCTCACAGGACGATTTGGACGATGTCACTGAAGTGACGTGGGCATCATCACGAGTAATGGCAAGTAAAATATTTTCTTTCCCCTTTTCTTTAAGCGTGGATTCAGCGGTATCAAATACCGTGTCCCCGCTAGTCGACTTTTTCTCCAAGAATTCGTTCCCAGTGAAGCCAGATTCTCGAAAAGGTGCATCTCTAAAGCTCATACTTGAAGACTCTTCAGCGCTTGAACCTTGTGGAAGCTCCGAGAGAGCAATTAGGTCAACAGCTGGCACGACAGAAAATGTTTCGGGGCAAGTAACTTCTTGTACAGAAGATGTCACGGTACAAGGCATTGGCTCCCCCTTCCGCGGCTGCGCCTCTTCCGGAACAAATCCGTTCTTTTCTCCTTTTTCTGGTATGAATGTTACCGCGATTTGTTGTACCGGTTCCACAGCGACTTCATTAGTGGGGATTTTATTATCTATTATTCCACTTTCGTGACCACTTCCTTCCAGGGGAGATGGCACCAATGCTGTCTCTTCATGCCTGCCATCCTGTATTGTAGTGCTTATCATTTCAGGCTGTTGGCCTTGATTTTTGTCTTCCTCCGTTGCAACAGCGGGCTCTTGGCCTGCATATGCGGTCGCAGAGGTGACTACTTCTGGCACTTTAGCAAAAGCATCCGGAGCTGGTGCTTTCTTCCAGACGGCCTCCTCTTCAAATGCTTGTGCCTGCAACGGTTCTGCAAAGATTTCCATGGCGTTAACTAGGTCGTTTCTCAGCATAGGCCCTCTGAGTGATAGCCTACGGGTCGAAATTGGGGCCTCAGTTTGTGGTTCAGTTTCCGTTTCTTGTCTCTCGAGAGGCAACTTAACTGATGGCGCTTCCACGCTGCCTGAAACGCTTAGAGACGAGGCGTCTTTTGGAAGTTTGCTTTCTCGAAGCGCATCTTCCCCACTTCGATGCTCTGTGTAAGGTTCTGATTCCGTCGTTAACCCCGTTGATCTTTCTGCAGTTGAACTTTCCGTGGGGGTAGTCGATGCAGTGTTGGGGTATTCCAGCGAGGCAACAGAAAAAGACTCAGTGGGCCGCACAGTTTCTTCACAGGGACCCCTTCCTTTGCACGCGGACAACGCATCAGCAGGGGGAAGTTCGCTGCTTCGTTTAAAAGGTGGCGAAGTTTCGTTACTTTCCTCTGGAACAACTTCTGGTGGTACCTCTACAGTCATGTACTCGGACACATTTCTGTATTCCACTGCATCGGCCAGGGAAGGTTCATGGCGTTGTTCAACTGGCAAGATGGATTCCTTACTTTTCTCGGCAACTTCTGCCATGTATTCGGGAACGGGTCGGTGTTCCGGTGTATAAGCAGGGGGTCGTTCATATTCTTCTTGCACCGGCCACAAGGTTTCCTTACTTTGCTGTGCAACTACTGTTAAGGGTGAAGCTAAAGTCATATTCTCCTTTACGTTTCTATAGTCCTCGGTCATATCTTCAGTCATGCACGGCCCTTTCTTTTGTGAAGAGTCTGGAGTAAATGCCTGCCTTTCTTTGGTGTACAATGCAACATCCGGCCCCGATAGATGGGCATCCTGGTCACGTGAAAATGACATCTCATGTTTTTCGTCAGCGCTTTGAAAAGCCGCTGGTCTGGTCGTTTCTCTCTCATAGCGCACATTCAAGTCAAATTGACCAATGATGGGAAATTCACGGTTCTTGATGGTAGCAACAGTAGCTTCAGTCAGGTCTTCTTTTGATATTATAAGCACAGCTATCTGTTGCTTGCGAGAGTGGGGTAGGTATGCGTGCGGTGCTTCAACAATGCCAACCTCATGTGGTATTGCTTTTTTGTCCGCGGTCTTTTCAGTTGTTTCGTGTATAGCTTCTTGAGTTTCTTCTGGGAAAGATTTTCCTGCCTCCTCAAGGGCAGCATATGTGGTAAGCGAAGGTTCTTGAACTGTTTCAACTTCTGTCACAGGCAAAGACCCGAGTTCGCGCTGGGATGGGATGTCTTCCGCCATTTCGACGATTGCAGCTTGCAGTGTTGCAGCAGGTGCAGTGAGAGCAGGGGCTTCAGGTAGTTCTTCGCCCTTCATGAATTCTGGAACAAATATGTACTCTAGCGCATAAGGTGGGGGCTCTATGTGGGGTTCACCAGGAACTTTCGGTGCTGTTATTTCAACAGGCTCCGTCTCGATTTCCGCAAGCTCAGCGGTAGGTGGTAAATGCTCGCCCTCTCTTTCAGCATCTTCAGGTTTAGGACCCGTAGGCGTGACCAAATCAGGTGGCATGGTTGGAGCCGCGGTCTTTTCAGTTGTTTGGTGTATAGCCCTTTGAGTTTCTTCTGGGAAAGACCTTCCTGCCGCCTCAAGGGCAGCATATGTGGTAAGCGAAGGTTCTTTAGCTGTTTCAACTTCTGTCACAGGCAAAGACTCGGGTTCGCGCTGGGATGGAATGTCTTCCGCCATTTCGACGATTGCAGCTTGCAGTGTTTCAGCAGGTGCAGTGAGAGCAGGGGCTTCAGGTAGTTCTTCGCCCTTCATGAATTCTGGAACAAATATGTACTCTAGCACATAAGGTGGGGGCTCTATGCTAGGTTCATCAGGAACTTGCAGTGCTGTTATTTCAACAGGCTCCGTATCGATTTCCGCAAGCTCAGCGGTAGGTGGTAAATAATCGCCCTCTCTTTCAGCATCTTCAGGTTTAGGACCCGTAAGCGTGACCAAATCAGGTGGCATGATTGGAGCCGCGGTCTTTTCAGTTGTTTCGTGTATAGCCCATTGAGTTTCTTCTGGGAAAGACCTTCCTGCCTCCTCAAGGGCAGCATATGTTTCTTGAACTGTTTCAACTTCTGTCACAGGCAAAGACCCGGGTTCGCGCTGGGATGGGATGTCTTCCGCCATTTCGACGATTGCAGCTTGCAGTGTTTCAGCAGGTGCAGTGAGAGCAGGGGCTTCAGGTAGTTCTTCGCCCTTCATGAATTCTGGAACAAATATGTACTCTAGCGCATAAGGTGGGGGCTCTATGCTAGGTTCATCAGGAACTTGCAGTGCTGTTATTTCAACAGGCTCCGTCTCGATTTCCGCAAGCTCAGCGGTAGGTGGTAAATGCTCGCCCTCTCTTTCAGCATCTTCAGGTTTAGGACCCGTAGACGTGACCAAAGCAGGTGGCATGATTGGAGCCGCGGTCTTTTCAGTTGTTTCGTGTATAGCCCATTGAGTTTCTTCTGGGAAAGACCTTCCTGCCTCCTCAAGGGCAGCATATGTTTCTTGAACTGTTTCAACTTCTGTCACAGGCAAAGACCCGGGTTCGCGCTGGGATGGGATGTCTTCCGCCATTTCGACGATTGCAGCTTGCAGTGTTTCAGCAGGTGCAGTGAGAGCAGGGGCTTCAGGTAGTTCTTCGCCCTTCATGAATTCTGGAACAAATATGTACTCTAGCGCATAAGGTGGGGGCTCTATGCTAGGTTCATCAGGAACTTGCAGTGCTGTTATTTCAACAGGCTCCGTATCGATTTCCGCAAGCTCAGCGGTAGGTGGTAAATAATCGCCCTCTCTTTCAGCATCTTCAGGTTTAGGACCCGTAGGCGTGACCAAATCAGGTGGCATGATTGGAGCCGCGGTCTTTTCAGTTGTTTCGTGTATAGCCCATTGAGTTTCTTCTGGGAAAGACCTTCCTGCCTCCTCAAGGGCAGCATATGTTTCTTGAACTGTTTCAACTTCTGTCACAGGCAAAGACCCGGGTTCGCGCTGGGATGGGATGTCTTCCGCCATTTCGACGATTGCAGCTTGCAGTGTTTCAGCAGGTGCAGTGAGAGCAGGGGCTTCAGGTAGTTCTTCGCCCTTCATGAATTCTGGAACAAATATGTACTCTAGCGCATAAGGTGGGGGCTCTATGCTAGGTTCATCAGGAACTTGCAGTGCTGTTATTTCAACAGGCTCCGTATCGATTTCCGCAAGCTCAGCGGTAGGTGGTAAATAATCGCCCTCTCTTTCAGCATCTTCAGGTTTAGGACCCGTAGGCGTGACCAAATCAGGTGGCATGATTGGAGCCGCGGTCTTTTCAGTTGTTTCGTGTATAGCCCATTGAGTTTCTTCTGGGAAAGACCTTCCTGCCTCCTCAAAGGCAGCATATGTTTCTTGAACTGTTTCAACTTCTGTCGCAGGCAAAGACGCGGGTTCGCGCTGGGATGGGATGTCTTCCGCCATTTCGACGATTGCAGCTTGCAGTACTTCAGCAGGTGCAGTGAGAGCAGGGGCTTCAGGTAGTTCTTCGCCCTTCATGAATTCTGGAACAAATATGTATTCTAGCGCATAAGGTAGGGGCTCTATGTGGGGTTCATCAGGAACTTTCGGTGCTGTTATTTCAACAGGCTCCGTCTCGATTTCCGCAAGCTCAGCGGTAGGTGGTAAATGCTCGCCCTCTCTTTCAGCATCTTCAGGTTTAGGACCCGTAGGCGTGACCAAATCAGGTGGCATGATTGGAGCCGCGGTCTTTTCAGTTGTTTCGTGTATAGCCCCTTGAGTTTCTTCTGGGAAAGACCTTCCTGCCTCCTCAAGGGCAGCATATGTGGTAAGCGAAGGTTCTTTAGCTGTTTCAACTTCTGTCTCAGGCAAAGACTCGGGTTCGCGCTGGGATGGAATGTCTTCCGCCATTTCGACGATTGCAGCTTGCAGGTTTTCAGCAGGAGCAGTGAGAGCAGGGAGATCAGGTAGTTCTTCGCCCTTCATGAATTCAGGAACAAATATGTACTCTAGCGCATAAGGCGGGGGCTCTATGCGGGGCTCATCAGGAACTTGCGGTGCTGTTGCTGGTTGTGTAAGTGATAGTTGTAAGTTTTCAACTTCTCTATTGTATTTTATATCTAGATCATACTCGAGTAAAACAGGGCGCTCATGCTTTGTTACAAAGGCTGATGCGGCTTCGCTGAAAATTTCCTTCTCTATGGCTAATTGTGGAGTGTAGGATTTAATAGTCTCTTTGGGAGTGATATCAAGTTGTGAATGTGGAAGTGGTATGTTTTCAACTTCTCTATCGTATTTTATATTTAAATCATAATCGAGTAAAACAGGGCGCTCATGCTTTGTTAAAAAGGCTGATGCGGCTTCGCTGAAAGTTTCCTTCTCTATGGCTAATTGTGGAGTGCATGACTTAATAGTCTTTTTGGGAGTGATATCAAGTTGTGAATGTGGAAGTGGTTCTGTCTTGCAAGTTTCCTTGGAATCATCAATGGGAGCTACCTGTGATGGTGTTTCTGCAGTAGTTCCTAATTCCATCAGTTTTGTTTCTGTGATGGGTGTAAACTGAGTATTCGCTTCTTCGGACACAGGGACCACTCCTACTTTTTCATCAATTGTAAGTGTTTCTTCCTGAATCGGGTAATCTATAGCTACAATAGCTCGATGTTCTGTCTGCTCTTCAGAGCCAGCGACCGCTCCGGCGAGCACTTCTGTCTTTTTATCTGTGTCTTCAGGAGCGTAAAAAACAGTTTTGTCGCATATCAAAGACAAAAATATGGTTTCCTTTGGAATGGGTGCTTCAGTCGCTGGTATCTGCATTACCGAAGCAGTGGGAAACGTTGCGGAAAGCTCGACCTCCTTAATTTCGAGTTGCAGTACATTTTCTTGTGTAGTCTCGCCCTGTACTTTTATTTGTGAAGTAATCCCCTCCTTCTCATCGTGTGCCGCAGTGGAGGAAATAGCCTCATACTCAAGTTGAATGGATTCCACGGAAGGCATTTCTTGCTCAACAGCTACGAGCTCTGTTTCCGGCCGTTCCAATTCGAGCGCAATTGCGGTGCTAGGCTCCACTGCTTCTTTGACCGGTTCAGGAACCGCTGCCTCCTGACGAACATCTGGCAGAGTAACCGGTTCGCTTTCTTCCGCTTCTGGTGGTACAGCCGAAGGTGGAAGTTCATATTCCCGTTTGGGTACCTCTGCAGGCATTTTTTGCTCTACTGCTGCGAATTCGATTGCCGGCTGTTCCGTTTCGAGCTCAGTTATGGTGGTAGGCTCCACGGCTTGTTTGAACGGCTCAGAAACTGCTGTCTCCTCACGAACACCTGGCAGAGTAAGCCGCTCAGCTTCTTCGAATGTCGGTGCCACAGCCGAAGATGGAAGTTCATATTCCTGTTTAGGCACCTTTTCTGCAAGCATTTCTTGCTCAACAGCTGCGACCTCTGTTTCCGGCCGTTCCGTTTCGAGCGCAATTGCAGTGGTAGGCTCCACTGCTCCTTTGACCGGTTCAGGAGCCGCTGCGTCCTCACGGACATCTTGCAGAGTAACCGGTTCAGTATCTTCCACTTCTTGGTGCACAGCGGAAGGTGGAAGTTCGTGTTGCGGTTTTGGCGCCTCCTCTGCAGGCGTTTCTTGCTCACCAGCTGCTAGTTCGATTGCCGGTCGTTCCTTTTCGAGCACAATTGCGGTGGTAGGCTCCGCTGCTTCTTTGATCGGTTCAGGAACCGCTGCGTCCTGACGAACATCTGCCAGAGTAACCGGTTCGCTTTCTTCCACTTCTGGTGGTACAACCGAAGGTGGAAGTTTATATTCCCATTTGGGTACCTCTGCAGGCATTGTTTGCTCTACAGCCGCGAATTCGTTTGCAGGCTGTTCCGTTTCGAGATCAGTCACGGTGGTAGGCTCCACTGCTTGTTTGGATGGCTCAGAAACTGCTGTCTCATCACGAACACCTGGCAGAGTAATCCGCTCAGCTTCTTCGAATTCTGGTGCTACAGCCGAAGGTGGAAGTTCATATTCTTGTTTGGGCACCTTCTCTGCAGGCATTTCTTTCTCAAGAGCTGCGAAGTCTGTTTCCGGCCGTTCCGTTTCGAGCGCAATTGCAGTTGTAGGCTCCACTGCTCCATTGACCGGTTCAGGAACCGCTGCGTCCTCACGGACATCTTGCAGAGTAACCGGTTCGGTTTCTTCCACTTCTGGGTGTGCAGCGGAAGCTGGAACTTCGTGTTGCGTTTTTGGCGCCTCCTCTGCAGGCGTTTCTTGCTCACCAGCTGCTAGTTCGATTGCCGGTCGTTCCTTTTCGAGCGCAATTGCGGTGATAGGCTCCACTGCTTCTTTGACCGGTTCAGGAACCGCTGATTCCTGACGAACATCTGCCAGAGTAACCGGTTCACTTTCTTCCGCTTCTGTTGGTACAGCCGAAGGTGGAAGTTCATATTCCCATTTGGGTACCTCTGCAGGCATTGTTTGCTCTACAGCCGCGAGTTCGATTGCAGGCTGTACCGTTTCGAGCTCAGTCACCGTGGTAGGCGCCACTGCTTGTTTGAATGGCTCAGAAACTGCTGTCTCATCACGAACACCTGGCAGAGTAATCCGCTCAGCTTCTTCGAATTCAGGTGCTACAACAGCAGGTGGAAGTTCATATTCCTGTTTGGGCACCTTCTCTGCAGGCATTTCTTTCTCAAGAGCTGCGAGGTCTGTTTCCGGCCGTTCCGTTTCGAGCGAAATTGCGGAGGTAGGCTCCACAGCGCCTTCGACCGGTTCAGGAACCACTGCCACATCACGAACATCTTGCAGAGTAACCGGTTCGGTATCTTCCACTTCTGGGTGTACAGCGGAAGGTGGAAGTTCGTGTTGCGGTTTTGGCGCGTCCTCTGCAGGCGTTTCCTGCTCACCAGCTGCTAGTTCGATTGCCGGTCGTTCCTTTTCGAGCGCCATTGCGGTGGTAGGCTCCACTGCTTCTTTGACCGGTTCAGGAACCGCTGACTCCTGACGAACATCTGCCAGAGTAACCGGTTCACTTTCTTCCGCTTCTGGTGGTACAGCCGAAGGTGGAAGTTCATATTCCCATTTGGGTACCTCTGCAGGCATTGTTTGCTCTACAGCCGCGAGTTCGATTGCAGGCTGTTCCGTTTCGAGCTCAGTCACCGTGGTAGGCTCCACTGCTTGTTTGAATGGCTCAGAAACTGCTGTCTCATCACGAACACCTGGCAGAGTAATCCGCTCAGCTTCTTCGAATTCAGGTGCTACAGCAGCAGGTGGAAGTTCATATTCCAGTTTGGGCACCTTCTCTGCAGGCATTTCTTTCTCAAGAGCTGCGAGGTCTGTTTCCGGCCGTTCCGTTTCGAGCGAAATTGCGGAGGTAGGCTCCACAGCGCCTTCGACCGGTTCAGGAACCACTGCCACATCACGAACATCTTGCAGAGTAACCAGTTCGGTATCTTCCACTTCTGGGTGTACAGCGGAAGGTGGAAGTTCGTGTTGCGGTTTTGGCGCCTCCTCTGCAGGCGTTTCCTGCTCACCAGCTGCTAGTTCGATTGCCGGTCGTTCCTTTTCGAGCGCCATTGCGGTGGTAGGCTCCACTGCTTCTTTTACCGGTTCAGGAACCGCTGATTCCTGACGAACATCTGCCAGAGTAACCGGTTCACTTTCTTCCGCTTCTGGTGGTACAGCCGAAGGTGGAAGTTCATATTCCCATTTGGGTACCTCTGCAGGCATTGTTTGCTCTACAGCCGCGAGTTCGATTGCAGGCTGTTCCGTTTCGAGCTCAGTCACCGTGGTAGGCTCCACTGCTTGTTTGAATGGCTCAGAAACTGCTGTCTCATCACGAACACCTGGCAGAGTAATCCGCTCAGCTTCTTCGAATTCAGGTGCTACAGCAGCAGGTGGAAGTTCATATTCCTGTTTGGGCACCTTCTCTGCAGGCATTTCTTTCTCAAGAGCTGCGAGGTCTGTTTCCGGCCGTTCCGTTTCGAGCGAAATTGCGGAGGTAGGCTCCACAGCGCCTTCGACCGGTTCAGGAACCACTGCCACATCACGAACATCTTGCAGAGTAACCGGTTCGGTATCTTCCACTTCTGCGTGTACAGCGGAAGGTGGAAGTTCGTGTTGCGGTTTTGGCGCCTCCTCTGCAGGCGTTTCTTGCTCACCAGCTGCTAGTTCGATTGCCGGTCGTTCCTTTTCGAGCGCAATTGCGGTGGTAGGCTCCACTGCTTCTTTGACCGGTTCAGGAACCGCTGATTCCTGACGAACATCTGCCACAGTAACCGGTTCACTTTCTTCCGCTTCTGGTGGTACAGCCGAAGGTGGAAGTTCATATTCCCATTTGGGTACCTCTGCAGGCATTGTTTGCTCTACAGCCGCGAGTTCGATTGCAGGCTGTTCCGTTTCGAGCTCAGTCACCGTGGTAGGCTCCACTGCTTGTTTGAATGGCTCAGAAACTGCTGTCTCATCACGAACACCTGGCAGAGTAATTCGCTCAGCTTCTTCGAATTGTGGTGCTACAGCAGAAGGCGGAAGCTCATATTCCTGTTTGGGCACCTTCTCTGCAGGCATTTCTTTCTCAAGAGCTGCGAGGTCTGTTTCCGGCCGTTCCGTTTCGAGCGAAATTGCGGAGGTAGGCTCCACAGCGGCTTCGACCGGTTCAGGAACCACTGCCACATCACGAACATCTTGCAGAGTAACCGGTTCGGTATCTTCCACTTCTGGGTGTACATCGGAAGGTGGAAGTTCGTGTTGCGGTTTTGGCGCCTCCTCTGCAGGCGTTTCTTGCTCACCAGCTGCTAGTTCGATTGCCGGTCGTTCCGTTACAAGCGCGATTGCGGAGGTAGGCTCCACAGCGCCTTCGACCGGTTCAGGAACCACTGCCACATCACGAACATCTTGCAGAGTAACCGGTTCGGTATCTTCCACTTCTGGGCGTACAGCGGAAGGTGGAAGTTCGTGTTGCGGTTTTGGCGCCTCCTCTGCAGGCGTTTCCTGCTCACCAGCTGCTAGTTCGATTGCCGGTCGTTCCTTTTCGAGCGCCATTGCGGTGGTAGGCTCCACTGCTTCTTTTACCGGTTCAGGAACCGCTGATTCCTGACGAACATCTGCCAGAGTAACCGGTTCACTTTCTTCCGCTTCTGGTGGTACAGCCGAAGGTGGAAGTTCATATTCCCATTTGGGTACCTCTGCAGGCATTGTTTGCTCTACAGCCGCGAGTTCGATTGCAGGCTGTTCCGTTTCGAGCTCAGTCACCGTGGTAGGCTCCACTGCTTGTTTGAATGGCTCAGAAACTGCTGTCTCATCACGAACACCTGGCAGAGTAATCCGCTCAGCTTCTTCGAATTCAGGTGCTACAGCAGCAGGTGGAAGTTCATATTCCGGTTTGGGCACCTTCTCTGCAGGCATTTCTTTCTCAAGAGCTGCGAGGTCTGTTTCCGGCCGTTCCGTTTCGAGCGAAATTGCGGAGGTAGGCTCCACAGCGCCTTCGACCGGTTCAGGAACCACTGCCACATCACGAACATCTTGCAGAGTAACCGGTTCGGTATCTTCCACTTCTGGGTGTACATCGGAAGGTGGAAGTTCGTGTTGCGGTTTTGGCGCCTCCTCTGCAGGCGTTTCTTGCTCACTAGCTGCTAGTTCGATTGCCGGTCGTTCCTTTTCGAGCGCAATTGCCGTGGTAGGCTCCACTGCTTCTTTGACCGGTTCAGGAACCGCTGATTCCTGACGAACATCTGCCAGAGTAACCGGTTCACTTTCTTCCGCTTCTGGTGGTACAGCAGAAGGTGGAAGTTCATATTCCCATTTGGGTACCTCTGCAGGCATTGTTTGCTCTACAGCCGCGAGTTCGATTGCAGGCTGTTCCGTTTCGAGCTCAGTCACCGTGGTAGGCTCCACTGCTTGTTTGAATGGCTCAGAAACTGCTGTCTCATCACGAACACCTGGCAGAGTAATCCGCTCAGCTTCTTCGAATTCAGGTGCTACAGCAGCAGGTGGAAGTTCATATTCCTGTTTGGGCACCTTCTCTGCAGGCATTTCTTTCTCAAGAGCTGCGAGGTCTGTTTCGGGCCGTTCCGTTTCGAGCGAAATTGCGGAGGTAGGCTCCACAGCGCCTTCGACCGGTTCAGGAACCACTGCCACATCACGAACATCTTGCAGAGTAACCGGTTCGGTATCTTCCACTTCTGGGTGTACAGCGGAAGGTGGAAGTTCGTGTTGCGGTTTTGGCGCCTCCTCTGCAGGCGTTTCTTGCTCACCAGCTGCTAGTTCGATTGCCGGTCGTTCCTTTTCGAGCGCACTTGCGGTGGTAGGCTCCACTTCTTCTTTGACCGGTTCAGGAACCGCTGATTCCTGACGAACATCTGCCACAGTAACCGGTTCACTTTCTTCCGCTTCTGGTGGTACAGCCAAAGGTGGAAGTTCATATTCCCATTTGGGTACCTCTGCAGGCATTGTTTGCTCTACAGCCGCGAGTTCGATTGCAGGCTGTTCCGTTTCGAGCTCAGTCACCGTGGTAGGCTCCACTGCTTGTTTGAATGGCTCAGAAACTGCTGTCTCATCACGAACACCTGGCAGAGTAATTCGCTCAGCTTCTTCGAATTGTGGTGCTACAGCAGAAGGTGGAAGTTCATATTCCTGTTTGGGCACCTTCTCTGCAGGCATTTCTTTCTCAAGAGCTGCGAGGTCTGTTTCCGGCCGTTCCGTTTCGAGCGAAATTGCGGAGGTAGGCTCCACAGCGCCTTCGACCGGTTCAGGAACCACTGCCACATCACGAACATCTTGCAGAGTAACCGGTTCGGTATCTTCCACTTCTGGGGGTACAGCGGAAGGTGGAAGTTCGTGTTGCGGTTTTGGCGCCTCCTCTGCAGGCGTTTCTTGCTCACCAGCTGCTAGTTCGATTGCCGGTCGTTCCTTTTCGAGCGCAATTGCGGTGGTAGGCTCCACTGCTTCTTTGACCGGTTCAGGAACCGCTGATTCCTGACGAACATCTGCCAGAGTAACCGGTTCACTTTCTTCCGCTTCTGGTGGTACAGCCGAAGGTGGAAGCCCATATTCCCATTTGGGTACCTCTGCAGGCATTGTTTGCTCTACAGCCGCGAGTTCGATTGCAGGCTGTTCCGTTTCGAGCTCAGTCACCGTGGTAGGCTCCACTGCTTGTTTGAATGGCTCAGAAACTGCTGTCTCATCACGAACACCTGGCAGAGTAATTCGCTCAGCTTTTTCGAATTGTGGCGCTAAAGCAGAAGGTGGAAGTTCATATTCCTGTTTGGGCACCTTCTCTGCAGGCATTTCTTTCTCAAGAGCTGCGAGGTCTGTTTCCGGCCGTTCCGTTCCGAGCGAAATTGCGGAGGTAGGCTCCACAGCGCCTTCGACCGGTTCAGGAAACACTGCCACATCACGAACATCTTGCAGAGTAACCGGTTCGGTATGTTCCACTCCTGGGTGTACAGCGGAAGGTGGAAGTTCGTGTTGTGGTTTTGGCGCCTCCTCTGCAGGCGTTTCTTGCTCACCAGATGCTAGTTCGATTGCCGGTCGTTCCGTTACAAGCGCGATTGCGGTGGTAGGCTCCACTGCTCCTTTGACTGGTTCAGGAACCGCTGCGTCCTCAAGGACATCTTGCAGAGTAACCGGTTCGGTTTCTTCCACTTCTGGGTGTACAGCGGAAGCTGGAACTTCGTGTTGCGTTTTTGGCGCCTCCTCTGCAGGCGTTTCTTGCTCACCAGCTGCTAGTTCGATTGCCGGTCGTTCCTTTTCGAGCGCAATTGCGGTGGTAGGCTCCACTGCTTCTTTGGCTGGTTCAGGAACCGCTGATTCCTGACGAACATCTGCCAGAGTAACCGGTTCAGTTTCTTCCACTTCTGGTGGTACAGCCGAAGGTGGAAGTTC
This sequence comes from Haemaphysalis longicornis, assembly GCF_048455015.1. NCBI lineage: Eukaryota > Metazoa > Arthropoda > Arachnida > Ixodida > Ixodidae > Haemaphysalis > Haemaphysalis longicornis. The sequence goes on along the minus strand of NW_027526422.1, from coordinate 36,062,825 downwards.
ATATTCCCATTTGGGTACCTCTGCAGGCATTGTTTGCTCTACAGCCGTGAGTTCGATTGCAGGCTGTTCCGTTTCGAGCTCAGTCACCGTGGTAGGCTCCACTGCTTGTTTGAATGGCTCAGAAACTGCTGTCTCATCACGAACACCTGGCAGAGTAATTCGCTCAGCTTCTTCGAATTGTGGTGCTACAGCAGAAGGTGGAAGTTCATATTCCTGTTTGGGCACCTTCTCTGCAGGCATTTCTTTCTCAAGAGCTGCGAGGTCTGTTTCCGGCCGTTCCGTTTCGAGCGAAATTGCGGAGGTAGGCTCCACAGCGCCTTCGACCAGTTCAGGAACCACTGCCACATCACGAACATCTTGCAGAGTAACCGGTTCGGTATCTTCCACTTCTGGGGGTACAGCGGAAGGTGGAAGTTCGTGTTGCGGTTTTGGCGCCTCCTCTGCAGGCGTTTCTTGCTCACCAGCTGCTAGTTCGATTGCCGGTCGTTCCTTTTCGAGCGCAATTGCGGTGGTAGGCTCCACTGCTTCTTTGACCGGTTCAGGAACCGCTGATTCCTGACGAACATCTGCCAGAGTAACCGGTTCACTTTCTTCCGCTTCTGGTGGTACAGCCGAAGGTGGAAGCCCATATTCCCATTTGGGTACCTCTGCAGGCATTGTTTGCTCTACAGCCGCGAGTTCGATTGCAGGCTGTTCCGTTTCGAGCTCAGTCACCGTGGTAGGCTCCACTGCTTGTTTGAATGGCTCAGAAACTGCTGTCTCATCACGAACACCTGGCAGAGTAATTCGCTCAGCTTTTTCGAATTGTGGCGCTAAAGCAGAAGGTGGAAGTTCATATTCCTGTTTGGGCACCTTCTCTGCAGGCATTTCTTTCTCAAGAGCTGCGAGGTCTGTTTCCGGCCGTTCCGTTCCGAGCGAAATTGCGGAGGTAGGCTCCACAGCGCCTTCGACCGGTTCAGGAAACACTGCCACATCACGAACATCTTGCAGAGTAACCGGTTCGGTATGTTCCACTCCTGGGTGTACAGCGGAAGGTGGAAGTTCGTGTTGTGGTTTTGGCGCCTCCTCTGCAGGCGTTTCTTGCTCACCAGATGCTAGTTCGATTGCCGGTCGTTCCGTTACAAGCGCGATTGCGGTGGTAGGCTCCACTGCTCCTTTGACTGGTTCAGGAACCGCTGCGTCCTCAAGGACATCTTGCAGAGTAACCGGTTCGGTTTCTTCCACTTCTGGGTGTACAGCGGAAGCTGGAACTTCGTGTTGCGTTTTTGGCGCCTCCTCTGCAGGCGTTTCTTGCTCACCAGCTGCTAGTTCGATTGCCGGTCGTTCCTTTTCGAGCGCAATTGCGGTGGTAGGCTCCACTGCTTCTTTGGCTGGTTCAGGAACCGCTGATTCCTGACGAACATCTGCCAGAGTAACCGGTTCAGTTTCTTCCACTTCTGGTGGTACAGCCGAAGGTGGAAGTTCATATTCCCATTTGGGTACCTCTGCAGGCATTGTTTGCTCTACAGCCGTGAGTTCGATTGCAGGCTGTTCCGTTTCGAGCTCAGTCACCGTGGTAGGCTCCACTGCTTGTTTGAATGGCTCAGAAACTGCTGTCTCATCACGAACACCTGGCAGAGTAATCCGCTCAGCTTCTTCGAATTCTGGTGCTACAGCATAAGGTGGAAGTTCATATTCCTGTTTGGGCACCTTCTCTGCAGGCATTTCTTTCTCAAGAGCTGCGAGGTCTGTTTCCGGCCGTTCCGTTTCGAGCGAAATTGCGGAGGTAGGCTCCACAGCTCCTTCGACCGGTTCAGGAACCACTGCCACATCACGAACATCTTGCAGAGTAACCGGTTCGGTATCTTCCACTTCTGGGTGTACATCGGAAGGTGGAAGTTCGTGTTGCGTTTTTGGCGCCTCCTCTGCAGGCGTTTCTTGCTCACCAGCTGCTAGTTCGATTGCCGGTCGTTCCTTTTCGAGCGCAATTGCGGTGGTAGGCTCCACTGCTCCTTTGACCGGTTCAGAAACCGCTGCGTCCTCACGGACATCTTGCAGAGTAACCGGTTCGGCATCTTCCAATGCTTGGTGTACAGCGGAAGGTGGAAATTCATGTTCCGGTTTTGCCGCCTCTACAGGCGTTTCTTGCTCACCAGCTGCTGGTTCGATTGCCGGATGTTCCTTTTCGAGCGCAATTGCGGTGGTAGGCTCCACTGCTTCTTTGGCCGGTTCAGGAACCGCTGATTCCTGACGAACATCTGCCAGAGTAACCGGTTCACTTTCTTCCACTTCTGGTGGTACAGCCGAAGGTGGAAGTTCATATTCCCATTTGGGTACCTCTGCAGGCATTGTTTGCTCTACAGCCGCGAGTTCGATTGCAGGCTGTTCCGTTTCGAGCTCAGTCACCGTGGTAGGCTCCACTGCTTGTTTGAATGGCTCAGAAACTGCTGTCTCATCACGAACACCTGGCAGAGTAATCCTCTCAGCTTCTTCGAATTCTGGTGCTACAGCAGAAGGTGGAAGTTCATATTCCTGTTTGGGCACCTTCTCTGCAGGCATTTCTTTCTCAAGAGCTGCGAGGTCTGTTTCCGGCCGTTCCGTTCCGAGCGAAATTGCGGAGGTAGGCTCCACAGCTCCTTCGACCGGTTCAGGAACCACTGCCACATCACGAACATCTTGCAGAGTAACCGGTTCGGTATCTTCCACTTCTGGGTGTACAGCGGAAGGTGGAAGTTCGTGTTGCGGTTTTGGCGCCTCCTCTGCAGGCGTTTCTTGCTCACCAGCTGCTAGTTCGATTGCCGGTCGTTCCGTTACAAGCGCGATTGTGGTGGTAGGCTCCACGGCTTCTTTGACCGGTTCAGGAACCACTGCCACCTCACGAACATCTTGCAGAGTAACCGGTTCGGTGTCTTCCACTTCTGGGTGTACAGCGGAAGCTGGAAGTTCGTGTTGCGGTTTTTGCGCCTCCTCTGCACGCGTTTCTTGTTCACCAGCTGCTAGTTCGATTACCGGTCGTTCCTTTTCGAGCGCAAATGCGGTGGTAGGCTCCACTGCTTCTTTGACCGGTTCAGGAATCACTGCGTCCTCACGAACATCTTGCAGAGTAACCGGTTCTGTATCTTCCACTTGTGGGTGTACAGCGGAAGGTGGAAGTTCGTGTTGCGGTTTTCGCGCCTCCTCTGCAGGCGTTTCTTGCTCAACAGCTGTTAGTTCGATTGCCGGCGGTCCTGTTTTGAGCGCAATTGCACTGGTAGGCTCCACTGCTACTTTGACCGGTTCAGGAACCACTACGTCGTCATGAACGTCTTGCAGAGTAACAGGTTCGGTATCTTCCACTTCTGGGTGTACCGCGGAAGGTGGAAGTTCGTGTTGTGGTTTTGGCTCCTCCTCTGCAGGCGTTTCTTGCTCCCCACCAGCTGCTAGTTCGATTGCCGGTAGTTCCTTTTCGAACGCGATTGCGGTGGTAGGCTCAACTGCTCCTTTGACCGGTTCAGGAAACGCTGCGTCTTCACTGACATTTTGGAGATTAACCGGTTCGGTGTCTTCCACTTCTGGCTGTACAGCGGAAGCTGCAAGTTCGTGTTGCGGTTTTGGCGCCTCCTCTGCAGGCGTTTCTTGCTCAACAGCTGTTAGTTCGATTGCCGGCGGTTCTGTTTTGAGCGCAATTGCCGTGGTAGGCTCCACTGGTTCTTTTACCGGTTCAGGAACCGCTGCGTCTTCACGGACATCTTGCAGAGTAACCGGTTCGGTATCTTCTACTTCTGGGTGTACAGAGGAAGGCGGAAGTTCGTGTTGCGGTGTTGGCGCCTCCTCTGCAGGCGTTTCTTGCTCACCAGCTGCTAGTTCGATCGCCGCTCGTTCCGTTTCGAGCGCAATTGCGGTGGTAGGCTCAACTGCTGCTCTGACCGGCTCAGAAATTGCTGCTTCCTCCCGAACGTCTTGCAGAGTAACTGGTTTGGTTTCTTCCCCTTCTGTTGGTGCAGCTGAAGGTGAAGGTTCGTATTCTAGTTTGGGAACCCCATATGAAGGCAACTCTTGCTCTACAGCTGCGAGTTCAGTTTCCGGTCGTTTTGTTGCGGAGCAAGGCAGGAATTCCGAAGGCTCCTGCGAGCCATTTTTCCGTTCCATTGAAGCTCTTTCTTCCGTAGGAATAACTTCATCTATTTGTGTTATCGATACAATTGGAACGATTGATAGGTTTTCAAATGATGATTCCAATGGCTTTACAGCGTCGACTTTCCATTCTTCCAGCTGTGTTTGTTCAGACGCTGTGAGGCCGGCTGTTGATGCCTGAGGAGTCGTGTCAACGCCTGGAAGTAAGGCTGGTGGCCAATCTTGTACTTCCCGTTTGGGACTGGCAATGGTTGATAGGTCTTTCTCACTGCTCATCCATTCTATTGATGGCGGTTCTTCGGATGTTGTTAGTGCACCATGTTTCAGTGATATTGGCTTAGCGTTTTTGGCAGTTGAATCAGGCTCGGGTCGTGTTTCGGACAGCGGCCATGACAGGCCCATGAGCTGAGGTGGGCCTTCGAGGCTTGGCTTCCATTCAATAGATGGTGCTTCTTCAGAACTGGCAAACGTCCCCGACTTTGGGACCGTTGGTGGAAACTTTCGTTCCTCTGCTGTGTCTATGAGCTGTGGAGGGGCTTTAGGAATTGAAGGCGTCTCCTCAAAAAGTATCAAGTTAGCCGATTCGTTTCTCATACAGAGAATATCTGGCTGTATAAATAGCTCTTTCTGAAGTTCGGGTCCAGGAGGGGCCGGCTTCGAGACTTTCCCAGTACTTGACGTGACCTCAACTGTCCGCATTTCCTTTGTTATGCATTGAAATGGTGCTATTTCACCGAATGCATTTTCTGAAGCTGGCTTCTCTGCAGTTTTCTGAAGTTCCTTTACCAGCAAATCAGAGGCGTCAGGTAAACCAGATGTTTCTGTGCTAGGCTGCCACTCAATCTCTGTTTTCACCTCTGAAGGGATGTACTCAATTGGTGGTGGCTGCTCTATTCCTAACTGTTGAATGGTGGGTATTTTCGGGAATTGCTCTTGACAGGTAGTGCGATCTAGAGGAGCTGCTTCTCCCGCGGCTTCTACAGTGGCCGATTTCTCTTCTAATGGAAGCGCTTGAGACGAAAAAAGTTCAATTGCCGGGCGGTACTCTACTGGTATTTCTGCTACAACTGGTTCTTCCCCCTTGGGAGCCTGAATCGCCTCAACTCGCTTTGTGGTATAAGTTTCTCGATCACCCGTTCTCTCAGGTTCTGCATCGGGTCTCACAAGTTGATGTGACGCAGTTGTCGTGACTTCAGGAACGTCCTTTGCCGCTAGCTCTTGTTCTTCTACAGGTACTATTTTCTGGGGTGACTCTTCTACTGGAGCTGTTTCACGGTGATCGCCGCCATAAAAGCCTTCCTCAGACGTTTTCTGAGGTTGGGCGTGTTCTCGAATTTGTGACGAAGGCAATTCTGCCATGTCCTCTTTAATCGCTGTATCGCACTCCCGCTCGGAAATTTCCGTTTTTTGTTCAGGCTTCGTAACTTCACCGAGCGAGAATCCCGGCTGTGAGACTTCCACTGCGGCCGTGATAGGCAGTTCACGAGTAGGAAATTCTTGTCGCGTGCTTAGCAACAGCTTGGTTCTATTCTCCAGCATTTCCTGGGTGAGCTCATCCCGCTCTTGGGTTCCGAGTGAATCAGCGAGAACGTCGTCTTCTGGGTGTTCTTCGCCGTGATAAGGTATTACAGCATGAGCATCCTCGCCTCCAGCCGGCAGGTCTGCTAAATTGGCGTTCATCTGTTCAGCCGAGGGGCCGGGTCGTGTCTTTGAATAGGCGTTTTTTTCGGGCACCAAAATCAAAGCCATGGATTTACGGGACGTTCTGTTTCGCTTTATATTCCCGATCTTTTCCTCCTCAGCTCTGCTAGGAGTACCATCAGCTTCTTCAGAAAGGTCCTCGATGTATAATCCCGACTGTTCCGTCCAAACCCTCGCTTCAACCGCGGATTCCTTGACTCTTTTAAGAGGTTCTGATGCACTGCTGCCTACTGCTTCCTCTTCATTTTCGGCAGCGGTAGTGGCCTGTGTTCGCAATATCACTTCTGTGGGATCCTTGCTCTGCACACCCGTCATGGCGTCGGCTTGGAATAATCCACCCTCCTCCTCCTCTTCGCCATCGGCCATTTCTGCTGGCAACAGTTGCTTTTCACTCGGTGACACCACTTCTTGCCGCTCATCCTTCTTCGCTCCCTCTTCCATTAACGGAACGAGTGCTCTGACTTCCGGCTGTGTTTGCCTAGCCTGTGTTGGAATTGCGTGAGTTACTTGCTCCGTGACCGCAGGGACCTCCGGTATACGACTCACTCTGGTGGCCCCTGAGCTCTCTCGCTTTGCGAAAAACTCTTGCAGCCAGCTGGGTAACTCAGATCGAGTCCTACTTTCCTCCGCGATTATTGTGCTGCCGCGTCCACGATCGGAGCAAACTCTTCGCAAAGAAACGTCCATATGAGGGAACCGTATTATCTTGTCGTCGCTCCCAATGGCTTGCCTCATTTGCTGCTCGTTCAGCAGATACACTCTCTCTGTGGTGGACCCTGTTTTGTCATCACCAAGTTCCTCCATTTCTGCCTGGGGTAGGCTTGGTGGTCGCTCATGCGGTGAATCCCCGCTAGGAAGAAGTTCGTCCGTTTGAGATGTGGTGCTGCTTACAGGCCTCGGTGGCTCTCCCGCTTGGACACTTTCTTCTTTAGTGGCTGGCTTAAGAGAGCTTTGCTGCACGGTACCAAAGCGAATGGCATCCTTGGAACCGGGAAGCGTCTGTATGAGGGCATCAGGTGACAATGTGTTCGTTGAGTCAGTCCGCTGGTTCGCGAATGCTGCGTTTAAAACGCGCACGATTTCAACCACGTCCACCTCTTTGAGGTGTTCCAGGTTAACAGAGCGCGTCTTCTTGGCGCTACTGCTCTTTTTCTGTCTGTGAGACAATATAACGTCCGACGAGGATTTTGCTCGCTGCATAGGAATTTCTAAGTTTCTGGATGGCAATTTCGTCGATGAAGAGGTCGTAGTTTCTTCAGATTCGGTTGGGCTGACCATGACGACGATGTTGACATGCTGCCGTGGCGGGCCCTGGGGCTCCGCCTTTCCGACAGGCCCGGATCCCGGCTTTTCATCCTGGCTCGTGGTAGGAAGGTCGTCGGGTTCGATCTGGGAGGACACTGACCTGCACATGGAGTAATGTATGCCGGACACGGTTCCCACGCCGCTGATGCTTGGCCCGGGCCCCAGGACGACCGAGTCCGCATGGTGCAGGTGCTGCTCCATCCGATAGTCACTGAAGCGCGCAGAGAACTCTCTTTGCTCGCCGTTATCCGTTCTCCCATCGGCATCGCCCTCCTGGTCCCCTTGTTGGACGTCCGACTGTGGCGCGACGGGAAGCTCCTCTGCAGTGCCCCCACCACCACCCGGAGGCGGGTCGGCGGCGGACTCGTCCTTGGTCGGCGGTTCGCTCATTGTTTTTTCCTCCGCATTTCTCGCCGGCTACGCTCCTGCCAGCATCGAAGCGGAGCTCTTGATCGACGAGGCAGCAGTGAAGATGCAAGTCGTTCCGCCTCTTAACCGTGCATTCGGTCGACGCGGACCGTTGGCCTCCAGTCGACGACGTCCAACCCGGGCACCGCAGCATCACCGCAAGCCTTGGGCTGACGTGGCTGCGTTCGCAGCATCGCCAAGCTGCGTACGGGAACTTCACGTGGCACGGCTACGCGGGATCCGAAATGGCATGCTGAGGCTCGGCGCGCTGGTGGCCTGCATAAGATTCGTCACATGAAGCAACCGATTATGCACTTTCCTTCACTCTCGAGGCTCGATTTGTTTATATAAACCTCAAATATTATAACGATTCATTATTACATAAGGTCGACTAACATAAGGTGTCGATTTATTATAACATAAGAAAGCGATGATTGTCACGTTAGAAGACAGCAACCGTATCATGGGCTTTGCACGTAATGAGCGTGGGTAATATTTGGAAAGGTCGGCGTCAAAACAGCACGCGAGAAAAGAGCACTTGCGTACGAGCACGGCATCAAAAGAGCACGTGACAAAAGCGCATGGCGACAAGAGAACAGCGACAGAAGAGCACGCAACTAAAGAGCAAAACGTCAACACAGCACAACGATAAAACAGCGCGCTTTTATGGAACGCCTAAACAGGTTCTAGTTTTTCTCGGGGAAAAAAATTCCGGCTTCGTAACCATAGGACAACGCAGCTTATGTCTGTTAAAACTGAGGCGCATATGTTTCAAGCTATGACGTACCCATGAGATACTTCGTTGTTATATCTTTATAGTATATTAAGTGCGAATGCACTTTATAAGCGACCCTGAATCACTCGTCCGCCGTCCGCGCTCCCCCTCTCCCCTAGCAACGGCGCGGAGGAGGAGAGAGAGCGTGCGTAGCAACGGTCTCGGCGTAGCAACGGTCTCCTGCTCGGCGTAGCTGCGGGCGGCGCGTCGCTGCGCCGGTTCGCTTCGCGTTCCGTCCGCGTGAGGGCGCTCGCTCGTCGGCTCCGCATTCCGACGCTCGAGGGAGCTCGCGCGACGGCGCGCCCCTCCGGATCAAATCGGGTAACTTCGGGTAACTTCGGGCAAACTCGGGCATTCGCACTTTGCCATCTTCCCTCTCACTTGGGAAATGCTTGTCTTTTTGTGCTAGTTCTCACCATACAGAGTTTGCCATACTTTTCCTCAGAATGCAAAACATGGCCCAGTGTGCTCTTTGAGCTACTTCTCGTAAGCTGGCATTGATTTTAGCTTTTAAGGTTTCTTTCCTAACGCGATACATACAGTTGTATCGATTATTTTGATTTTATTTTTAACGTGCGCCGTTAAGACGTTAACGTGCGCCTTTAACGTACGCCGTCACATAAGGTGCTTCGTTATGACAGCCGAAGAACTGGAAAGTTGGGTTTAGTTTTTATGACGTTTGCATAACCACGCAATAGCTCCTTGCCTGCTTATCGGTTGCTAGTGCGAGTGTGCATTACGAATTTTACAAAAAAAAAACGCTCTAAAGGCTGAAATGCGCCGTAATTGCCCTTGAGGTCGAATCTTTCTACAAATAAGGGTCCTCGAAAATTTGAACCCCAGGCACCCCTTCTTTTGCGGGCGACAAGTTTTCCTGAATTGTGAGAGGCCTCGGCCATTGTGACGTCATTCATTTGAGGACACACGTACATGCACACGCGCACACACGAACACGCACTCGTGCCAGTGCAGGAAAGGAAGCTTTGGGGCCCGGAGCTACTGGGTCCTTGGGGCCCTAATGATGATTTTTATTATTATGATGACGATGCTGATGATAATGATTGTGCTTTATTATGAGAAAATTTTCGAAACCCATGTTATGCTCCCTGATCAGTGATAAATTATACATAATTTCACGTAACCGGAAACTAATTTCTTGGCTTGATGTAAGTATTATATAACGAATTTTATCAGCGTAAAAGTTAGTATGGTTTGATTGGTGGTTTATCACCAATTCACAATTAATCGAAGCGCCGTGTCGGCCTGCAGAAGCCATGGTACAGAAGAGTATTTTCTTACAAGAATATTTTTTAGCCTGTAAGGTTTCAGTTTTATTGTAAAGTTCTCCACCTGCGTATATGGGAGGGCTTAAAGACCACGCAGGCAGCTGCCACTCACAGACATCTGCCAAACAGCCGCCACGGCTTACGGGCAAAAATCCTGTAGGTTACCGGCGTAGACGAGAAAGCACGCGGCGGTTAGAACACGCGCCGCCTTTGAAGGAAGTTGGGAAGGAGAAGGGGGGGGGGGGGGGGGGGGAGGCTCAGACGTGTCGCGCAAAGCAACCTTCATATCGTAGCACGATTAGCACAAAGACGATAAGCAGAAAAAAATCCCGCCATCTCCACTAAGTTAATGATGATGAGAGGGGCGAAGCTCAAATGCTTATTGGTAGAACCGTGAAACATTCGCCCACACATCATATAAAGACTCGACACGTCAAGCTTTCCACCGCTCCGTTAACAAGCCCGTCGACGACGTCGGTGTTTGTGATTATGTAGGGCTTGTTTGGGACGATGAGAATCTCCATGAGCAAGTTGGCGAATTCGGTGTGTGGCATTTTAGCCGCCTTGGCCGTCGCCTTCTGCAGAGCGTCTTGTGTTGCGTACCCCCGGTACGTGTCTTCAGCTCGCAGGCGACGAACGACAACCTCTTCTTCTTCCTCTCCTGCTTGTTGGGTAGCAACGAACGCGTTGAACATTTTGACCACTTCGGCCAATCTTTGGTTGGCCAATCCCTAGGGGGATCCTGCCACAACCTTCATCATTCCGCCATGCTTGACAGCAACGAGGGAGGGACAGGGCCCGAGCAAGAGGAGCTTCGCCCCTAAAATGTCGCTTTTTGGGCTGGGGAGCGGTCCGCTTCGTGCGTGGGTTTGCGCCACGTTTGCGCACGGCCGTCGAACTTTCAGCGGCGAACTCCTGTTGCGCAGCTGCGATGGTATTGCTAGTCGGCAAGCCGTTACACATTAACGAATCCCCTTTGGGTTAGAGAGTGACAGGTGAGCACGAGAGATGGCATCAGACAACAGTTTAATAAGGATAGAATGTCGCTGCTCACCCTCGCGCTGCTGCTCCCGTCGGTGCCGCGCAGCAGTTCCCGCAGTCAGTAGTGCGTTGTCGATCGGTCGGGTCGTTGTTCGGTCGCAACTGGCAGTGGAAACACGCTGAAGCTTCTCGGCTAGATTCGGGGTCTACAACGGAGGCGAGAATGGATTGGGTGGACCTCTCGTTTTCGAGTCTCAACACGTCTGCCGCGTCCACTGCTTTCCCGCGCTCCTTCGGGGGTTCCTCTCCTCCGCCGCGCCCAAGCGGGACCAGATCTTCGGGCCGCCCTTTGGTCCGCGCCGTCCGCCGGCTCATCCCAAAGCGAAAAGCGCCCGCGGGGATAAACAGCTTACCGTCCCCGAGTCGCGGCGGAGGTCCGTTTCAAGACGGCATCGAAGGGACCGCACGCAGGATGCGTTTTTAAGTGGACACAGCTTTCGTCATGCCTAAAGGAAACAGATGTCATTGTTGCTTTGTTTGGCGTCCACGTCTAAGCCCTTCACACCGCCTAGGCCTGCTGATTCCCCAGCTCGAAGGGAGCCGCTAGGGTCGGGCTGGCCCCGTGGCCTCTGCGTCCACACGGAGTGGCGCCTAGAGAATTACGCTACGAATGGAGTCGCGCGGACATGCAGCTTCTGCAACGCTTGTTGCTCAGACATGCAGAGGCTACTACAGCACAGAGGCGCGGGCTGAAGCCGAAAGACCCCGCGAGTGACATACACAACCTTTGAACATTTAAATAACCATATATACGATGACCATTCATCAAGAAATGTCGAGTCGATATCAATCACGCTTATGCGATTCAACTAATCCAGTAGCTTTATTGAACGAGACGTCATCACAATGAACTTCCTTGTCAAACGCTATACATTGAAATTTCTGGCAGAAACTGGGTATGAGCCCGTAGGGCGGTGCTTAAGTTGTCAATAATCACATATAACGTCCTTCAGGCTTAAACAATTTACAATGTTCTTCAGACATTATTTCATTATTATCCGCCTCCGTGGCTCAGTGGATAAGGCGTTGCGCTGCTGAGCATGAGATCACGGGTTCGATTCCCGGCCGCGACGGCCGCTTTTCTGATGGAGGCGAAAGGCAAAAACGCCCGTGTGTTCGAGATTTCGGCGCACGTTAAAGATCCCCAGGTGGTCAAAATTAATCCGGAGCCCTCCACTACGGCGCGCCTCATCGCCTGCGTTGCGTCGGCGTGTTAAAGTGTTGGTTAAACCCTGCTGTCAATCAATTATTTCATTATTCACATGCCTGACCCTTTCTTACACCGAAACGTGCGCGCGCCGAAATGTCCGCATACTTAGATGTCCGTGTACCGAAAAGACTACCGAAACGACCTGCGCCGAAAAGGACCGGAGCCGAGCTCGGGACCTTTCTAATGTGGCTTGTTAGGCCCCGTCAATGTGGGTACCCACGACTTTTGGTCCAAGACGTCTTCTCATAAACCTCGGGAAAACAAGGAAGAGGAGTAGGATTAACTGAATTAAATTGAAATGGACTCGAAGGTTGTCAACCATAGCGTGACACACACACACACACACACACACACACACACACACACACACACACACACACACACACACACACACACACACACACACACACACACACACACACACACACACGACGCATGCACGCAAACGCACAAACGCACGCACACGCACACATGCACATACACGCACACACACGCACGTACACACTCAAACGCGAATACAGGCGAATACACACGCTCAAACGCACAAACACGCACACACACTCACACAAACACACGCACGAGCACGCACACACACAGACGCATGTACGGGAACACAGGCACATACACGCACGCACACGCAAGCACACACACACACGTGAAGGGACACGCATACGCACACATGCATTCAGGCAAATACGCACGCACGCACGCACACACACACGAACACGCACACGCGCGCGCGCGAACACACACACACACACACACACACACACACACACACACACACACACACACACACACACACGCACACACGCACGCATGCACGCACGCACACACTAACACGCGCGGAGTGCGGTAGGCTTAGTTACGGTTCGGATTCGAGCGACTTTATAACGTTCCGGTTCGACTAAATCATGAACCCAACCTGTGAACTGCTTCAAATTGCTATAACAAAACGTGTTGTTGAGTTAGTTGGTTCACACTGAGCTGCAGGCTTAGCGCAACGAGCGCAACCAAGACGAGGACGGTGACGAGGCGAGACAGGCGCTACTGTCAACTACCAGCAGATGATAGTAGCGCCAGTCTCGTCTTGTCACTGTCTCGTCTTCGTTGCGCTAAGCTGCTTATTCAGTTCGAATTACTATATTACCAGTTGTGACAAACAATCAAGTTTTCAGTCAAAGCGACCATGAAAAAATACATCTTAAGTTTAATCAAACACTTCTGATTGAATTTTTGATTGATTTGATAGAAATTGATCTTTTGCCAATATAAAAGTCTCATTCAAGAATATTTATAACTTTTCGCTGCGTCACTGAATCGAGGGACATACATACGTACTGTAGGCCACAAAATAAATCGAACCAAGAGAGAGAGAGAGAAATGACCTTTATTAATTCGTCCTGCGAGAAAGGTGCGGGTCAGGCCACGCAGTGCTTCGCCGCACCTCGTCAACCAAGGGAGCGGCGCGCGATAACTATCGGCGCGACACCTTCCGGCCGAGCACTTGCTGTCGAGATTGCTAAGGGCGCATGCGTGTTCCGGTCCAGTCAATGCATGTCAGTTTTCTCAATCTCGGCTGCAGCACTTCGTTTCTCTTGAATGTGGCACCCGGCGGCGATATCCTCGCTGTTCTGTGGAGGCGCCGTGCGCCGAGCGAGCGGCACGATTTTTAGCGGCGGCTGATAGCGTGGCATGCGCTTACGTGCGCAACAGTGCCGCTCATCTTCGCGATATGTTGTCGGGCGCTCCTTTTATTGCCATCCTATTGGCTGCACAGAAAACTGGCGTTCAAGCAAGTCCGCGATAAAGATTTAACGATCCCAAGTACTGCGACGTCATAACTACGACTCTTCTGCCCTAAGTCCTGGGTGGTACATTTAGGCAATAAAAATTAAAATAACTGTACTCTTTATTCTTGTCTAGATTGTGTGTACTAATAAACCAAAACAACGTCGTACTTATAATAAGTGGTGCAAAAAGAAGTGCACGCGCAAAACTTCATCAATCAGGACAAAACAATTGCTCTCTTGATAATGTGGCGGGCTGCGCAACAGGAACAAGGTCGTGCGCAGGCCATCTGAATATATTCCACTCGCTCAATTTACCTTGCATGTGCGTCCCGAATGAATTTGGCGCTAAATTGTGCCCCCCCTCCCCCCTTCCCGCTCGGCTTTTCAGTCCTAATTAAGATGGCGTCTCCCAGTGCATGGCTGCAACGCGCCGCCATCTCTTTAGTAACACCCCCAAACACCAGGGGTTTGTCCGGCGATTTGAGCGAATATCGCGTACCATGCAAGGTATAGGAAGTTTCACTCCCCTGACGGCATGTTCATCGCATAACAACCAGCACCGGTTCTTTGCTCGAACGCCAGTTTTGTGTAGTCGCGATATGACAATAGAAGGAGCGGCGGACAGCATATATCGCAAAAATGAACGGCGCCGTTGCCCACGTAAGCACATGCCACACGATATCGGCCGCCGCCAAAAATCATGCCGCTCGCTCGGAGTACCGCGCACGGCGCCGCCGGGTGACACATTCAAGAGAAACGAAGCGCTGCGGCCGAGATCGAGAAAACTTACATGCATTGACTGGACTGGAGCGTCCTCCGCTATCTCGACAGCAGGCGTTCGGCCGGAAGGCGTCGCGCCGATAGTTATCGCGCGCACGCACACGCGCACACACACGCGCACGCACGCACACACGCTCGCACATGCGCACGCGCACGCGCACGCGCACGCACACACACACACACACACACACACGCGCACACGCACACGCGCACACGCACGCCCACACGCGCACACGCACGCACGCACGCACGCACGCACGCACATGAACACGTACACGCACACGCGCACACGCCCGCACGCGCGCACACACACAAACACACACACACGCACACACACACACGCGCACACGCGCACGCACGCGCGCACACACGTACGTACGCACACGCACACACACACACGCGCACGCACACACACACACATGCGCACTGCACACACGCACACGCACGCACGCGCACACGCACACGCGCACACGCACACGCACACACGCGCGCACACACACACGCACGCACACACGCGCACACTCGCACACGGCGGCGGTTCTACCCGCGTTGGTTTACATCGTCGTCGTTACCATGGACTTAAGCGAGTGGGTCGAACATGGGACGACGACGCCCTTTTTTATTCTTTCTTTGAGCTAGCTTTCCAGTCCTTGGACTTTGAGCAGGAGGATCTCCAGCGTATACGCCTCGAGCTTCGCGATCGCTGCGCCGCCTGCCGCCGCTCCTCCGCGGCGTTGACGGGATTTGCGCTGCGTGGCTGATAGGGCCGTGTGCAGCGTTTAGGTTCTGTTTCGCTTCTTTTCGCCTTTCCGCGCCCTGAAAAAAACTTGTTATGGTGACATCTATAGTCAAAGAGTACGTTTAGGTCACTTAAAAAGCAGCGGTGTCTTCGTAGAGTACGCGATCGCTTGCAAGAGCTACCCGGAGAGGCGGTGCTGCGCGCTTCGTTCCCGCTCTTCCGGGCGTCGGCGACGGTAGCAACATATCACCCCTGTCACCTCCAAAACATCAGGCACAAATGAATTCTACTGTCGCCTCGTTTACACCTGATACTGGCACAATGAGAGGGTGGCTTCATTTTGCAGCGTGGACAACGAATGCGGCTTCGTTTCGAATCTGTACGTCGCAGAAAAATATGTTTCGGGGATGTGATTACCCAATCCCGGACTATAACTTATGCATTTTATAAGCATATAAACTATGCGAAAATGTTAAGTATATTCCAAGCCTAGCTGTGCGTCGTTAAATATGTGCCCACACACCAAGGCAAGTTAATGAAACCACGGAAAAATAAATGCTGTGCAAGTGCGGAATTAAGAAACATAATTCTCTAACGGAAATAAAAAAAAACAGTGCAGCTTCTGACATGCTTAACATCGGTAGGAAAGGGGGGGGGGGGGAGGGGGACGCTGTGTACAAATGCGGAGCGGAATCAAGCAATGAACGTTTTAGTAATTACACACACAAATCTTGCGTTCACTTTCCTTTTGTTTTTCTACTTCAACGAACAGCGGATCATACGGCGGCCGCATTTTTGGAAGTATACAGGGTAGGCTGTTCAACAAGCGATGAAAGGTGTCGTAGGAAGAGAGTGGTATGTGATAAGGCCCTCTGATTTCAGTTTATGCTTTATTCTGCTGGCTCCCTGTGCCATATGGCGATATTTCGAAGAATCATTAGTCGCGGACGCGGATTATATTCTAAGCCCGTCTCCGCGCTGCTCGCAGAGGATTGATTGATTTCATTGTAGGGTTTAACGCGCCGACGCAACGCAGGCGATGAGGCGCGCCGTAGTGGAGGGCTCCGGATTAATTTTGACCACCTGGGGATCTTTAACGTGCGCCGAAATCTCGTACACACGGGCGTTTTTGCTTTTCGCCTCCATCAGAAAAGCGGCCGCCGCGGCCGGGAATCGAACCCGCGACCTTGTGCTCAGCAGCGCAACGCCTTAGCCACTGAGCCACCGCGGCGGGTTGCTCGCAGAGGAGCAGATGGATGTTTGCGGGCGCTCACCTCACGACAAGACGACTTTGTCGTGAGCTGATCCCCGAGTATAATTATGCATTGTCCATTGTACTTTTGTTGAATATTCCCGAAATTAACACAGACTGGCTTGTAAATGGTGGTGATCAATATCTGAGGTATAATATATTAGCAAACGTAACTGGCGTGCTGTCAGTTATGAGTGCCCCGCTGATTCTGTAAGCGCACAAAATCAGTTTAAATCGTTGTGTATAGCCGCAGCATGAACATATGAGGAACCAGTGGTTACGAAGACACTGCTAGTAAATTCAGGTCAGAGTAACTACAATCGGCTCCATCACACGCCGGTTCCGCGCCGCTGGCCTGTGACACATACCTGGCGCTTATACAGACCGAATATACCACACTAAGATCGCGTCAGAAACATTTACACTCTCGTAAACACGCCTCATTTGCGAACAGAGTGACTGCTTCACATAAACATGGATTTCAAACACTCGCACACGGTAAATCTCAGTCGTGGACGTGCCGCAAAAGCAGCGGCGGCCCTTCGGAGCCGGACGCCGACTCCCGCGCCTGCTTTCGAAACGGGCCGCTAGGGGGATTTCAGTGGCGCCCCTACAGGCCGCGCACGAGGCGTATACTGTGATTGCGGGAGTCGACTTTGCATGCGCGAGAGTTACCGTGAATGGTAACTTACTTTTACCGTCGCTACATAGAGATGCAGTGGGTAGCTCCCTGCGCCGGCGAAACGTACGCTCGCGTCTTGATTGGATTACCGTAAAGTTTGCAAAAAACGCCCTCCCCCGAAACATCGCCCCCCCCCCCTTCCCCTTTACGGGTGAAATATTCAATTTACTAAAATACCCCAAAGATGGCCCACCCCGTAAAATCGCTTAGCGACGAGCAGTGAACAAAAAATAAACGCGAATCATCTATTCATGTGTTGATGCGGTCACTTAATTCGTCCTTTCCGTGCTTGACCCGAAAGTTCGTCTGTATCAAATTTTTTCTCGGTATTTCCGCAGTTTTGGTTGGCGGTGCGGCTACCTTTTCGTAGTATTTCGCACCTGACCCGAAAGTTCGCCCATCTCGTATTTTTCACTTGATATCACTGTACTTTGGGTGGGCGTTCTTTCCGAACTTTACGGTACAGCAAATGCACTGCGCTCGGTGCTTCATACAAGTAATCTTAGTTGATGTTTATTACGTTCTTGCGAAATGATGATCACGAGTACGACAAATGACTTTTTTTTTTCAAAAGAGCGAGCAAAATCTCCGCCCCTACTCCAGCCTCGAGCTCCCACGCTTCCAATGGTTCATATGCGTTTATGAATAAGCAAAGTTCTTTCGCGCTTTTAAAATCGTGTTGGGCAAGGTAATATAGGTAACTGCGGAATTATTGCAGTGTATCTTACTCATTTCATGTCAAATATTTAGCGGAGGCGTGAATTACTTGGTGATAATTGTTCCCACTAGATGGCGGCGTCGACGTCATGTCCGTGGAGTAAGGTCCTGACTAATTTTTTTTTAAGCTTTATAGCAGAAGTATACGATTCTTTTAAAAAAATTATCGCATTGTGAGAGTTTAATCTAAAACGTCCAAGATTCAAGCTATTTCAAGCGTAAGCGAACAGTTCTGGGCATAGAGTCAATACTAGTAGAGTTAATACTACTGACTCTATAAAGCTGCCCGGCCAGCCCGTGCATTGAAACCGTGCTACACCCGGGCGCTGACATGATGCCACCCTCACAGCGTTGCCCGCTGCCTTTTCGCCTACTAGAGTTGGCGCGGCAGTAGTCGGTATTCACCTAGTAACCAACGCATTCCATCATGGCAGCCACCGTTGCTGTGAGTGCGCCGTGAAAACTTTGCTGTGCAGAAACGTTGTGTGAAGTTTTTCCTGTGGTAGGTAGCGAACTTTTGTGCCATGCTGCCGCGTTAGATGCAATTCTCCGCAACTGAGAAGGCTAGCGCGTAGAATAGCGGGTACTTCGTACGCTCGGAGAGGTAGCTTTTGCGGGTGCGTCAGGGGAGTTCGGTCGTCGCTCCGGAGTTGAGCGGACGTGTTTTTTCGTGCTCTTGTGCTTCGGGGGGGGGGGGCTTCATTTCGGCGGCCCGTTGCAAGGGCGGGCCGTTGGACGTCGCCCGGCTTTCGCTTTGCTGGTGTGGGCGGTCGAGTGCCAGATCCCCCCCCCCCCCCCCCCAATACTCGTCTCCAAAGCGGTCGGGACTGCCGCAGACTTAGCTCTTCGTCGCACCATGCTCGCCTCCGCGCTTCACTGTTCCCTTCGAGGTTTCTCGTCTCCCGGACGCAGCATTATGCCAGCCAACAGTGTTCGTGGTGTGTTGTGTGCGACGGAATCGACCACAGTGGAACTACTCTTCTCTACTCTTTCCTCACCTTTTCAATCTTTACTTTTCTTTCTCCTATCCTATTTCCCCAACTATTCCCGCTTTCGGACTGTGTTAAATGCAGGTGAGCTCCCATGAGAGCTTAATAATATCCCCAGTCCATTTATTTTCCTGCTTCCTTTAAAAAGAAATCACTTCCCCCTGATTGCTTTTTCCCCCTGATTTTTTTCCCTGGTGGCTTCCCCTGTATTCGCGCATGCGATGTTTATGTGTGCTAAATGAGTTCAGTTGATATGCAGCGCTAGTCCTGTGTAGTCTTTTCTTTGTTGTCCCGTCTGTACAGCGCTATTTTAACATGTTTCACACACCTCCCCCCCCCCCCCCATGTATGCGTCAGCTGATTGTTTTCGCAATCTATTGAGGTGCTCCTTACAACTACTTGCTTTTCTAGCGAATGGAAGTTCAAACTTGACAACGCTTCCAAGAAATGCATGTAAATGGAAATCGTATTTGTGACTGCACTTTATGCTAAACAAACATGCTTTCTGTGCCTGTTCCTGTGCCTGTCTACGAGGCCCCTGCAGCACATGTGTCAACGTTTTTCTCCAGTTAAAATGCTTTTAGGTAGTGACCCTTGCATTAGCTTAGATTCAATAACCGTGAAATACCCAAGCCTAATATTACTAAGTTATGTGCATCAAGAAACTCTCTCGAGATTTTCCGTTTTTCTAGGTATGCTTAGAAGATTTGTCATTGATTGTATGCTTGGGGACGTCACACAAGGTACATGATTAATGTTGTCAGGTTACATTAGGTCGCAATAAATCTATTTAATAGCAGCTTAAACAAAATCTCGACAAAAGCAAACCAGAGATTAGAAGATATCATGTAGAATGCGTATTTCCATTCTGGGTTTGTGGAACTATAGCTTTCAGTACTTCCAACTACAAAGAAAGTAGTGCAAGTGTTCATTAGTCGCTGCAGGGCTCTTTACCTTTTAAAATTTCATGCCCCCTCTCCCAGAATAAAGAAAGAGGAAAATTGTGTGAGGAACTAACTATTTCCAGCAAAGCTATGGCAGGTTTAAAGCCAATAAACAGACAGGGTTAAAAGCCAAAAAACCTTTTTGAAGAAAAAACAATTTCATGATAAAAACCTAAGCACTGGAGAAGAACGAAATAAACAAATACAAGCAGAGGCAGCATAAAAGAGCAAAAAATGAACACAGCAAATGCAATTCTACGAGGCACATAGTCACGAAAGCTTCCACAAAGGAGCAGACACTTCAGGAGAAATTTAAAAAAATTAGAAATTATGTACCCTATTTACATTATGTACACAGAAAATCAGACATATTTCAGTGGTTTTAGACAAGATGGAGCTGAAGTAGCCAAATCAGTTCTTGCCTTGAAGAAGCAGATTGCAGTGATTAAGAGAGAAAAATAGTCACAGGTGCTGTAGGGGTGTTACCAGCATGCAGTATCCTTCGTTTGCCCATTTTGTCATTTTGCCTGCTTCTTTTATGCCTATCTTTTTTTCGCCCATGGTGCTGTCTTTGTACTGGCCATTTCCACGCCATGTTTTTTTTCTCCCGAATTTTTTATCCTTTCTTTTATGCCAGTCCTTTCCTTTCTTTTCAAGTTTCCTGTTCCCATTTCCACATGTAGCACAGCCAGCTGGACAGTTCTTCTCATTTCCTTGGTTAACCTCCCTTGCTTTCTCCTACAGTTTCTTCCTTTCTTTGAAGTCGCACATTAGGTCATCTTAGCCTTGCTCTTACCATCACAAACTTCCCTAGAGGTCTGGTGGTATTACTGGTGGTGAAATAAAATTTGTTGGATAAGAATTGCTTGTACATATGACCCTCTTGCTTTTTCTGTGTTTATTTTTGCTTCTGATTCACGGACTGATGGCATTGCGATGGCCCATTATTTTTGATGAAAATAAGAATGCTGATGACCACAATCTGAATGAGCATTAGCCAGAACTTTCATAATCAGCTACAGCATTACTGGAACTCAGCTTCGGTAATGCAACTTCGTCATCATCCTTGTTGCTGTGAGCACGCTGGAATGGAAGCGTGGAAATTCTACAAGGTCTGGTGTGGCACCTTTGTGGCCACCGATTTGATGTTGGCATAAATGAGAAGGCTGTGCTACACATATCGAATTCCTTCGTTCTATCGCGTATCGCATTCGCATATTGCATTCGCATATCGCATTCCTTCCTTTTATCTAGTGTATACAGCTGAAGAACGTCTCCAGATGGCCCTGGCTGAACCGATACGTGCAGATGTAACTGTCGCAAATAATAAAATTTAGAGTTCAATTTATTGTCGGCTTTCTTAATGACTGCCATATGCAATGCACATTAAGTGTCTGAATACTCTATATTAGCGATTGATAGTCTCATGCTAGGCAGTCTGATTCACCTGCTATAGTTGTCTGGCAGCTGTTTCAAAATTAACCACTATGATTGAACTAATGAGCGGCAATAACAATTTATAGGTGAACTCAAATTAATTTACTTTTCAAGGGAGACGTATATCCTTCGTCGACTTCGCCTTGCACAAAATGCATGACGGTCCCATCGCGACCCAAGAAAGCGCATGTGTGTGTTACCTCAACATGCTTCCTAGGTGGTTTCTGTTGACAGACAGATTTCCGGCCGAACACGCAGGCATTTCAGGCAAAACCGCCTGCAGGCGGGGTGGTCCTGATAATTGGGCGTGAACAGAAGTGGCCGTTTCCATTCATTGGCGAAGGCACCCAGGGAAGGACAGAATAATTTTTCTTAACGCCCCACCACACGGGTGCCCATCTCACATGAACGAAGTTTACTCCTCCCCCACCTCCTCTGTGCAGGTATATACATGGGCCATATGAGAGCAGAGGTGCAAGTATACGTAATTAAACAACGTCGCTGATTCGCTGAATTTAAGAAATGTGTCATGCAAAGCATCAAATATATTCTCGAAAATTTCAGATTGCGTGTTTCAGCGATCGAAGGAGCATGCACCAATCGCACACACCCATACTGGAGATTTCTGCACCTACATTCGGGATTACCTTTCGGCTTCGCCTTGTCCTCCTCTAGAAAACCACCTTATCATGCAAATAAAGTTACCATTATTATTATTAGTTAGCGGTTGTTTTATCTCTGACTCAAGTAAAACACCGTTCAGTGAAAATATAACAGCACCCGTAAACAAGAGCCTAGTTATACGCTAGGCATGGTAAAATGGTTCGTACATTTGTTTGTTTTTAATTTACGAATCATATACGATTAAAAGGAGCCGATCTGCCCAGACATGTTTCGCGTAACATGATATGACCGGCTGACGGCGAGTTCAAATCGGAAGCAGCCACTACGGACATGTAGAGAAAGTGTCCTTGAAGATAGGCGGCGGCGGCTTTATTCCGTATCGTCGGCAGTCTTCGCAAGCTTGTCTTCGCAAGCAACGAAGTGACACAGCAGACACTAACTTTGTAAATTAGGCCCACACGATTGACGCTCCTCACAATATACCGAAACTGAATTTGGCGCCTCAGCCCGACGTCTTCTTTTTGCTTATACTTTCATTTATTTTTGTTCGTAAAGCATGAATACTTCAAGAAAACTAATAAAAAGCATACAAACTCGTAAAAAAACTCAGTTATTGCCATAAATGACTGTTCTGGGCAACTAACTTTTTGTGTCATTTTCTTTGAGGCGAATTCGCCAGATGTCGCTACTTGGCAGCCGGTAAGCCGGAACGCAGGAACCGCAGAGCGCAGTCCTTTTGTTTTCAGCGGCAAACGTCTACTCTGGTTTCCGTTAACACGGTAAACGTTAAAGCGCACTACGGGCACTAGGCAACACGGTTCATTCAGAAGGCCGGGCGCACCGAACCACACTTTTCTGCGATCATGACTTTATGAGAAGAAATGAAATGAAACGAAACGCTTTGGCGGGAGTTGTCGTTACGGGATGCGCATGCATGCTCTTCACCTTGTCGCGACCTGAGCAGGGACAATCAGCCGCGACAGCGTTTGGGCTTGAACTGATTTATTCAGTCATCATGAGCGCACGTGAGCGTGCGCCTCGTGGTCACGAACAGTGCCCGGAGTAGTCCAAGCGCTGCGTGAGAAGCTCCCGCCTTCGTCGTCGGCGCGGCGCGGCGCTCCGTTAGCGCGCCGTTCGTTAAAACCTTATAACTGAAACAACGTCAAGGCTACACGAAACACAGAGTGCAAAGGATCATTCCGGATACAGCAGCACAATAAACTAATGAAACTAATGAAACTCGTACCAGAAACAGAGCGCCGAGCGCTCGCACCTCGCACGTCGTTGCTCCTGCGCAGGGTTGCCAGATCCTCGAAGAAAAAAGGAGCCAGAAAATTGACCAAAGTAGCCAGAAAAGGAGCCAACTGGCCGAGGTCGATTTATTTCGGAGCCAGAAAAGTAGCCAAGTGTAATTTAGGCTTGTTTGCGCATCGCCACAGAAAAAAAAAAAAACAATCAAACACATCAGCTTGACCTTTGTCACATCAAAAAAAAACCATAAAAAACATAATCTCCACTTTTCTCACATCACATTAGACTAGAGAGTCGACTAGACCAGAAAACTCAGGTGTACATACTCGAGTTGACTTTCTCCAGCATTTCCCGCGGCACCGAAAATGTGGAGCTTGTGACTTCTTTCAGCCGCAGTCCAAACTTGATTCTGAGGATCGCGAGGAGTAGGTCGTGGGACATTCTATTCCGCAAGTCACTTTTTGTGAGAGCGACGGCTGACTAGAGAGTTGACTAGACCAGAAAAATCAGGTGTACATACTCGAGTTGACTTTCTCCAGCATTTCCCGCGGCACCGAAAATGTGGAGCTTGTGACTCCTTTCAGCCGCAGTCCAAACTTGATTCTGAGGATCGCGAGGAGTAGGTCGTGGGACATTGTATTCCGCAAGTCACTTTTTGTGAGAGCGACGGCTGAAAACACCCTTTCTGCTTCGGCGTTCGATATAGGTAGAACAAGGAGCTTCATTGCGCTGTCTGCAATGTCTTGCATTGGATTAGCACCTGACACATCCCGGTAGGCGTATATTTTGGTCCAGAATTCAATAGCTGGCATGTCTGCATTCACATCGTCAACTTGTCGAAGGTGCCGTACTTGTTCCTCAATGCGGTGCTCAGGACAACTAAACACGTCTTTTGGCAAGGTTTTCAAAGCCTTCATCGCATTTGGTCCTAAAACAGATGATGGGCTAATGGCTCTAAGCTTCCTGACCAATGATGTAGTGTTCGGAAGACGTTTCTGAAGATCAGAGGCACAAGCCTTGAGGAAGGCAAAACAACGCTGTTTCAACAACATTCGCTCTTCACTGGCGAGATGCAGTTCATTGATATGGTCATTGAAGCTGCTACCGAAATCTGCATCATCAACGCTTAAATATATTGACTCGAGGTTCACCAGGTCCAGGTCGCACAGGCTCGCTTCGTCATGCTGTCGAAGCACGGATGGCTTCAAGATTCTTGCGAGAAGGCGGTTGTACAGCTTCTGCAGCTCTTCGAAAATTCCAAGTGGGTCCACGTCCTCACCTTGGAACATTTTGTTCACTCTTTTGAGGTCAGTGAGAAGCGGCTCCAGAAACAGAAGATACGCGCGGTTCTTCTCGTCATTGTACATCTCTTTTAGCAGCCGCACGCTGTAGGCCTTGTCGGGCACATTTGTGAAATGCATCTTTAGAACATCATACTGGCTTAGTATCCGCTCTATGCAGTCAGAAATTGCTAGCCACCGTGTGGCAGAAGGTGAAAGAATCTTCAAAGGTTCAGTTTGTTCCTGAGCTGCGTTGCTGTACAAGTTTCTGTACGCGGCCTGCCGTGAGCTGCTGTGGGCGAAGTAATTATGCGTTTCTTGCACCATAAACTGCAGGCACCCTGGCATTGCCTCCATTGCTTTTGAAGCAACAAGGTCCAATGAGTGGCATGCACACTTCACAAGCGTTATCGAAGGATTCTCATCCTTCATTTTCTTCCAGAGAGAATTATTGCGGCCACACATGGCGTTTGCGCCATCCGTTGCAAGTCCAACGCAGTCTTTGGGGCTTAGCCCGCCCTCCCGCAGTGCCAGATGCACAGCATTGTAAATGGTATCAGCTTTTCCATCTTCCGTCTCCACCAAGTGCAGAAAAGTAGTGGTTATTTTCTTTGCAGTTGGGCTGTAGTAGCGTACTGACACACACACAAGCTTTCTGACTGAAATATCTGTCGACTCATCGACCAGTAGCGAATATGGCTTCGTTGAAATGTCTTTGCGCAAATATTCGGCAAAACATGGTCCTAGGACTCCTGTAATAAGTGCTGTACACTTGGTTCGGTGCATCACGAGGTTGTACTTGAGCTCTCCTTTCAGTAAATCCGAAAGCTCATCCACACATCTTATTGACATATGGCAAGCGGTGAAAAGGGCAATTTTCAGAGCGCATCTTTTTTGCTCTTCCTCAACCGCGAGAACAGGCGCGACGACATCTCGCAACCGGTGCTGGTCCTTAGGTGCAACTCTTGTGCGGTGCTTCCTTGTTTCAGCATGCTTAGTCAGGTCGGCGCAGTGTGCCCGTATGTCGCAGGAACAAATCTTGCACCGCACGAATGCTTCACCCTTTTCTGAAGGGGCAACCCAGTCTGCACAAAAGGTAAAGTACGCACTCTCAGCACAATGCTAGCGTTTCAGTAAATCACTCAATCAGTTTATTTTCCTTTTCTATACAAGAACCTTGCTGGAAAGTCACGTCAATTCAAGCTATGTTTGAATAAAAATAAGCGTTAGGAGTATGTTTACGTGTGTCTGGTCTCTCTTGTATGCCTGAATTTACAGGTAAATAAACTTGGTGTACCCATGCAGCTCATAAAACGAAGTGCCAAACATTGCAATGCTCGTTGCTATCGCAATATATATTCGGAACCACAGAAGCCATCACGACGAAAAGTTCTCGTTAATTTTTAATCACCCACCTCCAACTAACCGCCAGCTCCCCACAAAGCTCCTGCCGCCAGCCTTTCTGTGCACCATAAAACGTTTTAAACATTGGCACCCAACTGATTTTCGAGTATAGACGTACGGAAATTTCCACTGAGCCTCCTCAGAGAGAAGCCCGACAACAACGGCAGACAGGAACAGCATAAGGAGCAGGAGAAAACGCTTCGCGATAAAATACCGACCTGTTGCACAACTGAAAAGCGACATTAACCTTTCCAAAACATTCTTACCTTTTAGGTTGGGGTCCTGCAGCCACTGCTGCCGAAACATCCTCCGTGCAGTGGCATTCTTGCCCATGGAGAAGCCGTCACCAGTGTATGGTGTATGCCAGTGTATAACTTCCAGCTGCACGTGCACGCCGCAACCGGCATTGGTCCGGCAAAACAAAACGAGGCCAGAAAGAAACACAAAGAAACTGCACAAACTGTGTTACAATATTGCCGAACCTTGCTGTCATGCCGCCAAATGCTTTAGGAATAAAGAGAGCACAGTCATCAGTACTCCGATGAAGCCGTTGCTTGCAGAATAAATAGACGCCACTTGTTTTGTGAATGTTTTCACGTATTTTAGCGTATACGGTAGCTGTTGACACTAGCGCCAGAACAATAGCCAAAAACTAGCCAAGTAGCCAGCGCTTTTTTTTTGTCGCTGCGGCCTGCTAAAAGTAGCCAGTTTGGCGTAAAGTAGCCACATCTGGCAACCCTGCTCCTGCGCTCACTGTATCCTTCCGCCTAGAACAGGTGAGCCGGGTGAGCGTCGAGCCGGGTGTGTAATCGCTTTACACTTCGGTATAACAGAAATATCTGGCACAGCTTAAACGGAAACGGCCACGAAATATGTTTTTGTAGCTTTCAGGTGTTTTTACACTCGTAAAAAAATGCTTGAATCAACGTCTGACTAAAACATCACAGATTAGTTCAAGAAATAGCCGTTGCGCTCCGATACCATCGACCCCCAAAGAACCCCATCTCAGGGGCCCTTTAGGTGTAAAATCAAGTTGGCCTACCTCGTTAGATGAGAGAGTCGCGCATACGAATATACAACTCGCAGCAGCAGCAGTTGCTTATTGACACCAAAAACTCCAAAAGCGCAAAAACAGGTGTCGGTACCTCCTACACTTTCCCGCAGCACAATTTGTGCTCTCCCATATTGCGAACGCATGGTGAAACGGGGTTTGTGGAGCTTGCCTAACCGTTTTTTTTAAACAAATACTGGGGCAGCAAGCAAGAACATGTAAATGTAGAATGAATGTATCTGGGAACTTTTGCAGCTCATATGCTTTTTAAAAGACACAAACCTTAGGTAACCAACAGAAAAAAATGATGCCTCAGCCTGGCTTTGTTTCAGTTTTAATTTCGTTGAAATGCTTTTCCTCGCGTTCAAGCGCAGTCAAAAGACGCGTGCATGCGGGTGAACTCCGGAGCCTATACCGTACCTACTCAGCACTAAAATCCGGGCCATATTGTTAACGCAATCAACCTGAAACAAGACGGCCGTCAATTTACTTGCTCAACTGCACATGCACTTTCAATACTTGCTGCCAGCAGGCAGCACCTCCTGAGCCTTCCTGTGAAGCTTCTTCGGCGACAACAAACGCCGCCTGCCCTGATCATAAAGCGCAGGGCCTGGTGGCCGATTTTTCCTGCATGCAACCACACTAAATTTGCGGTAAAAATGAAGGAAGCTCACACTGACGCGTAAGACGTGAAGGTCGTGAAGCTGTACGCAACCATCACGACCATCACGACAGTTTTAGTCCACGATTGTAGCCGATTTGCTCCTACTTCGCTGCCCCGACGACCTTTACTCCACCGTTGTTGCTATAAGTGTCAGCTTTTTTTTTTCATTTTTTTGGAAGGAATAATCATCGGACATCATCTCGGAGGGGTGTAAGCTATGACGTGCCTTTCTAGTTCTGAGAGAGTGTTGCCGCAATTGCGGCGAACACAGGAGTATTTTGTTTTCCAATCTCGGCCAATCTCCCTAAGTGGGTATGCTTGGCTTCATAAACGTGCGCCTGGGACGCTGGGAGGTCGCCGGGAGGCACGCACCCAGAAGCGCCCGGCATGTTCTTGGTTTTTTTAGATGCGGAGCATCTTATAGTCGGGCATGTCCCGCGTCGGCGTCCGCACTCACATCGCGCATGCGCAACTCTCCTCCTTCCCTCTCTCCCACAACTGCGCGATACTCCCGCCACTTCTTCTCTCGTACCAGCTTCGTGCACTTCGCTTTCGCTTCTCCCGCGTTCTCGCTTCTGCTTTCGCGGCGCATGCTCGGCGCTTGCGCATCTCTCCTCCTCTCGTCTCCTCTCCTTCAACCTTGATGTAAATCGGGTAGCGCGCTGTGCGCGCGCGTTCAGTTCAGCGCTTGCTGCGGTTGACTCCACTTCACTCCGTTCTTCCGATGAAGTGTGATGGAAGCAACAGTCCCGTCAGTTCGTGGGTTGGCGCAAGCAAGCGTCAGCACCACCCCACAAACAACACAACGGAAACACAACAGAACGCCGAGATGCTCCGCATTTACTCAGCGTTCCCTTCGGGAAGATGGGCTAAGTTTTTGAGTGCCGGGTGATCGCCGCAATCTTGGCTTATCCCCCTAAGTTGGTATGCTTGGCTTGACAAACGTGCAAAAGGGACGCTGGGGGGTCGTCGTGAGGCACGCACACACGGGCGCTAGGTGTTTTCTTGGTTTTGTTGACTGCTGGGCAGCCGTCGCGAGGAACGCGCTCACGCGCGCGTGCTCGGCAATTTCTTGCTTCGCGGTTAAACGATCCTTTCTGATTGCGAGGGATGAAAGTGAAAGCCAAAGATAATCGGCTTTCATAAACATGACGACGATGGAGCAGAATCCCGCTCGGCTCGCTGGGGGCCCTTTGTGACGTGCTTGAAGCGCCACGAAAGGAATGCAAGGGAAACGGTAGAAAGGAACCGCAGCTTTATTCATTTCTTATTGAGCAAGACATCGTTAGCCATCGAACAAAGGCTGAGATACCTACAAAATGCAAGGTCTTACAGTTAAAACAAGAAAATATTCAGCATTAAGCGAGCCTTAAAAATCGTTTCACCTTGTATCCACGTGTGATGGGGAGAACGTTATCCAAATGACCGGGTTTATTACATTAGGAACGCATGCACAGAAAATACACCTTAGACCAACTCATCGCATACAGTACTTATTACTGGTGAAAGATTGTTCAATTAACATTCCGATTGATTGATTGCTGCTTTAGTTGCGATTGAGTTTTTTAACCAGTTAATCGGTTGAAGTCACGCGAGCGAGATGAAACAAGGGTGCCTTGCATGGTTAAATTGTGCGCAAGCATGTTGAGGATCATGTTCGTATTCAAATAACCCGCCTTACTTCACAACAAAAGACGACGCAAGTATGCTCAGAGATGATAGTGATTAAAACCTCAAGCTGATATCCAAGACAGACGGGAATATGACCACTCTGAATTCAAATATACGCAGTACAAAAAAGAAAAAAAAACCGACTATGGTGTAAGTAAACCGTGATTAATCGACGCCCCCCGCAATCACGGCGCGTACCCAAGTTACTGGGTTTAGAAATAGTACGAGTGATGAATGCGGTGATAAGCGTGCCGCCTGCATCAGCGCCATTATGATGATCTGCTCAGTTCATATGGGATGTCTGTGCATGATGTGCTAGCCTGACTTAGCCCTATCGTTCATTCTTTCTCTCTCTCTGCTCTATCATTTCATTCCCCCTCCACCTCGCTCTCGCGCACTGGATTTTAAGCAGGTGAGTTTCCTGATTTCTGATTGTGGGGTTTTAACTCGCCGACGCAGCGCAGGCGATAAGGCGCGCCGTAGTTGAGGGCTCCGGATTAATTTTGATTACAGGTGAGCTTTCTGCCGAGCTCAGTAATATCCCCTGTGCCCTTCCTTTTCTATTCCTTTCCCTCAAATCCTTACAAGAAGCTGTGAACAGGGTTTGGAGCATATTGATAATATTTATTATATTTTTCTATATTTGTAATAAAATAGTACTTTCATATTTATTTATAAACCAACGCACCCGATTAATCGATCAATTAACCGATTAAAACCTGCCGATTAATCAGATTAAAATTTTTAACCAACGCCCAGCTCTAGTGCTTATATATGTACTCGTAAACATTGAACGTGGTGAGGCCAAGAATTAAATTAATAGGCGCGGTTCGTTTCGGTTCTCAGCGCTGAGGTAATGCGAACCACTAAGGGAACTTCACCGAGCCAGTCACTTGTGTACCGACTGCTTTATTATTTTAAAGCGTGAGACGAAGTGCAGTGCCACCTTGCTATTCACGTTGCAGTCGAATGTCACGAGTGGGTTCAAAGAAAAGCAGATAAGATGCACATATCTTGGTGAAAACCAACAAAATAACGAAAAGGGTGCTGAATTAAAAAAAAAATTCTTCAGGTGAGGTTCGTATCACCGGCCACCCGAATGCAGATCAGGAGTCTGGCATTTTGCGATCACGCTAGTTCAGCACAGAGATACGGTGTCTAGAGTTTAGCATGTCAAGCTAGGTCGTCTACGGCAATTGTGAAGTGTGCTTAGTTATGTCGTATTTGAAAAATTCAGTCTGTGATAACTGTCATTCCTCACGCATTGATCTTGCAGACAAACGAAATAAATTCGGCCAGCGTTCGCTATTTAACTCTAAAAAATCTAGCGCACATCCACGATCTTGTCGACACAAGCTAAGGTGGCCACGGATGGAATGGGATGTTCCGCTGGAATTTTATATATCCGCTGTAAGAGAGAGAGAAAGTTAATCGATTAGGAATGCAGAGGGAAGGAAGTGCTCTGAGGATATTATTGGACTGGCATTCACCTCATTGCGGGGCTGGGAATAATCGAGAGAGAACAAGGTATACAGGTTAACCTGGATGTAACGAACCCCCATGTGACGAATTCCTATATTTAATTAAGTTTTTAGCATGAAAGTGTTTTCTTCCCGGATACACAAAGATTTCAGTGACGTCATATCCGTCACGGAAATTACGCCAGTACAAAGGAGCAAGCGGTCTGTAAAGGGTGCACCCCTGCACACATGGTCTTCTTGTGGGGAAGCAACATTTAGTACTATAGCGAAGGGTGTAAAGGACCTGCGGGCGATGGCCCCAAATGTGCTCATTGCAGTCTGCACCGTGCCGGAGGTGACGAAGCAAGGCGTGCACACCGAACGGGCAGTACTCGCTGCTAACAGCGAGATCGTGAGGCGCGGCAGGGAAGTTGGGCTTGAAGTGATAGACGTGAAAAGGGTAGTTGGACATAGGCAAGCTTTTCAATGGGACGGGATTCACTTCAGCCCACGGTGTAGGAATATTCCTACACCGTGCTTCAGCCCCAGGCTAGGAAACAAGGTGGGGTGGCGTTTAGGTGGGAGAGTGGTAGCTTTTTTAGGGGGCCCCGCGCAGCTAAGGAAGGCAAACAAAGGGGAAGCGAGGGACACATGCACACTAAACGCTGGGAGGCAGGCAGGCTTAGAGCTAAACGGAGAACCTACGGACGTAACTGAGGACGTTGACAGAAGCGATTTAGTGGAAACAATGGAGCGAACAATTTTGTAAAAAAACAAAAATAGACCACATAAGCGGAAAGGGAAAAACAAATACAATAAATATTTAATCAGCTACATAAATATGCAGGGAGGCCGAAAGCCTGATAAGTGGGTGGAAATTCAAAAGCAACTTGAACGGGAAGAAATAAACGTGTTCGCTTTAGCCGAGACTCACCTCCGAGACATAGAAGCCCCACCTGTCATAGACAACTATGTCTGAATGTCACATCCGAATGCGCAGTTTTCAGTATGAATATGGACCAACTAGCCCAAAAACATGCTTTGCAACAGGACCGCAGGAATGAAAAGAGGGGGAGGTGTTGGCATGCTCATTAAACAAGGGACCGACTGGCAGAGAGTGCATGAAAGCTGTAAAGAGCATCTATGGGTTAGAGGCACCATAGAGGGGGAAAATACATGGTTAGGAGTGGTGTATCTGTGGACTGGAAGTAGTGCTAGGGAGGAAAATGAGGTAATGGTAAACTGTTTGAGGAGAGATATAAACGAGTTCAAAGATTCGGGTGAAATAATCTTACTTGCAGATATGAATGCCCATACAGAAGGTTTGGATGGATCCACAGACCACAATGGTTCTCTACTGATAGATCTATGTCAGGAAAACCGGCTTGTAATAGTAAACACGGAAAGCAAGTGTGACAGACAAATAACGCGGGAAAGCGGTAACAGACAGTCCAGCATAGACTACAGTTTAGTATCCGAGACAGTATACGAAAGGTTGCGGGAAATGAGGATAGACGAAAATGGAACAGACAGCTTAGGAAGCGACCACAAGCGGCTTACCTTGCACTTTGGAGGCGCAACCTGGACAAATTTAGAAATACGTACAATAGGGGGAACTAATTTGAACAATGAGCAGTTAAAGATAATCGCTGATAGAATGGAAGATGAAATCAATAAATACCCAGACAAAAATTGGGATTACGACGAAATGATCGCATTCATAAAGGCTAAGATGAATGAAGCAAAGCAACGAAACCGATGGAAAGGGAAGAGAAAGCCGAGAAACTGGTGGAATAAGGAAATAAAAGAGGCTATTGACCAGCGAAGAAAGGCGTCGAGAAAACATAGAGATGCAAAAAGAACTGGTATGGAACTGGAGGTAGTGAAAGAGAAATGGCATATCTACCGGGGGAAAAAGCTAGAAGTGCAAAAAATGGTGCAAGCAAAGATGAAGCAGAAAAGCGAACAATGGATGGCAGAAATACGGAAGAAGGACAAAAGCGCATCCAAGAAGTTTTGGAACCATGTCAAATTACTAAGCTTAAAAAACGATATGCATCAAAAATTCTTGATTGATGAGGAGGGGAAACATTCAGAAGGAGAGCACGCGTTGGCGCATATTCATCGAGTGATTAGTGAGACGTTTGGGGCAATAGTGGGAGGGAAGCCGGAACCGATAACATCAGCGCCACAGAAGACTGCGGAAAGGAAAAATAAGTTTGAGCAACCTTGATTGGAAAAGAGCTGCGTAAAAGGTTTCCCCCCAGACAGCAGTGGGCCCGGACGGAATACCAATGCAACTGAAAAACCTGCTTGGACCTAAAAGCAAGGAATCATTCATGAGGGCAATAGATAAGGTGATAGAAATCAAACAAATACCAGAGGACTGGCTAGAAAGTAGGATGAATTTAATACATAAATAATAATATATAATAAATGAAAAATAAATAAATAATAAATAAATAATAATATAAATAATGAATATATAAATTCGTAATGCAGGCGAGAAAATCAGAAATTCACGCATGGATGGAAGAAAACGAAATACTTAGGGAACTGCAGAATGGATTTTGACAAGACAGGCGATTGGATGACAATTTGTTCGTGATAACACAATGCATTGAAATTGCGAAAGCACAGAATAGACCATTATGGATTACGTTCTTGGACATTAAAGGGGCATGTGACAACGTAAACAGAGAACGGCTGTGGAGAATGCTGAACTCCAGGGGTTAGATGACGAGTTAATACAGTTCCTTATAGCAATCTATAAAGACAATAGAGTTCACCTTACATGGGAAGGGCAGAAATGCGCCCAGCGGGTCAACATCCATCGGGGACTGAAACAGGGATGCCCTTTGAGCCCAATACTGTTCATGCTTTACATGGCAGGGTTAGAAAAATTTACACCATCTCCCCGCGAGGGGAACCATGGGGTAGATGCAACGCATCGGGGGTTGCCTTTGCGTTTCCGTTATGTTAGCGATGTCAGCGTGTGGATTGCTGTTGTTGTGTATCCTATTTACGCAGCATGTTCACCCCCGATGCGTCGCATCTACCCCATGGTTCCCCTCGCGGGAAGATGGTGTAAAATTTTAACCGAGCGCATGCTGCGCGCTAACGCACAGCTGGCACGGCGACGGGAGCGAGCGCAGCCGAGCGCAAGCTGCGCGCTGTCCGCGCTGACGCACAGATGGCGCTGCGGTGAGAGCGGCGGAGCGCGCAGCTGCCGCGGCGAGGAGAATGGGGGAGGGATGCGGACTACGCCGCGACAACGACGCGGGACAAGGCGAGTTAAAGAGATGCGTTGCATCTAAAAGAAGCTGAAAGAAAGCCAAGTAGGGTTTAGCCTAGCCCATATGCTGCAAGGAGAAGTGGTACAACAGCGTATTCCAGGAATTTTATACGCAGACGACATTGTTCTTTTAGCTGATAACCAGACCGATATGCAACGGCTAATAAATATTAGCAGCCAGGAAGCCACCGGCCTCGGGTTAAATTTTAGTTCAGAAAAATCAGGAATAATGGTTTTCAATGACGCTACCACTGACGCAGTGTCTATCCAGCATGGTGAATTACTTCGAGTGAAGGAATATAAATATTTGGGAGTGTGGATAAACCAAGGGGATAACTACTTAAGAACTCACGAGGAGCAACTTAAGGTTAAGGGAAAGCGAAACGCAGCTATAATGAAGCATAGAGCTCTGTGAGGGTATAACAAATATGAAGTAGTAAGAGGAATGTGGAAAAGAGTAATGGTTCCGGGTCTCACATTTGCGAATGCTGTACTCAGCTTAAAAACAGACGTTCTACCAGGTCTTGAAGTGAACCAGAGAACGGTAGGACGTTTGGCCTTAGGCGCGCATGGAGAACAACGAAGCAGTACAGGGAGATATGGGCTGGGCGTCGTTCGAAGTTAGAGAAGCACATAGTAAAATATGTTTTGAAATGAGGTTGAGAGCAATGGATTAACCAAGGTGGGCAGCTAAGGTTTTTAGGTACCTATGCCTGAAAAGCGTGGACCCGTAGTGGTTAAGAAAGACTAGAAGGCTAACGATCAAATACGGAAAGAACAGTGGAGAAGCCAGAACAGCCAAGGTAACCAAAAAAGAGGCAAGGCAGATTGAAACGAATAAATGGAGAGAGAAATTGGAGGCTAAAACGTCGTTAGAGATGTACAGGGCTGGGAAATTGAACACCAGAAAGGAAAATTTCTATGCTAATTCCTAGGGCAGTGCTTTGCTTTTTGAGGCTAGAGCAGGTTGCCTGCGAACTAAGAGCTTTGTAGGGAAGTATTCACAAAATGATGCGGTATGCGTGGTCTGCGGAAAATAAACAGAAACTATGCGGCACATTGTATTAGAATGTGGGGGTATCCATCCAAATCTACCTGAGGGAAATATTCGGCTTTTAGAAGCCTTAGGATTTAAGGGTAGCACAGAGGAAGTTAAATTCAAAGCTGTCGAGGCGACGAAAAGAAGATTAGAATGCTGGTGGACGAAAAGCAGAGAGGGGAATATTGCCTAGGACACCACCTCTAACAGAAAAAAAAAAACGTATTTTGTGCCTAATAAGCTTTTTGTACCTGCCCTAAGCAGCGCTGTTATTTAACCAAGAGTATAAAACATAGGTATATTAGTCCTTTTTGGTAAGATGACATGTCATCACCCCGCTACAAAGGGGAAACCAATAGCACTCATCATCATCATCCTCAAACATTATACTTAGGGCTAGCTGTTCGTTTTAGGGTTTTATTTTAACACGAATGTTTTATGCCGGTATGCACCAAGGTTTCACTGACGTCATATCCGTCACAGAAATGGTGCCTGTACCCCTTTGCAGAAGCGACCCCCCAGCAGGATGTCGCTCACCAAGCACACCCACGAGACAGCCGCCGACCCGCAAATCACGCTCAGCTGCAGATTTCGCTGCACATTTCACTTTCGTGTTTTGCCGATTCCTATGGCAGGGAAATCAACCACAGTTTTTTTTAAATTGCCCATTGCCACCGCCGTAGATGCCCATGTGTTATAGCGACCTGTATGTAACGAAGGCGTTGCGGCGGATAACCCTGATGTAAAGAACTCGCCAAGCTGATCAGCCATTTTTTTTCGCACTTTAACTGAGAAATCGGCCAGAGAAAATGCACTAATTTGCCGAATACCTGCACTACTTTAAGGTGCCAGCAGCTATGAAAACGTCTAGAATCGGCAAAAACATAGTTCACCGTGATGATGGTGATGATGAAAGCAGCGGCTAGCGCCATCTTATGGCTAACGTAGCACCAACTTCAGGTTGTGTAGCGTGACACATGCAAGAGCAAGAGTGACACAAGGCAAAAGTAGCGTCGCAAGACTAACTACACTTCATTATTTTGTGGACGACTTCCATCGTCTCTTTCCTTTCTCTCCCCCCCTCTCTCTGATCTTTTTCTCCCCTCCCGTGTACCCCATCTTTAATTCAATGAAGTTTAGGCTGTCAGTCTTTTTTTTTTTTTTACCCGTACCGCGAACTACCGTGCGTTTCCACGTTGGAGTGCGGTGTCGGTTCGAGAGTTTTGTTTTGAGGTGCTAGGCCTGTCTGTCGGCGTATAGTCGCGCGTCTTCAGTGCTATCCGTGGTGTAGGTTCACCGGTGATGGGTCCTGCTACCAGAAAACAAAGTTTTTTTTTTTTTTGCAAAACATGTTCGAATTTTTAAAATATCGTCGTCTCTCGGCACAATATCCAAGCTAGCACCCTCTCGTCAATTTTGGTTGGGAAAAAAAGCATGAAGTTTTCGGGAAGGCGCCCTTTCGGCTTAAGTTTGGTTCTTGAAACGCGTTTGAAATCCAAAGGTGCCAAAATGCAAACCTGATACTTAAGGTGCATTTGTGAATACGGCGGTAAGTGACCGTTGGAGCTCCTGTAGTGTCTAAGCTCGTGCGAAAGCAACATGCGCAAATAAGGCCCGACTAGGCGGTAAGAATTGCGCGCACAATACACACCACTAACATTGGTCTAGCGCCGTGCTGCGTCTGCAGGGTTTAGTCTTTACGGGAACGGTGAAGCGACGAGCTGAGCTTGCGAAGTGTTGAGCCGTTCACTCCGAGTCCTAACCTCGAAGATTGCGGGGAAACGACTCGCTCAGATGAACGGATAATGACGAGTAGCTTGAGCTCGACGGCCGCACGCAGCAGAGCGCCCATCGCAACAAGTCAGAGCCAAGGGCTCTGGCCGCATGGCCGGCGAAGACCGCAGAGCCGAATCCCCAGCGAGTGGACGAAACATAACACGTCATTACAGTTCGGCGGTGACAATAAAATTACCGGTTAATATCTATGGCAACAGCGGAGGACTTCTATGCTTCTGGTAGTAGCATTCAAACAGAAGTACCTGGTTTGAAACCCTTTCGGCCCTGCCGTCCTATATTTAGGACATGAACCAAAAGGCTTCTAGCAATTTGAGAACAAAACCAAAACAGCTATAGTTTTCTGGGAAATAGTTGTCCAAGGACGCCTCTTCCGATATATATCATCAACGTTTGGTTTTTGCTATAACTGAACGCTAGAAAGAGGAAGACAGTTCAGTGAAGGCCAAATTCACGCCAGGGTCACTACCAGGACCCGAGTACTAGTTTGATGACATGGCTGTAAATCTAAAAATACTTGCACTACCAGCCTTCATTTTTGCCTGTGGGTTTCCTGCTTGCCAAAATTTAGGAAAACAAGCAAAGACGACTTTTCTGCTGTAAATTTAAATTTTCATTTCCTGATGATCTAATTAGATAACATACCCACCGCGGTGGCTCAGTGGCTAAGGCGTTGCACTGCTGAGAACGAGGACACGGGTTCGATAACCAGCCGCGGCGGCCACTTTTCTAATGGAGAGAGAGAGAACAAACTTTATTTACCGCAGGACCTAAGCCCAGGTCCTAATTTCAAGGTTCAATTCACCAGATCCACGTAGTACTCCAGAATGTCCGTGCGGATCCGGTGCACGTGTTTGTAGAGAGCTTCCTGGGCAGCCTGGATGTTTACTGTCGGCGGGGGAGACAACCAGAGCTCCCAGGAGGTGATGGAGGCGAGGGATGGGTCAAGTGATGGCGGGGTGCAGTCCCAATAAGAATGAGGGATGGATGGGTAGGAAGAACAGGTGGGACAGGAAGGATGACCAGGGCGCCGATAGATGCGGTGAAGAATGTGATGGGCGAAAAGCAAAAACGCCCGTGTGTAAGAGATTTCGGCGCAGGTTAAAGATCCCCAGGTGGTTAAAATTAATCCGGAGTCCTCCACTACGGCGCGCCTCATCGCCTGCGTTGCGTCGGCGCGTTAAACCCTTAAACAAAAAAATTAATTAGATATCATGCCGGTAAATCGCTAATTACTCACATCGCAAGCTAAGTTTTTTTTTTTGTTTTGTTTTGAAGCTGAACACTGCTATCAGTGTTGCGCCCACTCGTGCTTGCGGCTAACAAGTCATGCCTCTGGTGCGAAAATCCCGTAAAGTAGCCATTGAATTTATTGGCTGAAGCTTTTCATTTAAATATATGTTTACCAATGGGAGTTTCGTCAATGCGGGGCGCTCGGTTACTTGAAGATATAATTGTGTTTAGTGTTTTCCACATTTCGTTGGCATCTATGATGCCGTTAAAATTTGTAAAATAATAGTCGCGTTTGGCATTCTTTAAAATTTTCGTAATAATGTCTTTAGGCCTTAAATGATTTGAGTACATTTAAATCGTGATTTTTCAAGAAAACCTGATACAGTCTGTTTTTCGTACGTACGTTTTCAAATGACCTAACGTTACCCAAGAGTTACGTGCACATTTTCGCTTAGCTTTTTTTTTTTTGCGAAATATACCGGTCCTGGACAGATGAAAAATTTTCAACGACACGGTGAAATGCGGTACCAGCTGAAGAGCACACAAAAGCATCGCCCGAATTAGTCGTGGTGAGTTCATCTCGAAACTCCGACAGTATAACCGTGTTGGTGTCTTGATGCAGTATTTTCATAGTGACTTCTTTGGCGCGCAGTCGACATGGCCCAGGTGGCAGCGACGCCCGCCTGCTCATCCAACGACAACTCCGCACCGGGCATCCAGACCCACGGCTGCGTGTTGGAGGTGGCCCGCCGCCTGTGCGGGCCTCACGCCTGCCTCGTCGACTGCGCTCGGCCATCCAGCGCCTCCGCATGGGGGAATCGTGAACGGCAGAGCGGAAACACCGACTGGGGCGGGTGGCCAGCCCCGCCTGACCTCACTGCCGAACGCTCGTGCAGTCCCTGCCGCACGTACTCTACGGCCGAAGTGAAACAAAATCTGCACAATAGTCTTATATACTCGCAGCCAAATCTAAACGTCTAAGTCCGGTGTTAACGCTCATAATTGTCAACCTTGTTGAACAAGAACAAGACATTACGCAAATATGAGGCGGAAAATCAATGCATAAGTGATGTCTGCAGTGTTCCTTTAGTAAGAAATTCATGAAGGCTTGGTTTTTAAGGTAGCAAACGAAATACTACATCACAATTGCAGACAATCGTCGCTTGCTGTTGCCAGTGCTCCTATAGATCATGACGGTATTTACGAAATCAAACGGCAACAGCAACGAAACGTTCCACTAAGTGGGTTCCACGTTCCGCTTGGAACGCACGCGAAGAAGGGCAACGTGGTTCTACAAACGTTGTTGTAAGGCGACTCGATTCATGCGCGTCTCCACCGTACGGCAGCACTGGTATCGAGGCACCCGGTCTGGAGAAGTGGAACGCGTAAATTTAAATTGACTTCAGCAAACCTTTCGTGTGTTTACTTCGGGAGGAGCGCGACGGAAGAGGAACAGCATGAGCTGTGAGCGGGAAAGCAAGAGGAGACATTTACTTAGAAAATGTCGACAAAGACTATCGACTTTTGTGGACATTTCCAACGAAAGGAGAAGATACGCAGCCAATTTTTTTTATATGAGGGGATAGTCTATCGTCGAGCCGTTATTACCACGTGACATTCTGACTCCTGTACTTTCTCGTGTTCTACACTGGTTAGTAGTCGCTTAAGATATAAGCATTTTCTAAATGCGCGAGCATCGTTTACGTGTACCTTCCATAATCAATTTAAATTCGACGTGCCTCAAACAGACACGACCGAACAGCGCCGCCGGAAGAAAGAGGGGTCCTAGGGGCGATTAAAGAAAATATTATAGAGAGATCATATTGCCCCTGAAAACCGCCTTCTCAGCAAAGCATTTGGGTAACGTAATGAAGCTGCAATGAAGATTCGGTTAGTTTGGTCTTTTTAAAGCTGGCTTCTCCACGTAATAGGCTGAAGGGAACCTTACTTCTGAAAAATAAAAATAAAAATGTTGCTTCGTGTTTCGCGTGTTTTGCTCTCACCTTTACCTTTTCGTGCAATGCACTTCTGTATGTTTACCTTTGATGTCCATTTGTACTGTCAATGTAACAGTTTGTGTGTACCCCCCCTCCTGCTTGGGCCACCTATGCCCCGCAGTATTGAATAATAGCATAACAAAACTTTATTACAGAAGGTGGACGCGTCGGTCAGCATGGGGAAGAAAGGAAAGGGGGGGGGGGAGGAGAGTTTAAATGATACATTCGGCGGTCAACGTCTGAGGAGCGCGCGAACTCCCACAGAGAAAGCAGCGTCTGCCTTGCAGTGGCGGGTTGCAGCGGGGTTGTCCACTCCACAAGCCGCTGGACGCCGGGCGGAAGATACTGCAAACGGAGCGTTTGAAGGCCGGGACACTCCCACAACATGTGGTGTACAGTGGGCGTGGCTCCTGTGGAGCAAGAGGTGCATGCAACTGTGGCCACAGATTGCGCAACCTCGACGGCATGCTGATGACGTTTTGGCACATACGCACGTCACTTGGCCAACACATCATCGGTTAGCGCGGCACCAGCCCGTGCCTTGTGCACAAGTACTTGTGCGCCACAGGGCAATCCAATGGGCAGGGGGGCGGGGTCTGGTGGAAACAAATTCTGCAACGACTGTTTGGACGCGTGCCTTGCTGCCGCTTTTGCTTCTGAGGGGTCGGGGTCGTATTGTGAAAATATTGCCCAAAATAAATAAATAAATAAATAAATAAATAAATAAATAAATAAATAAATAAATAAATAAATAAATTGTACCGCGGAAGAGGTAACAGTGGTCAAAGTTCTATGTTAACTATCTCCTACCCTTTTAAGGATATTGGCCATCGTACAATAACGACAAGAAAATGGAAGTACCGATGAACCGTACAGGCATCATCATCAGCGTGGACCGCGAGAAGAGCGCGAGAGAGCCAGCCGTGTGCCTTGCTTGCTTTGGACTGCTTGGACTGCCTTCGCTGAGCATCCTGCTGCATTTCCTTCGGAAATAAACCCATCTTACAAAAATAAATAAATAATAAATAAATAAATAAATAAATAAATAAATAAATAAATAAATAAATAAATAAATAAATAAATAAATAAATAAATAAATAAATAAATAAATAAATAAATAAATAGACAAACATGCATTAAGCAACGCTGATCTCATCACTACAACAATAAGCAAGACTAAGCTAAGCAAAACGGAATACAGTGACATAGCTAAGCGAAAGCTGATGTTCATGCAGTCTTACATCATTTTTTGTGCGTGTTTCTGAAGTATTCTTTGTTTTTAATAGGCGTCGACATCTTCAAAAACTGTGGAAGATTACTCTGTCATAGGAATCAGTAAAACACGAAAGTGAAATGTGCAGCGAAATCTGCAGCTGAGTACGATTTGCGGGTCGGCGGCTGTCTTGTGGGTGTGCTTGGCGAGCGACGTCCTGCTGGCAGGTCGCTTCTGCAAAGGTGTAGAGGC
Organism: Haemaphysalis longicornis; assembly: GCF_048455015.1. Taxonomy (NCBI): domain Eukaryota; kingdom Metazoa; phylum Arthropoda; class Arachnida; order Ixodida; family Ixodidae; genus Haemaphysalis; species Haemaphysalis longicornis. The sequence goes on along the minus strand of NW_027526422.1, from coordinate 36,021,446 downwards.
GCCATTTTCGTGACGGATATGACGTCAGTGAAACCTTGGTGCATACCGGCATAAAACATTCGTGTTAATATAAAACCCGAAAATGAACAACCCTAAGTGTAACGTACTCTTTAGTACTAAAGGTTGCTTCCCCACAGGAACACCCTGTGTGCATGGGTGCACCCTTTACAGGCCCTTTGCTCCGTTGTACTGGCGTCATTTCCGTGACGAATATGACGTCAGCGAAGTCTTCGTGTATCCGGGAATAAAACACTTTCGTGTTACAAAGCAAGAAGGAATGCGACGCTCCGAACTGACAATAGGCATCTAAGCGATCCATGGAGCCGCCTCTTGGCTTCCGTCTGATTCTCTTTACATCGCGCAAGCGACCCGCGCCCCGCGTCACGCAGCCGTTACTGGCATAGCGTGTCACCGGAATTGGCGGGGTTTGGCAAAGTGGCTGGCCTGTTAGGTCATTGCGGAGGGAAAGGAAGTGGACGAACTTTGAGCGTCCCTTGAACCAGTATAGCACTATTGGGACTTATATGCTAGTCCAGTGTCTCTCAGCCATGAATGTCCCGGACTCCGTATAGACCGGTTTAGACGATGGGGGGCTCCTTTCAGCTGGGAAACAGTATACGAAGGTGGAGGGGTGTGTACGCAAGTAATTTTACACTACAGGAGCGCGATACAAGTGCCAAATCACTTCGTGTTAGATAGCTCATCAATAAGTGGCATGGTCGCACTTACAGAAAGTTGCGTATCTACGGGGACTTTCAACCTATTTTGAAGGTGCTTTTCAAGTATGTACGCCTGGAAAACACACGCGGACGCGCATAAATTGTAGTAAATTGTAACAGAAGCTTTAGCGCCACTCCGTGAAGAAGAAGGGACATTCCTGCAGCTCGAATCGAAACGCCTCTCACAGTGGCAACAATTCCAATTTCAACACGTTTCAAAAGGCGCAACAAACCATGTGTCAGTGCAGGTTCCGGGAATTAGTTCTTGACGTGGAAACATTGGGCTCAAGGACCATGATTGCTGCTCTCACTCGCAGATGCTGCCCGGGAGTTGATAAGGTCACTGAACAGCCTAAACGTAGAATAGTCTACGGAGTCCATTAGGCCCTCGGTTCCTGCCTGGGCACCTCGGGACTCGTCCGGGCGCTTCGCTTTCTCTCCGGGTAGCAAACTAGGCTGTGCTGTGTTTTTTATTATTTTTTAATGCGTAGCATTGTTTGCCGAGTACCCCCACAGCCAGGACCGTGCAACGCCCTGCATTTCCACAAAAATGCAGATTTCGCGAAAAGTTTCAAATGTAGTCGGTATAATAACGTAAATGGAGATAATTGGTCGGAAAGGATTTAGAATAACCAAAAAATTTGTCTGGAAAAAAAATCGCACTCAAGACAAGCGGCATAATAATGCTACGCATTAGTAGATAATTCTCTAAATTTTTGTTCTTGTTTTGGTTGTTTCTGGTTTGTTTGTTTTTAGTGTATAGTCCTGTATATATGTATACATGTACCCCCTCTCCCTCTTTCCTCTTCCCTTTCTGCCTGCCTGTTCTCCCCATCTCCCTATCCCCAACACCAGTGGGCGTTCCCGTGTACACCCTTAGGTGAGACGAGCCACGCCTGCTAGTGGACTTTCCTTTCCGTGGTCGATAACAATAAATTCTTTCATTCATTCCCTGCTCTCCCTGCTCAAACAACTCTGAAGCTTTTTTACTAAAGCTTCTCAACAGTTGGGGGGTATAGGAAAGGGGCTGATCGAAATGATCTTGTGCCGGTTGCTACGGCACTGTGACTGTGACACGGCCGTACTGGACTTCGACGAGAATTGAGTTTCAAAAAGGCATTTTTTTGCGTCTATAGGGATACGCGGACCCCTGAAATGACTTCGCGGATTCCCATTTGAAAACCACTGTGCTAGTCTTTTTGGGAAGACCATGCTGATTAATAACGAGGCAACGTGGTGTACAGCGCCTGCTTTCCTTGCTATTGGAGCAAGGTTCACTTTTCTTTGGGTTCACTGAAGTATTGGGCGATACTGAAGCCGAACCCTTGCGGCACTTCATTGAAATCGAAGAGCTCATTTGACAAGGTGTCAGCGGCCTCATTACCGAGTACTCAGACGGGTATAAGGTCCACCCGCACGTCTATATGACATCACAGGTGGAGAGTGCGGCAAGTGCTCTTCCTAAAATGGGGTGAGAGTCTCGTCGAGACATTCGGCCTATCTTACAGAGGGCCCCGAGGAAATCGGTGTATATTGTTATGTTGTGACCAATGGCGAGGATGGCCGGCGAAGCCCCTTCAGTTTGTAATTATGTGGCCATAATTATGCCACACAGTTACACAAGGAGTTTTTTCTCGGAAAATGTCGCTATCGGAGCCGCTTATATCACGGAATTTATCTAGGCGCCGCTGAAACATGGGACGTTATCCGGGACGTGGCTACGGGTGTCGTTGAGAAATCACGGGGTTGAGTTGCTCGTCGACTGAAAGGACCCGGCCACGTTCGGACAGATGGCGTGTGCCTTGTGCGGGACAATAAACGGCAATTTCCGCGCGATGGACGGAAGAGTAACATAAGGCGCCTGTGAAGATCGCCCTGTGCGTCATCTCCGGGTGTAGCCCCAGCGGAGCGCTATTTTAAAAGCCAGGTTCGGGTACCTAGCGTGTAATCGGCTGGGTAAGGCGGCAGTTCTCTTCTTCAGTGGCCTTATAAAATAATGGTGGCCTTGAGTATTCTCAGTACCATGGCCGTGCGGGAATTATCGTTTGTCATCATCAGCTTCACCGTGTCTGGGCCCCCGAAAACAAAAAAAAAAAAAAATGACTCCCATCACCTCCTCAGCCCTCCCACCCAAATCCCGCCTCCTTGTATGAGAGGACACTAGGTGGTTTCATGTTGGAGGTTAAATTTAGGTTTTAAATGTCCGATATGAGCAGTATAGCTGTTATGAACCACGGTCACCTTGTTCAGAGCACTGTCTAGAAAACAGCGCTAACTACCGTCTTATACATGTGTTCCGAATACAGATCATGCCATATAATCTGTATTCGGACTTCTAAGAGGACTTCTTCGTTGATAGCACACAGGCACTGCCCCCCCCCCCCCTACGCACGTAGTTGGGGCACGCTTATGCCAACATGTGGCGCCTCCTTCAAACGCACTGTTACCCCCACAGAACCACGCTCTTACACATGCACCCGCACAAATTTCCAGCACCGCACTGCTCGTATTTCCACAAACGAGATCCTCTCCTTCATTCCCCCCGTGAGTGCCCATGCAACCTATTTCCCCCTACCCCACCCCACACCACAGGGGACAGGCCTTAGGGAGCTCCGATGTGGCGGTGAGGAAACTCTAAAGCGGCAACCACATGTAGCGTTTTGCTCGCGTCTGGCGTCCGTCGGCGTCTTCTAGCGGCGACGTGAAACGGACGTTGGAGAGGACCAAATTCAAAAAAAGAAGGAGCCAATATGACCAATTGGGTAGTTTTTAGCCAACAAAGCAATCTGGAAGATTTTGGTGGGGTATATTGTGCTCTCCAACGTTTTTCGCGTTGAAGAGGTGCCAGACGCCGACGGCCACCAGGCGCGCGAAAAACGCTGCACCTAGTTGTCGGGCCCACGCACGGGCCCTCGCGGTCGCTGAAGCCTCATGAGCCTCGGTAATGCCTTTCCCTAAATCCCTGCTGCAAGAAATGGAGAGATTCTGTCTCTCTCTTTCTGTCTGTTCACATGTGAGCTGTAAAACGTTCCGGGTATTTTCGTCTCGTTCCCCACGCATTCTGAGAAAGGTGTGTTACACCAGAAAACAGCCGTAATTCACGTTATATAACAGACAGCTTAAAACGAGTTATTTGTTCACTAGAACGACTATATAACTGGGTCGAGGCATCGTCGTCTTTATCCCCATGGCTAACCAGAAGTCGCAGATTTAAAACGAATGATGACACCGCCGCTCCTTCGCCCATTAAGGCGGACTGCATTGGGTGAGGTGTGGTGGCGAAAAAGTGTAGTAGTACAAATTTTTTAATGAAAAAATGACAATTATTTGGTATGATAGGATAAAATTAATATGTAACACTAAGTTATTGTATCACGCCACTCATGAGAAATGGAAATTTCAGTGATCCTAAATTGCAACCTGGTACCCGTTTGCTTCCAGTCACGGTCTATTGCGCAGATATAATTTCTGGGTTAATCTCTGGGCATATTCAGTGGAAGTTTCAATACCTAACGGCACACAGAGTGCAAGAACCAGGTGATCGCTGTTTCTCAAGACGCGTGAAAAAGCCCCAGAAAATGACAACGAAGCAAGTCAACGCAGTTTCTAAGCTCCTCGGTGAACGCTTTTATGAACGGAGGTGCGTACTCGATAGCGCAGGCGTGCATAAAATTTTTGGAGGGCGCACGCACTCCACAAACGAACGAACGGCAGCCTTGACGTTCACGGTGTGCTACACGTGTCCGCCACCAGCGTCTGCCTTTACGTTGCGGAATGGGCAAAAAATGAGTGTTTCCAACTTTTAAACGCGTGCGACAGCAACAATCCACGCTGCTCGTATGGCAGTGACTATCATAATGCGTGACACAAAGTAACTGCTGCTACACGAACCTACAAGGAGCTTGCTTATGTTAGGTGACCCCGTATGCCTCTGTGGGTTCGCTATGCTCATGAAGGTACAGCTTCAATGGAAGTGCGGAAATGGGCAAAACATCGTGGTGTCGCTTACCGCGGCCGGGGTGTCCGCGGTGACAGGCCTGGTCACCGCTGTCGTTGCCGGCGGCCACAGGGCCTTCGGCGCAGCCGCGCGCTGACCTCTCCGTAGGCTGGGCGCTGCCTCGTCCTCCTCTTTCTTGACTACAACTAACTGGCAGTAGCAGTTATATGGCTCACACCCACTCAAGGGGACTGGCCAGAGAGATGGCGTTCAACGTCAGAAATAATGCGAGGAAGCAAGAAACGGAATGAAAGCCTTGCATGTGAACACTGAGGGAAGCGAAACGAGGGAGCAATAAAAAACAAAACAAGAGCCCTAGAAAATACCCCGCAGGAGTGGCCGCATTTAGGGCCAATACCCTTAGGTGTGCCTACTCCTTGCAGCTATGCTTTTTTGAGAAGCCTGTTTCCATTGGAAAATTAATCTTTTGGGAAAATCTTTTGTGGTTATTTTAAAAAAATACGCGCAAGGCTAGGTCCACCCGTCAATAAACATCTTCACCACCACCACCACCAAAACAATACGCGTAATGACGAAACTGGAAGGTTTGTTTGCTCTCGTTCATTGCTTTAACGTTCCAATAAGCACAAAACAATAAGAATACACAGGTGGCGAAGCCTACGGTCGACAAAGTGACGTGCGCAGGCGAGTGCCGGCGAATCGAATGCTGCGGCGTCTGCTCTGCGGGCATGTATCTCTCGGCGGGAGTGTTTCTCGAACCTTCGATTTACATCCAGAGCACTGTAGATCAAAGAAGATTATTTTAGGCTGGTGACGTTATTTCAAAACGCTCTCCATATCAAAGGAGATAACACGTGCGGCATAAGAAATAAAGAATTGAACACGCGCTTCACTTAACCTACGGATAACACAGGTAACACAGCCCGGAGCAGCCGGTCGGCAGAAAACAAAACATAACTAAACAAACCCTATGCATGGTTCGCGGCAATATGGTCCTGCTATAAGCTAAAAACAATAATACAGCCGACTGTAATATCAAGTCCAATATGAATACACTTAGAAGATACAATATTAAGGCTATGGAACAATGGGAGACTGATCTGCTCTGCTCCACACCGCAGCCGCAACTCGCAGCAGTCCGGATGGCTGGGGCCGCAGGTAGTGAAGGTAGCGAAGGTAGCCTGTCACGTGGTTGCTGGTGTAATAGTCGGGTTCTGTGGACGCGTAAAGCGTACACGTTTGGGTTTTCAGTGCGAGATAGTTTTGGTAGATATAGCACGAAACACTGGTGGTGCTGAAAGCGCAGTTTATTTATTTATTTATTTATTGGTACTGGAGGCCAATATTTAGGGCCAGGCAGGAGGGGCAACAATACAAAAAAGGGTACGAAGAACAAGTCTAGCATCGTCACAGACAATGCAGGAGGTACATCATATACATCAAAGTACTTCAAATAATACACGAAAAGACGGCAATCACTTAATAACCCAGTGCAGCCCTAAACAAACAAGAAAAGACGCCCTAGTTCTTCTAGAAATTTGCCGGATTCAAACACGCCTGGTGGCAGTGAGTTCCACTCTCACACTGTGGGTGGGAGAAGCTGTTTTTAAAATAGTTGTGCGAGCAAAAACTGGTGTTAGAGCGCCCTTATGACTGTGTTTTGTGGTCCTGGCAGTTAGGATTAGACAATTTGGGGGACAGCTATTTTCAACTTGCCAGTACTCCAATTATGTAAGAATGATAGTCGACTAATTTTCCTATTTTTTATATTAAGGCTAAGGCTAATTAGGACCAATTTCTAATTTTACTAACTTTAGATGCGAAAGCATCTTATGGTCTCGGCATGTCCCGCGTCGGCGTCCGCACTCACACTGCGCATGCGCAACTCTCCTCCTTATACCCACAACTGCGCGATACTACACTATTATATAAAAAAAGAAATAGTCGGCGGCGCCCGGTTTCGATCCCACGACTCCCTGGCCGCAAGGGAAGGTACGCGGTACTCTTCCCACTAGGCTACAAGTCCGGGACTGGAGCAAGTCCTACGAACGCGCCTTATGTCCTTGACTCATTCAAACTACGTCAAGAAGCTACTGATGAAGGCACGAGAAGCTGAACGTCAACGGAAATGACGAACTGAAAACTTTCGAGGAGGATGTTAGCGTCTCTTGCTCGGGGGGATGTCCCGCGTCCGTGCCCCGTACACAGCGCCTCTGATTATGATTGTGGCAGGATGCCCGTAAAGACTGGCCAACCAAAGAATCCATCACGAGATAGCTTCGCGTTCAACCACCGTCGTCATCTTCCCGTAGGGGAACCGCTGAAGACGAAGAAGGAGAAGAAGACAAAGCTTCGAAGATGAGGGCTAGTGTTAGAGAGAAAAAAAAAGAGGAAACGTGCTTATCATCAAAAGCAGTGCGGGAGTCATATGTCGAATGATTCAAATCTAACCGCTGCGCAAAGCCGCCGCGAATTACGGCAGTGGCGCAGATTGGAAGTGATGGCGTTCCGCCGAAGATCAACTTGTCCGACCACGCGGGAGAACAAAGCCTTGTCTAAAGCATTCGAAGAGCCTCGAACATAGCAAAACGCGGCTTCTTTCCCGTGCGGCAACGTGTTCGTAACAAGATCCCGTGCTTTTTTGCTTCAACCGTTCACCAGAACCGTTATTCAATTGTATGGTGGTAGCACGTGTTTCGTTTAACATCGAGGAAAGAAAAAATAATTCTTGTCATAATTACATTGGCAGGCACGTTGCGGTAAGGTGCGCCAAGCACTCATTCGCTAAAATTGGTTTTTACGGTTTCGTTTTTTCAGCAGGCAGCCGCTGTGCAAAAAGTCTAAACGCCGTCAGAGACTGATAAGATGGGCAACGCGAATTGCGCGCCGTAATGCGCAGCAGTCGAGGGAGCGATAAGTGATGCTGCGTCAATAAATGCTCTCAGTCATTCTCTAGCAACAAGCCGCCTGTTTTGCCTGCTGATATGTGATTAGATGGTTGACGTGGCACATTTTTTTTTTGTCGTGTTGTTGCAAGAATTCAACATCGAACACTTGGAAAGGGATGCGAAGGGGGGCGTGCTCATCCGGTAGCTGCGTACATTTGGACGTGCCAGTGTAGCACTTGTGCGGATGAGAAGCGCGACATCACCGCCCTCGGCGCCATTTCTTGCTGGATCCGCGCCGGATGGCGGCAGCTGTAATGACATCTTGCTGCGGGCGGGGGCGTCGGTTGCTGAAAAGGGTGGGCGTTCCTTAGCAGGGTACAGTGTTGTATCTGTGCGTGTGTTGTGCCTTTGGGAAAACCGGACTGTGGCTTCGGAATAGCGGACCGTGGTCTCTGCCGTGGTTCGGAAAACCTGACGACCCATCTCGGGGCGCTTGGAACCATTGAGAGCAACACTGGCGTCGCGTCCTCGACGACTCGTCAAAATGGTGAGTTCCGTGGCAAAGCCGCGGGGCGAGTGTGTGCGGACTAAGGAGCCGGGCTTAGGTATAGCATTTGTCTGTTTTGACACCGTCCTCTCGAACGGAGCGGCATTCGCTCGTGAGCCCACCGCTTCTTAGTCCGCCACTCGTGGGACATTGTCGTCGTGAAAGCCTCGCGGTGGGCGGTTAGGCTTCAGCTGTTGAGGCAGCGGCGCAGTGGTCGCGTGAACTCTGCGCTGCTGCCCCTAGGCCGTTTAGCTACCGGGACGGCAACGCAATGGCCCATGTGGGACCTATGCGTTGCGGCCTCGATAGGGATAGCTCGCAAGCCCTCGCGAGGTTTCCGCGACGCTCAGTGTCTCTTTCCGAATGCCGTGAATACTGGGCAAGCGTCATGTGACATTCTAGAGGTTTTCTTTTTTTTTTCTCACATTAAACTATACGGCAATGTCATGGCGTGTGCTCTACGCTAACGGCGTTCGGAATTCTCGCCAAACTCGTCCAGCGTCACTGAAGCACGGATCCCTGCTCAACGGTTCGTCACTTGCGGCGCTGCCCGGAGCGGCGGCAAAGGCGAGTGCTCGATTTCTTTGTCCTCGGTTCTTTTCAGCTGGCCTGCCTGCAGCCTACCGAGCGTTCCCCTCCCTTTGCGTACTGTCTCATTTCTGTTCGCGTTCACGCAAACACTCACTATGGGCGTTTAGTCAGGCAGGTACACGTCTCAAATCTGTCCTGTCTTTAGCTGGCCGCTGTTTGTAATAGGTTTTCTAGCCAAATAAAGCTGTTTCGGTTTTTCCTTCGTCTGCTGTGCAAATGAGTTGCCTTCCAGCTTCCCTTGTGTTCCCGCCTGGCGTGGTCCCAGGAACCCGTTCTCGGTGAGTTGACTGCTTTGCTGCTTCGGGAGTTGTTTCTTGCATATTTTTTTATCTTGCAGGTATACCTGGCCGTGCGGCGAATTGAACCTTCTCATGCTGGGCTTCGTTCCCTGTTCACCTGGTCCCGTGTAGGAGCTCGTTTGGCCGTTCCCTGCACCCAAGTCTGTGGCTCCAGCGGATGCTGCCTGCAGTGTTCACATCTTTGTACCTGGACTCGTGTCGCCCATAGTCGCAGTACCCGCCGCGGTGGCTCAGTGGCTAAGGCGTTGCGCTGCTGAGCACGAGGTCGCGGGTTCGATTCCCGGCCGCGGCGGCCGCTTTTCTGATGGAGGCGAAAAGCAAAAACGCCCGTGTGTACGAGATTTCGGCGCACGTTAAAGATCCCCAGGTGGTCAAAATTAATCCGGAGCCCTCCACTACGGCGCGCCTCATCGCCTGCGTTGCGTCGGCGCGTTAAACCCTACAATCAATCAATCCCATAGTCGCAGTAATTAAACTGTTCACTGCACAACAATCGGTGTCGCTGTCTTGAATCCTGTGCTCGCCGACTTCGTCGGCTTGAGCGCAGTGACGTTTCAGCGTACATATTCCAACTCTAAGGCCTCCCTATGTCATCGTGGTTGCCGGAAGGTTACGTATGCGTTACTAGGAAATTTATTTCAAGCAGCACCAAAACTTCTACTCCACCCATCCTCGCTAAATCCCCAAATAAGCATTCGGCACATGACGCTCTGCGCGTGCGTACAGGCGCCCCGAAAGTATAACAGCATGTGAGTGGCGGCGAAGCTTGTAAAATGTGCTCGTCAGCGCGCACTGTCGACTGCGCAGCAGCATGGCAGAGCGAGGGGGCACCAGCTCACCCGGCTGATTCGTTATCTGCTGCTGTCTTTACCACCGGCAGAAAAGAAGCGGCTTTTAAGTGCGATGCACTTTATAAGCGACCCCAAACCTTCCACCGCCGGCGGCGCCGTCCGTCCGCAGTCCTCCTCTCCCTAGCAACGGCGCGGAGCGGAGGGAAAGCGTCCGTAGCAACGGCGCGGTGACGTCACTTCACCACGTGACCGCGCTCGCTCCGCCTCCTCGCCGTGGCTGCGCGGGTGCGCGCCGCTCCCCGCACCGCTCCTCGCGCCGTGACGTCATGGTATGACGTCACAGCGCGCCTCCTCTCCCAAGCAGCTGCCGCGCGCCTCTCTCTCCACCGTGACGTCACACTCTCTCCTTCCCCCCTCGCTCGGCTGCAGCTGCCGTGCGCCGCTGTCCCTCTCCCCTTGCGCTCGCCTCCTCTCTCAGCCACCTGGCTCGGCGCGCTGGGCGCAGCGTACCCCCCTATATATGCAGCGATAAACTGCCAGACCTCCGTGGGTCGGCTCGCGCGCGCTCACGGGCGAATGCCAACGGATTTTAACTTTACTACCCCTCATAGCATCACCCCGTGCATTCGCGCTTAACCATGTTCATCCTCGGGGAAATGCTTGGGAGTTTTTTTATTTTTTATTTATTTGCGAAATATTGCAGGCATGAAGCCAAAGCAGGAGTGGTACAGGCAATAGAGAACTTAAAGGCAACACATCAGGATTGACTTCATACACACAACAAAAAAATACAATGGGTAAAAAAAAGGGGGGGGGGATACAGCACTGAAAGAAAAGAATGCGACAAGACAATTGAACAGGGAAGATAACTGCAAATCATTATCACATCACTAAATAAACATGCATGTCAAAAGAATCTATCGACAGAAGGGCGACAAACGGTAACTTGTTCCACTCAGAGATCGTGCGTGGAAAAAATGAAAATTTGGAAAGGTTAGTTTGGCGAAATATGGAATTAACGCAAGGGCATATAAATGACGATCGTGCCCTGTTGCCAGGAAACCAATGTAGGGGATAGAATCAAGTGAGAGCTTCCGCTTCACTAATTCATAAAGAAATTTTAGCCGGAATGATTCACGTCGGGATTCTATTAATTGCTGGGATACCATTTCTTTCCATTAGGGCATATATGGAGCCTGTTCGCCCAAACATACCATAAATAAAGCGGACGGCTCTTTGAATTCTTTCAAGACAACCTATAAAGAAAACCCTTCGCGGCTCCTCCCCATTTGCCTTCGGCCACAGGATGCCCGGGTTTCCCATCTAGAGCACTTTCACAGCGCAACACTCACTTCACCAGTGTTAATATCACCGAAAGGGATGAAATCACTTGTGATGACGTCACTTTCAAGGTACCGTATTTGCACGATTCTAATGCGCACCTTCTTTTGTTAAAAGTAGCCTTCAAATTTGCTCGGGCTCAAGGCAAAGCCGGCTTTCAATGTTCCCCGCTTTAGTTTTAATGCGAACAGAAGCTGAATAAAGGAGTTTATGAACCACAAGAAATTTTTGCGGCCACAGTTGCGTGCGTCAAGAAAGACTAGTGAAAACCTGGTTTTACAATTGAATATAAGTGCCAAAGCTATTTCCCGGTTTCTAGTTGCTCCTCATTGGTAGGTAGAATGTGGTTTTTGAGAGCTGAAGTGTGCCGCATATTGAAGTGCGCCGCTCATAGTTAATTTATTCCTCCCCTTATGTACGCTAGTTCATAACAACTAGTGATCGTGTAAGCCTCTTTTTCGGCACGATCATCGTCCGGGCAAATAAACCGTTATTTAGCGGAAAGGGAGAAAGAGATAAATAAACTTCATTAACCAAATAAATTTGTTCTTAGGGTGGCGTGGTGACGGGTAGCGTTCGCTGGCCGGTAACGTCGGCTCATCTCATCGTGACGCTATGTTGGATCGTTAGGTCTGAGCTCCCTAGCGCCTGAACCCAGTGCTCGCCGTCTGGTATCTTGGGGAAAAAGTCGTTGGGGCATTCTCAAATGGGGTGTTCTATGGTGTCTGCTTTCCCGCACGCGGGTCGGTTCGGGGAGGGTTAAACTACGGGGTAGATCACGTGCATTATATATCTCCATGGCAGGGTGTTTGTTGCACGAGTCGCAATATTCTTCTTTAACATTGGATAGCGCCGGGTTGGCTGGTGGCAGCTGGCGGCGCCAGAGGCGGTCGTGCGCCGTGATCTCCTGCTTTCTCGGGAGACTGTCTCGACCTGTTAGGGCTCTGTGGAAGGGGACGGGGCTAGGTGCAGTTGGGACGGTAAGCTCTCGAGCTGCCCTATTTGCTGCCTCGTTTGCTTCCAAACTTGTGTAGGCTAGAGTCCATATCAATTCTTCCGGGGCGTCGGGTGAACTTTGATTAAGTATTTAGAGTGCCTGGAGCGAAACGACTTTCCACTGAAGCTGCTCTGATACGCCTCGATCACATAGCAGACTAATCGCTCGAGATATAAATTATTCAGTGTTGACCGGCGGGACGGAACACCTGACAGCGAGTTTTGCCGATCCTGCTGCGTTCCCAGCTGCCTTTTAAAGTTTCCGGGCAACCCTAGCCTTCTAGCTAGCGTGAAAGCTCGTAAATACAACACGGCGTGGTGGCACATACCTGGTAGCAAGCTTAAGCTGATGCATAAGAAGAGAAGGAAGCAATTTTTATTAAAGCACGGTAGGGGAAAAGGGGGTTGTCAGTCTCCAGTTGTGGAGGGTGACGTGGGCAACTACGTCAAGGAGACCCGCACCTAGGAATGTGAATGAAATTGAAGCACGAAAACAACCCTTACCAGGATATCAGACTGAGTTGAATCTCTCAGTACTAATGAATGGGTAACTAAAACTTATCGATTCATTTCTTCATTTTGGTAGTCGGTTGACCTCTCGATTCAGTTTGATTATAATTAATTGTTTCATAGTGCTTGGTTCGTGAGTTGATCAATTTATTGGCAGGTTAACGTTCGATTGTAAGGGTTTTACTAAAACTATGTCAAATACATAGTTTTACACGGGGCGGGAAAGCAGACACCATAGAACACCCCATTTGAGAATGCCCCGACTTTTTCCCCAAGATACCAGACGGCGAGCACTGGGTTCAGGCGCTAGGGAGCTCAGACCTAACGATCCAACAGAGCGCCACAATGAGATGAGCCGACGTTACCGGCCAGCGAACGCTACCCGAAAATGTCGAATCAAATATTCGACATTTTGTCAATACTTCACGGATGTCTCGGTTTGCGCATGCGCGACTCGGTGGATATATGTTTGAGGGACGACAGAGGGGAGTGCTCTGAATTAAGGTAGCAGGTAAAGTTTTAAGCTATTATTTGATAGCAACGGATTGCCTGGTTGGTTTCCTATAGTTAACCCAATCGAAAATTCCCCATTCATGGGGATTCTTGATTTGAATTTATGAATTTATATTATTTATTTCGGGAGAAGTTTTGGTCAAATACCCTCGGTGTACATCTGCCATTCAGTATTTTCACGCACTAATGGTAGTGACCGGCGATGTCCGGGTGTGCCCCTATACAAGTGAAACATATATACGTACACAACACGTGTTGCGGTACTTTTTACTTGTCATAATAAGTCAGTTAACCATGCAGTCGCACACAAGTAGGAACTGTCACTACATGTCCATACATGTGACCCTACCGTAGGCGTGTGGTTATGAGAAACGGCTGCAACTCGTGTTTTATTAGATGCGAAAGCATCTTATGGTCTCGGCATGTCCCGCGTCGGCGTCCGCACTCACACTGCGCATGCGCAACTCTCCTCCTTACACCCACAGCTGCGCGATACTACACTATATAAAAAAGAAATGGTTAGCGGCGCCCGGTTTCGATCCCACGACTCTCTGGCCGCAACCGGAGGTACGCGGTGCTCTTCCCACTACACTACAAATTTGTTTTTCTTTAATGCATGGAAATTTTAGAAAACTTCAAAAGACAAGACACTGAACACACAATATAAACACTAACAGACAGCAAAGGGCAAGGACATCAGTCGAACAAACATCAAAACTCAGGCAAACAAACGCACGCATCCAAAAGAGGCAGCCGCTCTGGTGGATCACTCTGCGCAGCGTAAACGTTCCGCACCAACGCCGCCTGTTCCCGAAAGATCCACTTGGACGGCCTAGGGGGTTCGGCATGCCGATCAGTCATGCGGCACTTCCACAAGCTAAACAATCCTAGGAGAACGAAAACGTCATATGGCACCCGATTAACATCTTCAAATGGCAGGAAGCGAATGGTGTACGAGGTGATGTCAATGTCCTTTTTTAGTGTCCGCAGCAAAACGTCCCAGAAGAAGCTACAAATCCGGGACTGGAGCAAGTGCTACGAACGCGCCTTATGTCCTTGACTCATTCAAACTACATCAAGAAGCTACTGATACAACGAAGGCACGCGAAGCTGAACGTCAACTGAAACGATGAACTGAAAACTTTAGAGGAGGATGTTGAATTTCCCGTGGGAAAGCTGTGGCGCGAAGCGCCACGCGCCTTGCAGCTCAACCAGCCCCGTCCGCAGCGCCTCTGATGCTGATTGTGGCAGGATGCCCCTAGGGATTGGCCAACCAAAGAATCCATCACGAGATAGGTTCGCGTTCAACCACCGTCGTCATCTTTCCGTAGGGGAACCGCCGAAGAAGAAGGAGAAGACGAAGCTGCGAAGAGGAGGGCGTGTACATTGCTCTTAGCCGGTGCACCAATGTCAACAACCTTAACTCACCAACGCTGACGGAGGCTACCGATTCTACTACAGAGACGACAAAATCGACAAGAACATGATCGGGACGAGTTTCGGCGCCTCGAGAACCACCGCCTACTCACCGTAACACAACAGTACTTGCGTGCTTTGCCACCGGTGTGGACCCGGACGCGGAATTCCCTCTGGCGCTAGTAAACACCAGATCACTCAACATAACGGCAACACAATGGAACCACACGGAGCCGTCACGATGCTTAGCATCCTCATCAGGGTTCCCCACGGGAAGATGGTGTAATTTTTTGAAAGCCTCAGGGCCTACGCTCGGACCGTGACTGTTTATATGTATGTAGGGTTTAAAGAAGATGAGTATAAAGTAGAAAAGTAGAGGGAGGGAGAGATAGTATATGTTTATCAATTTTTGAGAGTACCGAATTCGAATTTTTCTAACGCGCGCCTTTTTCCGCGAAAGGTAGCCTGCATATTTGCGAGCACGCTACAATCGGTCTTAAAACCGAAATCGGCTTCCAATATTGCCCCCTTAAGGTTTATGTCGGTAGCAGCCGAGTAAGGACGTTTATAAAGCACAAGAGATTTTGCTGCCACAGATGCGTACGTAAAATAAAATGTCCAATAAAGTTCATTGTCTGTCTGCCTGTCTCTGCCAGATACGTGGTGTCATCTCTTTTACAACAGCGTGGTAGAATCGGCTTCAAATTGTTTTGTAGAATTTTCATAAGGAAATTTACATGCCCTTTAGAATCGGGGGTGCGTCAGAATCGTGCAAATACAGTAAGTTCTGAGGTCAGGGCACTCGCCCTGCAAAGGGCATCCCTGAACGGGACGCAGCCAATGGACACATGGCGCCACCAAAAGGCACGTTTGAACGTGTATCCACGTTTTTCTGATCGTCTGTTTAGCCGAGCTGAACCACCTGGTCTCGTAGTGCCATGGTTCCTCTTCTGGATAGCAAGCTTCTGAAGCCGAGTTCGAATACCGTAAGCTGTATTTTTATTTTTGAATTGTTTGTTTAGACGAAGTGCAGTTGTTTATCGCGCCTGAAATGTATTTATGACACCCTTGTGCATTATAAATTGGATATCGAGTCATTTTGTTCTCTGTAGGTCTGGCTCAGCTACTGTTGCTTCTACGTGTTTGTGGTTTTGCCTTCTCTATGCCGGTTTCGGCTTTTCGTATATAGGTGAGCAAAGTGCGAGCTGATGTTTGCTGTGGTAAGCGTACTTGTACGTTATTTTTTCAGAATTGGGCGTGTTCGTTTGATGTTAGGCTCGTTTTTTTCGGCTATTTATTTCACTTCAGATGGTTTTGTGGGCTTTATGGTTCTGCTGAGATATAACCCCCATGACTAACTCAGATCACGGCTGGCTGTGCTCGCTAGGAAACGCATATACGCTGCCAGGATCTAAAGTACGGGGTTGCCAGGCAAACTATCTAGTGCGCACATGAAAGGTGGGGAGGGCGTTTTTTGGGGTTTGTTTGCACTTTCACACCTGGGGAAACACGGTGCGGAGTGTTCGACAGAAATTTAAACAGGAGAGATTGAAAGCGTTAGTTAGCGTGGAAGAGTGTGCTGTGGGGATAGACATTCGTATGAATGAGAGTAAGGCCTCCTTTTATGAATAACCGCGGTTGGCGGGAATTATCTCCAGCCATGTTAGTAGCGCATGCGGGGTGCGTGTGTGTGAGTGAGTGTGCGTGCGTTGGTGTGCCCGCGCCTGTGGCTGTGTGCACGTGCGGAGGTGCCCTTGTTGCTTGTTACAGGGATGCAGGGAGAATTCGTTCGTTTAGGCGCGAGTGGCAGCCCGACTGATCGGCGCTTTTCTCCCGCGATGTCTCCTTACACGATTGGCTCCGGTTGTTGTACCCTGAAATTCATTTTTTTTGTGCTTAGTGCTAAATTTACACTACAGAAACGTCTCCGTGGACTATTATGCTACTCGTATTCGTCTAACCAGAGCTGAACACGAAGAAAATGAACTTACCCGAATTGGATCGGTGTTTTTTTTCGGTTCGACACCCTGTCTACAACCCGATGCTGTCACGTAAACACGGCATGAAGAAGGTTTATGCGGCACCTCATCGTCATGATTATTGCCTTTTACATTATCACCATCGTCGTCATCGCTTTCACGATCACCATAATCACCATCGCTGTCATTATCACATAAATAATTATTATGATCGCTAGCATCATTAGCTTCACGATGTTACTTTCATTTTCCAAGTCATACCGATGCAGGACAAATCAGGCTGTATTGAAGTTCTAAATGAAATGGGGCAGAATAGCCGGTTCGCACGGTACAATAACAGCGATGTTCTAAAAAAACTTTCTTAGGTAATGAATGCATTGCTTGCAATGTCGGCGGGTACAGAAACGATGATTTCGTGCGAATTTCTCCCCTTCAAAGTGCATGTACATCGCATAACATGTACGCACTTTCGGTCCACTGAAAGGCGCTCGCAGCTTTGCCGCAAACATATTGTGCTAAGTGAACCCTCACAGTGCAGTGAAGACTTTATATGAACCGTCTTCTCCTACCCTTTTTCCCATGTCCCCCAACAGGGCCTATTGGCCTCCTCCTATAATAAAGTCATCCATTCCATTCCATTGACACTGATCTGAACATTGCGGGATATACGACTTCCGGGGTGAATGCCCTGACCGCTTAGACACTTTATTGAATAACCAGATAACAAGAATGCACATAACACAAATTAGAGACAATGCATGGCTAAACTGTACAAAATATACGGTGGAAAATATGAAATTCCAAGTGCTTTTTTGCAAACAGCATGTATTGCTGCAGGTATTCCCTGTTTTGAACTTTGGCACATGGCCAGTTTCCCTACCGGGGGTATGTACGATAGTACAAAAATGAGGGGTCGGAGAGGAAGAGGAGGTTGACGAGCTGCTAGCGCTACAGTTTTTAGTGCTTCGGTTCCGCTGTCAGCTTGTGTGTCGTCTACAAGTCCTGCTGGCCCAGTAAATACTGTTTTTCTGCCTGTATTCGTGACAATATATAAGTAGTATGGGTGAAAAGTTGGACACAGGAGAAGAATAATAACAAGGACATTTAGTTACGTATCTGTACGGAATTTGCATCAATTAGCATAAGGGTACAGATTTAGATTACAACCCTTCCATACAGACTCCAATCACGTTTCTTATATACCTTCACGGCAAACGGGGCATCCCGGCCGCTTGCCGTGAACGTATATAAGAAATACGCGAAGGTTTATAAGCGAAGACGCGGAATATTCTGTCCAGTAAGGGAGATGGCAAGTCTTCTTGGGAAGGAAATGTAGGAAAAGAAAAGAAGTCTCGGACCATCTCCACTAACGTGAAACCTGAGGAGGGGTGAAGCATGCAGTGTATAAGTGTATTAAAAATTGTAAGTCCCTCTTTTTTCACACGGCGCGTGCTGTTTGGGCGCCGTAGAAGCGCCGGTGGGGGGAGAAATCACGCGCTTGCTGAGGCGGTGGTGCCCTCTGTTGTGTTGAACCGGATTTAATCAATTAAATGAGAGACAGACTGGCCGTAAGTTGTCTTGGTTCCACATGCCGAAGCATGCTAAGAAGTATGCTTTACAGAAGAAAACTTGGCATTTGAAACCAATTTTGAGACGGAATTTAGCAAATTTGTGTTATTAATGCAATGAAATTCTGATTATTCCTGTATTTTAACTTAGTTTAAATCATGTTAGTTTATTTTGAACCCATTTTATTCTATATACACTTGTTTTTTGCCTATCGTTTGACAACTTGATTCACCGTGACGAGAGACAAGAGGAAAGGAGACGCCGACAGCCCTACCCCCTAACTGGATTAATGTGTCGATGCGAGCTAGTTGGTACTTCATCATGGGAACAGGTTAAGCGCCAGTTGTTAGTGCGCCCTTTTCCTGTTTTGTTTACCTTCCTCCAGTTGTGCCTGGCGCTTAACCTGTTCCCCTTACCCCTAACTGGCTTCGCCCCTAAAAAAACAGCTACCTCGAAGAGTGAAGACGACCCCGGCTGATTCCCTGCTTATGCGATTCGTAAAACGATGTTTAAAGCAGGTCAGTCCGTAGTCCTCAGGGAGGTTCAGAACACAGCATGTCAGCGATTTCGAAGCACTCGCGTAGTGCTCGGGTGTTAAAAGGCGAAGCTTCCTGCAATGCCGCCAATGCCGCCAAGAACAAGCTAGCCAGCAATGAGCTAGGAAAGTGCCACATACCTCAAACACCGTCTACTCAAGCGTTGATGTTGATTTAGGGTTTTATGGCGCAAGGCCGACCAGGGCAAAGAGCGCCATGGGAATGGTGGGATGCTATGAGGCGATATTAAAATGGGAGTAGTAAAAAATCCACTACGTTAAACTACCGAAGTTGGTGTATAGGGCCATAATTAAATAAAGTTAGAAATGTTGGAACGTAATGTGTTGAAAAACCCCACGATACCGCCATTGTTTTGTGACAGAACATGAGGCCAAGTGAGATCATGGGGAGTATGATATGTACTTTAAGAAGTCAACATCGGCAAGGTAATTAAAGACTCTTCTGTAAGAAAACATGGGACTATCTGATAAAAATAATGAAGGCTGCAAGGGTATGTAATTAGTGTATATTCTATGTCGCACATATCGCATTCAATAAGCATATGATGAACTGAGAGCTCCCCCCCACACCGATGACAGTGCGGCTTGTTTGCGTCTGTTAAAAGGTATGAGTGTGTGATGTGTGTGTGGCCAATTCTTAATATGCATAATGCTACCTCTACAAATCTGTCATGTTTTTCAGCAGGAGGCTTTTCTATTTTGGGTTTAACGACACGTAGTTTATTCTCTACTTCTCTGTCCGATTGTTTCTGCCAGTTGTCCCGCAGCTTCCTTTTCACAAACCGTTTCAGATCTTGATATGGGAGCTCGTTTATGTCTATGTTGCTTCGAAGGGCGGCAGCTGAAGCACTACGGTCAGCAGCTTCATTACCAGCAATGCCGCAGTGGCCAGGAACCCAGAAGACTGTGACAACGAGTTTCAGGCCATAAGCCGAGTAGAGAGCTCTTAAAACACAATTAAAAGTAGGGTTTCTACTGACATTCAGGGATGAAAGCTTTGAGACGACACTCAGAGAGTCTGTGTATATAACTGAGTTCTAAATTCTGTTTTGAAGAATGTGGTTCAAAGCCAGTAGAATACCGTACGCCTCTGCAGTGAATATACATGTGTTCCTGTTCATTGTTTTGGGCGTATTAAGTAGGGCGCCATTTGCAGCACAGGATACGCCTGTGGTAGTTTTTGAAGCATCTGTGTAAAATTCAGCTGCCTTGTATTTGTCGCGGAGGAACAGAAAATGCTGAGTGATGACAAAGTTTGGTACATTTTTCTTTTGTATTTTTCTAAAGGCCATGTCACAGTGAATTGGGAAGGTGTCCCACGGAGCGACCGAATCATAAAGTGAGGTACAGTAGACATTAGTAAAAGGAAATTGGAACTCGCTGACGAGGTGTGGCAGTGCCAGCGGAAAAGGTGGAGCTATGGATGGTCGGTTTTCAAAGAGCTGATCAGTTGTGTTATTTTTCATTATGGTATTCAGAGGGTGTTCCTTCAGAGAACTCATCTTTGCGGCATACATCAGATCAGTGTAGGCGCGCTGGTACCCTAGAGACCACTGATTTGATTCGACATGAAGGGGTGGAATAGGACTTGTTCGATATGCACCTGTGGCCAAGCGAAGCCCCAAGTTGTATACTGGGTCCGACATTTTGAATGCTGTTTTGGTTGCAGACTGGTATAAAATGCAGGCGTAGTCTATTCTTGACCTAACAACACTATTAAGAATCGCCAGCAGACATTTTGTATCCGTTCCCCAGGACTGATAAGATAGTACATTTAAGATGTTCATTATTTTTAGGCATTCTACTTTTAGTAATTTATCGTATGGTATGAATGTGAGCTTGTGGTCGAGCAAAATACCAAGAAACCGGTGTTCCTTTTTCACAGGTATGGGCTGAACTTCCAACGTGATACAAGGAAGAGGTTGAACACCGCGTATCCTAGAAAAGACAACAGCACATATATCAGCGTTAAACTGAAACACACTTTTTTCAGCCTATGTAACCAGCCTGTTGACACTTAATTGGATTTGACGTTCACATATCGATAGATTACAGGATTTAAAGCTAACTTGAATATCGCCAACGTAGGCAGAGTATGAAACAGTTTGATGCAGCACAGCTTTAAGAGAACTCGATTTAACAATGAACAGCGCACAGCTCAGCCCTCCTCCCTGGGGTACGCCATTTTCTTGAACAAATGTTCTAGACAGGGCAGTCCCCACACGGACACGAAATGTGCGATCAGACAAATAGTCTTTAATAACATTGAGTATGTTGCCACTAAGGCCAAACGACTGCAAGTCCATTAGAATACCATATCGCCACGTTGTATCGTACGCTTTCTCCATATCAACGAACACAGAGAAGCAGTGCTGTTTATGGACAAAAGCGTCTTTAACATATGATTCAAACGCCACCAGATGTCTACTCAAGCGTATTTGATACAATTGTTTTGCGATCGAAAACCGTTTTCACACTTCTGGTTGTAGCACAACAACCTATGCCTTTATCTTATTATTTTATCGTACTACTTTACACTATTTTTTTCTGAAACATGATTTCCTATGCTGCGATTTCAGGGACTGCAAAGCTCTTGCAAGCGCACTGCGTTCGTTCCCCATAGTGTCTGGTTCATAATACGTGTGGCTGCAAAATTACTGCCGCCACCAAATATCTCAATCCACCCAATCGCAATCCACTGCCCTCGCGGGAACATCAAACATCCCTGTATAAGATTGGGTGCGCCGTACTGTGTCCCCCCCTATTTTTAGGTGCGGAGTACCTTAGGACCGCACATGTCCGTGCGCGTCCATGCTCGTAGCATTTACAATCGCAAAAAATCAGACAGGCACCGGCATGATTCGAGCCTGTCTGGTAGACCAGACAGAGTTAGTGTCAGTCGTCTTACCCATTGGGCTACGACCGTGAGTTAATACCCGAGACAGGACGTCTGTAGGGGCTAGTTGGTGCTCCATAGCTTGAATGGGGAGCGCTTAAAATTTGACTCGTAAACAAGGACGAGAAAGACTACAAAACAGTACGAAGCGCAATGTCCTGTTGTGTAGTCTTTCTCGTCTTTGTTTACTAGTCAAAGTTTAAGCGCTCCCCACTCAAGCTAGTACTCGAGAGTCAAGCGGCTTACTCCCTCGCCTGTAACGGTGCGGAGTACCTTAGGGCCTCCCAATGTCCGTCGGCGTCCATCTGTGCGCACACCACCAAGTGAAAATCGAGCGAAATTCGATTTGAGCCGTGAGCTGCAGTTTCATTTAGGGAATAATCAAGGTGTAACGCACGGCTCAAATCGAATGACGGCCGGAGCGCAAATCGGATGTCACTCGGGGCGCAATTTGGATGTCATTTCGAGTCCCCGTACTCCGCACCCTTGCCATCATCCACGGAGTGGAGATGCTGCCGTCTCGCGCGGCAGGCAGATCGAAAAAAAGACCAGGAAAATTTCGACAACCAACTCAGTCAGATCAGAACCTTAAGTGAATCTGTTATTCAGAAACTGCCCAAGCAAGAGCCCCTCGAAGAGCCCCCTCGCAAAGTACCATCGCGACCCACCAAACAGCAACAATAGGTACACCCCCGACTGCCTTAGAACTGCAGAAGCTTCTGTGAACAAGAAACTATCCTCAAACAGAAAGTAAAACAAATTCAACCACTCTATATTCTCCTCCAAGAAACTAGCTGTACCCCTCACGTAGCTGGGTATGTTACGTTCTCACCCCTCTATACCTCATCACATCCGCCGTGGTTCTCTTACCACTTCTGTTCTCCCCGGTTACGCTGCAGTTCTGGTGCGTTCCTCCGTAGGTACCCAGTGAATTTTTTCTAGCGAATTAAACTCCAACACCCATAAAGTCGTCGCGGCGCCCACTCACTTACCTAGCGGTAAGGCTGTTATCGTGACCACTGCCTATCACAAACCTGTCAATTCAACATAACCTAACGTCTCTTTCTCCTGGCTTCCTGCTCTCATGGCCCACTTTCCCGGTACCCCAATCTTTTCAATGCACAGAGCACCACATGGGGCTATGCCCACACTCATTCTCGTGAACAAGCGCTCGAGTACGCCACCGAGGCCTCAAATCTCATTTTAATCAATCAACCAGGCATGACCACTCGAGTTTCCTTTATTCTTCGCAGCAAGATACGACCCCCGACCTTACTTGGGCTACTCCTGGCCTTACTCGCAAATGGTTACCATTCTTTACAACTCTGGGCAGTGATCATCTCCCAATACTTATCCATCTCCGTGGAAAGAAGATCCGCCGACGGAAGGCCATGAAGCGCATTTATTGGGATACCTTTCGGGAGGTTATGAGTGCATCTCCCCCGACCTCATTAAGGGACTTCTGCTCCTTAATCACCGCAACATCTATCCGGGCACAGGAGGACATCGAATCGGCTACGGAAACACCGCACATGGACAACCACATGGCTAACCTTTGGAAAAAGGACCATAAGCTCACTGGCACCTACAGATCTAATGGAAAACACCAGAAAGATTTCCAAAAGATCCGGAAACAGTACCAACTTATTACAGCTTACCAAAAGGAGCTAAACCAATATCACTGGATAACTCTCTGTGAGACCCTCAGTCACGCGAGAGGCTTAATCGGTCACGACGCAAGACGCGCTGGTGACGTGCGCATCTGTCAAAACGAAATTCCCGGAAGAAGCGGAAGAGGCGGCAATAGCATTGGCGCTCACGCTGCCTAACGCGACCAAAATAATCACGGACTCGCAAAAAGCGTATGCCAACTATAGAAAAGGGCAGGTGTCTCAGATGGCATTCAGAATACTAGAGGGAGGAATGCGCCGCATACCCGAGCAGAAAGTCGAACTGATATGGACAACGGCTCACTCAGGGCTAGAAGGCAACGAACTCGCCCACCAGCTTGCCCGAGAACTTGAACACCGAGCAGACGAGCACGAGCCGCACGCCATAAGAACTTACAAGGACATCACCAGCCACTACAGGGAAGGCAGAAGGCGGTACCCTGACCCGCATAAATCGCTCAGCAGAGCGCACCAAACGATCTATAGGCAAATACAAGCAGGATTCTTTCCGCGCCCCTATCTCCAAAGCAGAATGTACCCCGAGATATACGAGAAAGAGTGCAGTTTTTGTGGGCAATTGGGCACGCTCCGGCACGTCATCGGAGAGTGCGATTTCACCGAGGCAATCTCCCCACCCCTTACCCAACCCTCCACCACCCTTCCCACACCCCTTAACGAGCGATGGGAGACCTTGCTAACCAGCCCCGCCTTGGAAGACCAGCTCGTCCTGATCTCCAGGGGCCAGGCAGCCGCGGAAGCATATGGGTCCCGTGAAGAGGGAACCACCCCATCCGGCACGTAGTCGCCGCAATTTTGTGCGGCTAAATAAAGTTGTTCTCTCTCTCTCTCACTTACCGACACTTTGGCGTCTGCACCGCAGCCTCACTCAGAAGACTGCCAAACGAATCCCTCTTTTCGCTACCCGAACCCTCAGCGCAGACCTGTCAACAGTGGAGGGGCGACTTATAAGTACCTTCTTTCCCTATGCTTCCACCTCTCCCCCCGCTCCACTTTCAATTATTGATATTACTCAGCCTGACCCGGACTTGTAGCTACGTTTCACAATGGCCGAGTTACGCATCGCAATCCGCCAGGGACGGCTTCATTCTGCGTCAGGTCATGACGTTCATCTTAAGCGCAGAAAAAAACAGGGACACAGTAGACGAGGACAAGCGCTTGTCCTCGTCTACTGTGTCCCTGTTTTTTTTCTGCGCTTAAGATGAACGTTATGGAACACCAGCTAGCCCGAACGCAAGTCCTTCTTCAGGTCATGACGGTTTCACGTGGCAGCACCTCCACCTTGGAACATCTTTTATGTCAGATCAATGACCTCTGAGAGCACGGGTAAGCGCCCGAACATCGTAAACTAACCATTATTTTTCCTATCCCCAAAGCCAACAAGCCTTCCAGAGAAATCAAGAACCTTAGGCCGATCTCACTCACGCCCGTTATTTGCAAATTGATTGATCAACAATTGGCTCACACGCTATTTAGAATATGTCCAACCGTATTTTCAGCCAGCACAAATAGGCTTCCGGCCCAATGCTGGCACGCATGATAGCCTCTTCTGCGCAGGGTAATTAACCGCCTCCACTACCATCGCGGCACTCCTGACCTCATCATGGCGGTTGATCTGCGAAAGGCGTTCGACAACGTTAGCCATCCGGTCATTCCAGTGGAACAGGCTCGTCTCTATCCCAGTGCCCTTACGCAAAATTGGATTAGAGCATTTCTCCAAAGCCGGCCTGTACGTCTTCATGGTTCGCGCCCTGTATGGGAACCCACGACTTACTACCTCGACCGTGGTATTCCCAAGGGTCGATTTTATGCCCTCAACTTTTTAACCTGGCCATGACCAGAGTAGCTCGACAACTTGAAATTGACTCAGGCGCCCCATATACGCCGACGATATCACGGTCTGGACGGAAGCGACCGACTTTGATTCTTTAGAGGGTCAGGTTGTTAAGCTACAGGCCACGGCTAGTAGCCTTGAGCTCACTCTGGCTCAGCTAGGTCTAGAACTCACACCTGAAAAAAAAAAACGAATTTCTGGCAGTATATGGTTGCAAGCCACCTGACCCGCCCCAAGAAATTGCAGTCAACATAGTCGACTGCGATGCATCTGCTTAAACTGAGCCAATTTCACTCTTAGGCCTTCCAATTGGAACAAAAAACAGTCCTGGCATTTGGCTCAAAAGATTAAGACAGAAATGAAATGTCATACTGCACTCTATCCGTCGATTTTCTAATAAATATGGTGGAGCATAGCAGAAAGCCCTCTTGAATATGCCCAGGGCTGTCACTGTGAGCACCCTCACGCACGGTGCAACGGCTTACGACCTCAACAATACCAACATGAAAACCATTCAAGCGCTACATCGGGCGACCCTGAGGACACTTACTGGCTTGCTAAAGCATACACCCATTGGTAAACTGGAGCAAGCTGTAGCTCATCCTCCTATTGAAGCCATCATTCAGGAGGCCAAAGCCCAGGCGGTCTTCAAAAGACGCCTTACACACCAGGAACACGCCTTAGCAGCCTGGGACGCCAGAACATCACCAGTACTTCCTGATTACCCAGTCCCCATAGCACCCTTGCGGCGACCAGCACTTGATACTTCTACGCACAGCAAACCTATAGAGCGTAGTAATACGCTATTGCGACAGCAGCGAACCGACGCCTCCAAAGGGATCTCCTTGAGAACGAACTGGACATTTTCACGGACGCAAGCGTAAACCTTCACGGCGCGGGCCTTGCTTGGCCATGCCCTTAGGCACCGGTTCTCTCAGGGTACACCACCATAATTGGCAGAGAAATTTCCAGCCTCGATGCGGAGCTCTACGTTATTAAACACGCAGTGTCAGCTATCGCCTTTGACTGTGACCCACCTCTACCACCCTCCATACGCATACTCACAGATTCTTGCGAGGGCCTCACAGCTTTGCAATCGTATGATTCCACCCACCCCGTCGTCCACGAAATTCTGTTTCAAATTCAACTCCTCCAATGGAACAACACCAACATCTGCGTCGACTGGGTACCTGGCCACGAACCATTTTCTTCAGACAACCAGGCGGCCCATCTGGCCGCACAGGAGAGTTCCCCCTCTTTATCTCCACTGGTGCCTGGGGCACGGTGTAAGAGGTATACCTCTTACACCATGGCCTGGGCTAAGGCCGTCGCGGTCCCCCTCGCCCTTCCCAGCGTTGCGTGTTCACCACACAAGAAGGACCGACGCAGGCCTTCTAAAATACCTAACTCTAGCTCACTACCTCAGCCGCCTACCTCCTATGCCCCGCTGAAGGGAAATTTTTATTAACAAAACCATCGCATGGACCCCGGGACACACCTCACTCCCTGGGAATGAAGCAGCCTATGCTGCGGCCCACGAGATTCACTTACGGGCGTTCCCTACAGCGCCAGGCGGCTCGGACTCTACGACTGCCACTATCCATCCTCTCCAACCCTGCTTCACCTACATCTTATCACACTACCGCCACGCTCGCCGAAGGTATCCTCCACCCCACCCTACCCTGTCCGTCGAAGAATCACGAATCTGGCGCAGACTACAAACTGACACATACTATTATAACTCCACCATGATGATGATGATTCCTATTGGTTTCCACTTTGAAGCGGGGTGATGACATGTCATCTTACCAAAAAGGACTAATGTAACATGTTTTACACTCTTGGTTTAATACTAGCGCTGCTTAGGGCAGGCACTAAAGCTTATTAGGCCCGAAATACTTTCTTTTCCCTGTTACAGGTGGTAACTGTCCAAGGCAATATCCCACCATCCTCTCCCACATTCCCGCCCCCCCCCCCCCCGCTTCGAGTACAACTGCCCGGACTGTCAAGTTCCAGCCACCACTGCTCACCTCGTCTTCATGTGCCTTCAGCACCCTGTTCCTCTCCCTTCCCCAATCCCCGAGCAGTGGGAATGCGCGTTGATCAGCTCGGGCCTGCAGGAGCAGCTCAGCCTGATCCAGCGGGCCACACGAGCAGCGGCGGCACGCGGCCACCTGAACTGAGGAGGCCACCCACCGTTTTTCCCCCTCAATAAACGTTTTGCCTCCTCCTGCTCCTCATGAAATATATTGCAAATTCAGCCTATACACTCGAAACACTTCGCAACCAGCCTCCGTCACGTAACCCGGTGCGCTGACCATTCTCTAGCCCAGGTGTCTTCCCCTCACCTACGGAACCTCCTACCGGCAACTTCGAACGCCCAATCAAGCCTACCTTTCCACCATGGAAAGTTTCACCATGGGATATATGCCTCACCATACCAGGTATAGGCAAGAAATCAACTCTGCCTGAGCTAGCCTTGCGTATACTTCCCGCTGGAGAATATCAGCTCGCGTTATCTTGGCCACGTTCAGGTGTATACGACGGGCCCGTGAGGTCTGACTCATCAGCCATTGGAGTGTGGATTCAGCCGGTGGGACTAACTGTGAAAGAGAAACTCAGCCAGAAGACGTCGTCCACCTTCACTGAGTTGACTGCTATTAGGGCGGCCCTCCTTCACATCACCAATAGTTCCGCTCCCGCTCAGCAATGGGTGATCTTTACCGACTTGCGGCCTGCCCTGCAAACACTGATGAAGCCATCCCAACGCTGCAGCCAACTTGTGCGTGATCTACATGCATTGCACACACTTGGGCTACGAGACGGGCACTGCAACTCGCTTCAATGGCTCCCAGGTCATTCCGGCATCCAGGGGAACGTCGTCTCTGACGCAGCAGCGAAAGAGGCGCCCAATCTGCCTGTGTCTATTGGAATCCCGTATTCCAGACAAGACGGAAGTACGGCCGTGAATGCACTGGGATGGAAACTGCTGTTGCCAGCTTGGCAGGACCCTCTTAGGATACCCTTGCTTCTGCGCGTGATCGACCCTCAGTGCGATTTCCAGTTACCGCGAGGCCTACAAAAGCAAACAGAAGGTGTCCTTCACCGACTACGCCTGAACGTTGCTTTCACTGGTAGTTTTCTTTTTAAAATAGGCTGGGCGGACTCGCCATTGTGCTCTGTGAAAGAAGACATACGGCATGTCTTGTGTTGCTGCCCGCAGCATACAACTCATCGGAAAACAGCGAAAAGAACTCTTGCGTGACAGTTACGCGGAAACTCTTTAGAGCTGAATCAGTTTCTTGGTCCGTGGTAAAATTACGCTGATGCGGCGCGAGGGACAAAGGTTCTCTTAACTTTTTGTCTGACTCGGGATTAATCGCGGTTCTTTAACCTTGGGATCCCCAGATTTTTTTCCCTCCTACTTCTGTAAATTTTCTCTACGTTCCGAACTGTCTTTATTTTCATCTCCCTATTATTCATTGTTGCTGCGTACTTCCAATTTTTTTTTCGCCTCACTATGTTCACTCCCATCTAAAGTAGCAAGCCCCGCCGTTTGTGGGGCTAACATCTTCAGTGTTCAATAAAGCTCTCTCTCTCTCTCTCTCTCTCTCTCTCTCTCTCTCTCTCTCTCTCTCTCTCTCTCAAGTGGTATACCCCTCACCTGCCCCCTCGATGTCCTTACTGCCGTACCACCACTCCATCAGACCTCACACACCTAGTTTGGTGGTGCCCAGCTTTCGCCAGGCACCGTATACATTCAAATCGCCCCGACCCCATCCCGATCCACAACAAACTGATGCACAACTATTATATGAAATAGCAGTTTATTCAATTAAAAGCGGTCTAGCACGGGTTGTTTGAGCGGGTCCTCCCCCGAACGAACTGGCGAACGTGCACAAACCCTATTGCGATCACCCTGCATGAACTTGCCCATGAATTGCAGATTCCAAGAACTGGCCCAGTTATTGAGTCTACTGAGAACGACCAGCATTTGTTTATTTTCTCTTACTCTGCCTCCCCATTCCTTTCGCCCATCGTGACCAGTGGTCATCCTTTTCTATTAAAGGCTCTCTCTCTTTCTCTCTCTCTCTCTCTCTCTCTCTCTATATATATATATATATATATATATATATATATATATTCACTTTCTTTCTTTCTTTCGAAATTCTTAATCTGTTTCAATGATCTACCACATCCTCCCCTTTGCTTTCCGAGGTTTTCTCGACTGCCAACCCTTACTTCTGTGTTATATATATATATATATATATATATATATATATATATATATATATATATATATATATATATATATATATATATATATATATATTGTTTTTTTTTCTTTGGCTGGCGCCGTCGGCGGAGCACTGGGAGGTCCTGCTGTGCAGCGAGGCCCAGGAGAACCAGCGCGGCTTGGTGTTCCGGGCCAGACAAGCAGCTGAAGGCCACAAAATCCAGGCATAGGGACGCCACCTACCTTGGATGATGGACGCTGGAGATCCGCCGATCCGTTTTTCCCCTGTTGGGCACCACAAACGTTTATTTATTTAAGCAATCAGTGACGCACAGTATTTCATGTTTAACGCTGGAGTACAATGGGGTACGTAATTGAAGGAAATTAAATAAAAGCAAAAATATGTAGGCTTTAAGAAAAGCTTATATTGAAATATGTGGTTCAGGTTTCTTTTTATTTGCAAGATACAAACGTACCTTCAAAAGCATTCGCATGAAGCTTCTGAAACTATTCGGATTCTGAGAAGGAATGTGTCGATATAAGGGCCGTTTCGAAATTGTCTATGGCCCACCATTTGAGGTTGTGAGGGCCGATCTTTCGCGGCGTTGGCTCGCAAATTTGAAGGCCCGCTCAGGCGGCCTCGGGCGATGGAGCCTGCGCCTGCAAGAATTCTACGTTACGGTCGTGTACGAATCTGGCATAAAACACTGGAGCACTGACTGCCTATCTCGCGAATGAAGTTCGACCCAACACCACTTGACTCCGACGGAGGAGGCGCGCTTTTTCGAATAGACTGAGAGCGGCTAGATGGAGATCGACGGAGCGACGACATGATCCATTACACCATGGCCTTCAAGGGAAACTCTCCTGCATTCAGCCTTATTATCAAAGTTTATAAATAAATTTCTATACATCACAAGATCGTGTGTATTTCATTTGCGGGGCTGCGTAACTGTGCATGTGAGCAAATGAAATACCGTAAACTCCCTTTACGGGACTTGAAGGAACAGTGGAACTTTGTTCGTATTGTCAGAATTTCATTTTAGGCGGATGTATTTGTGCACGTTACAAGAGAGCTAAATTGTCGTTGGTCCTAACCATGAAATTCATCGTAACAGAGTTCGTTTTAACGAGAGTGTATATGGAAATTTAGCACTTGTTTTATACTTGAGCGACTTTAGTGAGAAGCCAGGTGCGTATAAGTCAGTGACCATGGAGAGAGAGAGAGAGAGAGAGAGAGAAACATCTTTATTTGCCCTTGGAATTTGTCATTACGCCGGTTTCGTGGGTCTTTTTGGTGGGGTACTCCGTACGAGCCCTGGTTTTTGTTTTCAGTTTGGGTTAATAAGTCAACGTCGAACAACGCAAGCCTCTCGCCGTCACTTAAAAAAAGCAGTGCCTGGTTTTTCCACTCGGCTATGCCGTGAAGGTCGTGTCATCTGGCAAGTATTTCTTTTGTAAAGGCAATCGTTTACCGTTTTTTCGGATTTGAGGGTCATTGGCTTTTACAGCGAAACAGCCACCTACGAAGGTCAAGTTTAAAATACGTCTGTACTAAAATTGCGTTTAAGATAGCTTCGCAAAAGTTCGCGTAAAAAATGTTAGCAGTAATAGAGTTTCATTTTAAAGAATAAACCAAATAGAATTTTACAACTAAATTCTCATAGAAACAGGCGCATTGCCGTTTTCTTAAACTCCATTTGGCCGCGGAACGACGGCTCAAGCGGCGGGGTTATCACACCCAACTTCAGCCACGATTACTAATTCTTGACAGCATTCCACAAGATCAAATTTTTAGAGATTGCAGAGTCACCTTTCCGGTCAGATGTAGTAGCATTAGTTTCCAAATGCGTGAGATCGGTGCTAGTTAAAGCCGCTTTTATGGGCTATGATGGCCGATACTCCGAAGGCGCTCCGAAGTGGGAGCCAGGGATGTCGTCACTAGCCCTAGCAGTCACCGAAATGTGGCGCGCGCTCCCGCCCACTACTAGTACTAGGTGATTTGGGTGAAAAGGAAAGGAAGTGCACTGAGGATATTATTGAGCCCAAATCGGGGCTCACCTGAATACAACCCAGTGCGGGAGGTGGGGGAGGGGGGGGGGTAGGGGAGGAGGAAAGTAGCGGCCGCGACTATAGAAGCTCGCCTGTCACGCACCCGCCCATTGCCGGCGCGTGATTTCGTAGTTTCTTGCTGTGTTAGCCCTCATTCACACAGCTGTCACCTTCTCCGTCACGGCACCGTCACGTCAAGAAACCGCGACGGAGACGTAAACGAGTAGCGTTCGTACTGGAGCTCTCCGTCAGATTACAGGGTCGTCTGCCTAGTGATCAGTTTAGCCTACAATTGAGCGTTTTTAATCTGAAAAGTAAAGAAAATGGTTTGTGCTCACTTTTCACTAAATTTAGCCGTAAAAATTTGTTTTCTGATTAGCTGGTTTAGCGCGGGGCATGGCCCCGTCACGTTGACGTGACGGAAACGTAGAGCTCGGCCTCCCGTCACCGTCGCACCGTTTTCGGCGAGAAATCGGGCGAAAAACGGTGCCCATGACGGAAGACGCTGACGTGACAGTGACGTGACAGGGTGAAAAACGGCTGTGGGAATGAGGGCTTACACTGGAGACGAATCTGGCGCTAGCATCTATGCGGCTCCCGTAAAGGCCGTTTGTGTCGTCACGGGGCGCCATTATACCGTGCGCTCACCTCAGTTTCATCATTGGAAACGTTTTAGTGGCCGTAAATTTAAATACAATGCCACAAATACGGAAAAATTAGTAATTATATAATTACAAAATAAATCTCGCTATTTTAAAGCTAGAAAAATAAATAAAGCACGTTAGTTTTACTGGGGGTCTGCCAGACGGTTAGGCCTAATATTCTGCAGACCAAGCTTGTAGTGTAATGTAGAATTTTGGATTAATCTCGTTACTCTTATTTTGCAAACATTTCAAATGGGAAATTGTTTGTAAAGCTCAGACAGGTTTTATGCGCGTACCTATAAAAACATCGCCTTGGCGATGTTTTCGTTGATGTTTTCGTAACAGCCCATCTGGTACAACTTTCGCGGCAGTCTAGCTCGCCCTCCCAAATGCTTACAATGAAGCACAGCTGTGTTATCATAAATTAGTGGAGGGAATTTCCAGTTTCCAAGTGAAGGGAGAGAAGAGCGGCGAGTTCCAGCCATTTCGGCAGGAGCGGCTACCTCGTAGGCATAGCAATGCATAGCGAGTAATTCTAGCAAACGTACGAAGACGCTTAAGAAGCCGGTAGACATGCCAAGCCATCAGCTGTGGTATTCCCATAAGGCCATGGCCAGCACCCGCCGACATGGCTTTCCAGGCGCAGAGTATACTCACTAAGAAACTTATGCGTGATTCGGCAGGCCGGACCTCCCTTTCACTGCACCGCAGGGGCTCCTTGTCTATTCAAGGGGACGGTAGTGGCGACACCACTGACGCCGAGCTCATGTGGGCTGGACCCACCCACGGCCCGTCTGTGCGTGGCTTAGCCGAGCCCAGGCAAAGGGGAATCCTAGTGGCTGAGCCAAAGCCAGGGTTGTTTTGGACCTTTACGGCCCCCTGGTGGCGGCAACGTACACGCCACTTTGGCCCATGCTTCCTGCAAACGGTACCCCAGAATTGACCCGCCCTGGGGAAAGCAGCCAGTCGCCTTTTACTGTCTCCCTCACTCTCTCTTTTTCTGTCTTGTCATCTTTGTTTTTTCCTTTTACCCTCAGGCGGCAAGGTTTAACTTTGCGCAAAATGGCCTACCTATACCTCTTTTCATGAAGTTATAGTGGCCACGTATGACTAGCG
Source organism: Haemaphysalis longicornis (assembly GCF_048455015.1). Classification (NCBI taxonomy): domain Eukaryota; kingdom Metazoa; phylum Arthropoda; class Arachnida; order Ixodida; family Ixodidae; genus Haemaphysalis; species Haemaphysalis longicornis. Next base: position 35,988,306 of record NW_027526422.1, on the reverse strand, counting down.
TGAATACCTGCACGCTCCCCTGGTTGGGCTCCGCGGTGGGCGACCTGCCTGGCTACCGGAAAACCAGCTAGCCACATGGCTAAAAGCAAAACACCTCCTGATCGGTCCCTGAAAAGGACCCGGACCGAAGTGACTGCTCTGTACACCCCGCAAAAAAAAAAAAAAAAAAAATCAGTGACAATTAACTTCCCACGATTCTTTGTTATTCAAGGAGTCGAAGAGCCTATGCAGACGAAGTCCTCCTTTTCAATAGCAAAGGCACTCAGTCAGCTAGTGGGGAAGAATTACAATGCCAGGAAACTCCAGAATGGTGAGAAATGACGACCAAACATGTAGTCCTAAAATTTAACTCGACAACGCCACCAGACTCAGTGAATGCAATGTATCTGCGTTGCAAAGTGTGTCCCTACATCCAAAACCCAAGGCGGTGCTTTCAGTGCCAACGCTTTGGTGACGGGTCTGCATTATGTCACGGCAAACCCACATGCGCTAGGTGTTGAGGAAAAGCGCACGAAAACGAAAGATGCGAAAAAGAAACAAACTGCGTTAACTGCTCTGGTGGCCATGGTGCGTACTCCAGATCCTGTTCGGTCTGGAAGAATTAAAATGAAGTAATGACCATCAAAAACACACAGAATGTGTCATAGCCTGAGGCTAAGAAATGGCTTAGTTTGCAGCAAAAAGGAACTTTTGAGGAGGTGTTGCGACGGGCGCCGGCGCCATCTCTGGTGTCTATATATGGCACGCAGGTCGAGCTGAAGGACTTGGTGTCGGCGGTACGGCCCCCTCCTGTCCCAGAGACTTGGCTGCTCCAACGTCCGGCACTGACGCGGCCCACGCAAGTGTATAGTGTACCGCTCAGCGGACTGCTCAGTCCCGCATCCCCCTACACAAGTCGGGCCAGAAGCCGTTGTACCAGCTACCAATGGGGTGGAGAAGGCTTCGGGGCTAACACGCAACTCAGCGGGTTCTGCTCCGGCTGCACGGTCGACCTCTAATTCTTGGGAGACGGTCGACACGCCCCAGAAGAAGGTGCCGTCGGGAAGTGGCACTGCTGCAGGCGTGGGGACACCACATCCTCCCGACCCACGAAGGGTACCGAAGGGCCTGGGCGTCCAACAGGACACAGTAGAAAAAAGGGAGAGAGGAGATGCACGTGACCTCACCTACACCTCATATAATACAAGGGCATGAACCCCAAAAGACCGGAATGGTGCGAATTATACAATGGAACTGCCGTGGGTTATTGCGTAACGTAGATTACATTCACGAATTGTTAGAGAAGTCCCAACCGTCTATTAACTGTCTACAGGAAACTAATTTATCTCCTATGCATAATAATCCTTTAAAGAAGCAACCTTTACCGTAAACACAGGACAAATTCACTTGTATCTTCTGGAGGAGTGACAATCGTCATTCTCAAGTCGATCCCAACAAATGAACTCAAGCTTAAAACCACTTTAGAGGCGGCAGCCTTAAGGACAGACATTGGAATAGCCCTCGCGATTTGCTCCCTGTATATTCCACCAACCGTTTCAGTGACCCAGAACGATCTGTTCAGACTCATTGATGAGCTGCCTGAGCGTTTCCTGTTGCTGTGGGATCTCAATGCGCACAGTGTACTGTGGGGAAGTGCTAGAAGTGACACACGAGGCCGACTTATCGAGGCTGTAGTGTCGGCAATTCCATTGCATTTATTCAATAATGGCAGTCCCACTTACATATGCTCATCAACCCGCACCGAATCATGCATTGACATCTCTCTTGCAACGCCATCCCTAAGTGCCTTTTTCACTTGGTCAACACTTCTAAATCCTCTCGGCAGTGACCACTACCCAGTTTTTCTGGACTCAACAACGGCAGTGCCCATGCTACCAGAGCGCACCAAAAGGTGGTAGTTGGAGGAGGCCAACTGGTCTCTGTTTGAACAAGCATGTGAAATCGAATTGCACGAAATACAGGACTTGAGTGCAGATGAAGCTTGCAGCCTAATAACTTCACGGCTCTTGGAAGCTGCAAAAGTGTCTATTCCTGAGTCATCCAGGACACTCCCCAGGAGGTCAAAGCCGTGGTGGAACTCTGATTGCAGGGACGCCCGTAAGAAGCAAAACTGCGCATGGTCCCGTTTCAGACGCTACCCCACCGTCGAATGTCTAATAAACTTCAAACGACTCAGACAAGAGGCGCGCAAGATAAGACGGCAATCGAAAAAGGCTTCATGTCAGGTCTATGTCAGTTCCATAAGCAGTAATGTTAATGCAAAAACTGTCTGGGATAGGGTCAGGAAAGTAAGTGGCACGTACAGTGCATTTACTGTACAACTTTCATATAGTAACAAAGGCCTAATGAGCAGGGAAACATTCTAGCTGAATGTTTTGCCAAAGTGTCCAGTACAGCCCAGTACTCTGAATCATTCCTTAGGTATAAAGAACGGGCTGAAAAAAGAATAAATCAGATAAAGTTGAGCAATGAAGATGCATATAATGCGCCTTTTACCATGACTGAACTACAGCTGGCGATTGCTGAGGGAGCAAGTCGGGATACGGGACCGCACCGTATTCACTAAGAAATGTTAAGACATTTGAAACCAGGAACATTAAAACCATACTACACTTCTTCAATAAAATATGGTTTTAAGCCTACTTTCCAGTATCGTGGCAGGAAACCATTATGCCCCCACTACTGAAACCAGGTAAGCACCGTTGTGAACTAGCAAGCTACAGGCCAATTGCCTTGACAAGCTGCCTTGGCAAATGTTTGAGGGGATGATTAACAAGCGGCTCACACACCTTCTGGAAGGAAATCACATTACTGATGCCCTTCAGTTCGGTTTCCGGGAAAGGCACTGAACAACTGACCGCCTTCTTTGCTTAGAAACTAAAATTAGAGATTCCTTTTTCCAACGACAGCACTGCGTCTCTGTATTTTTTTACTTGTATAACATTGTATAATGCTAGATCTGCAGGGATATGGTGTGAAAGGTAGAATGCTTGGGATGCTGAGAAGTTACCTTTCCAAACGCTCTTTTCGAGTTAAGTTTGGAACTGTAGTATCGGATGTGTACACTCAGGAAAATGGCGTACCTCAGGGACGTGTTCTCAGTGTTACCCTGTTCCTAATAAAACTAAACCCAGTTGCACGGGTAATACCGAAACCTTTGATGTAATCGCTTTATAAGGACGATATTCAGATCAGCTTTTCCTCGTGCAACTTAGCATCCTGGGCAAGGCAACTGCAAATAGGCAGAAACCGTCTAGTGCAGTTGGCGGAGGAAAATGGAGATAACTTTTGTGCAGAAAAAACAGTCGGTGTGCCTTTCAGTCAGTACCGAAGAATTGTGTTAGATCCTCAGCTGCGCATTAAATCGTCCCAAATCCCTGTTCGAACTGAGCACAAATTCCTTGGTTTGATATTTGACCAAAAGTCAACATCTAAAAGCCACCTTAATTATCTAAAACAAATCCGTGCGAAATCAATGAACGTGTTAAAACATTTATCCTATAGAATCTTGGGCTGCGATCGTGCCTGTCTTTTGTGGGTTGTACAACAGTCTGATTCGTTCCCGGATTGATTATGCCTGTTTCATCTATGGATCCGACCCCATTCCCTCGACCACATTCACTACTCGGGCTTGAGAATAAGCACAGGAGCTTTCCGGACATCTTCAGTACAAAGCCTGCACGTAGAAACCAATCAATGGTCACTAAACAAACGGAGAGTATTCATCGGAGACATGTACATAATGAGAATTCTTTCCGGCACCACTCACCCTTGTCGACAGCTGTTTCTGAAACCTCGCTTTGAAACTCTCTTTACCAACAGGCCTCGGACTATTCCAACCATGTTTTTCAGGTACCGCATTCTTAATCAAACCTTTGACTTTTATGTTGATGATACCATACTGGTCACCCACAGAACCGGTTATGCTCCATGGGAATACCGTAAGCCACAATGTGACTTTTCCTTGCTCAAGTGCAATAAGCACAACACTCTAAAGGAACTAGTGCAGCAAGAGTTCTTAGATCTCCAGTTCATGTATACCAGATGTGCTACCTACTTCACAGATGGTTCTAAAGGAGAAAGGCATGTGGGAGCAGCTGCTATAGGATCGTATTACGAAGAATGCAGACGGGTCAGACCTGATGCTAGTACCTTCACTTCCGAACTGCATGCCATACAGCTCGTTTTAAACAAAGTATGCACTGAAAGGACACCACAGTCAATCATCTTCTCTGACTCTCTAGTGGGCTAGCAGCCCTTTGTTCGGGACACAAAACCAAAAATCCGCTTGTTCAACAAGGGCTCACCCAATTAATGGACTGTGACAAAAATAACTTAGACGTGAGTTTCTGTTGGGTACCGAGTCATGTAGGAATTGACGGCAATGAAAAGGCAGATGCCCTGGCAGCCCAGACAAAGAAGCTCGAGGTGACGGAAACTCATTTACCCTACCAGGATTACGGAAGACGACTAAGATTATCAATAATGAAGGAGTGGCAGTCCGAATGTACAGAACTAAATGAAAACAAGCTCCACCTTGTGAAGCCGCACCTGAGAGAGTGGCGGAGCTGCATACAAAGATTTGTAGAGGTGGTGTTATGTCACCTAAAAAGTGGGCAAACGCGCTTGACCCACAACTTCCTATTGCTAGGAGAAGACCCTCTAGAATATGAGCAGTGTGGGAAGCGCCTTGCAGTAATACACATACTTTTAGAGTGTCCTAGTTACATAACAAAGCGCCGTGGATTTTTTCCCCACTTTTATAAGTCTTACATTCCCTTCCCCCTTGATTTACTACTAGGTGATGAACACCTAGTTTCCTTGGAGAAGGTATTTAAATTTTCAGTGAGTGCAATGAAGCTTTTACAGGAACTTCGATTTTACCATTTTACGTCATTTTTACATGAGCGTTTTCCCGTACTGTGTTCAAATTTAATATATTACCTTGCGTTTGGCGCATTATAGCCAACTCTGGCTGCTGCGCCAATAAAAAATCAAATTCATTCTCTCCGTTTCACCGAACGACCCTGCCATGGCATTCGATGTGCCGACGCCAGTGTGCGAACGTCAATACGTTGTCTGCTTCTACGTCGCTTGTATTTTCTCTTAGTGTCAGCGGAGTACAAGTTCGCTCCAATAATCTTTGTTCCTAGAAGAAACCTAATTCATCTTTGGCTACGTGACAATACAAATGCTGCTATACATGCATGTTAAGCAAATCAACGGAGTAATTGGTATATGAGAAATAAAACGGCATGCACATCTCAACACAAAAGGCTTGCGTATGCACTTATACCCAAGTATGTTCGTAGAACTATGCGTACATGCACAATCTAGGTTTGCACCTGTGCAGTGTGAAAACTAGTCATTCGCCTGGTTTTGCCGCATTGCAGGTGACTAGCTTCTGCCTACAGTCCCGGACATGTGTCAAGTAATGACACCCCGCAAGAGACTTCGCAAAAACCAATTATACTCAGAAGTTGTATCGCACAATCCAGAATATGCTGCATGCATACCTAATCACCGAATCGGAAGTAATTGAATCCCTTAACCCAATTGTCCTGCCTGTGGCGCACGCTCCACTGTACCCCACTGCGTGTGGGGCTACCCTAATGACCCTTGCCCTCAAAATACCTCCGACTAGCGGTGGGAGGGGGCGCTGGGGAGCTCTGACCCTGGGGACACAACTTTCTCTCTCTCTCTCTCTGTCTCTCTAGCCCTGAACTGGGGACACAACTTTCCCTCGTGGACAGGGCTACGTAGTCGCGCCAGGCTAGAGCCTGAGGCCGCCCCGACTAGTTTCTCTCTCTCTCTCTCTCTCTCTCTCTCTCTCTCTCTCTCTCTCTCATGCAATTAATGAAGAAACGCAAAAAAGACGCGTTTTTGGTGCCACGTGTTTATTTGAAGCCAGAGTAAAAGTAAGGTTTGTGATGTCTGGATTTTGGGGGAGAATGCGCACACACTAGATTTCTCGAAATTTATGTAGCTTTCTATAGTCAAAACCTATTTTGGGGCATCATGCAATACCCTTCAGGGGTTTGAAGAGGCCATGAAGATAAAATATATTTTTTCAGCTCGGAAGAACTAGCTTTAGCAAACTCAGCCTTTTTTTCAGCGATGAAAGATGTGTTTTGAAAAAAAAAAACACAACACAAATGGACAAACTTTCAGATATCGCGCTGCAGTGAAGTGATAAGGAAAAGAGTGACGCAATATGGACAAGCAGTAAAACGTTTCCAGTGTGCTTACTGCACGTCCTCATGAATATAGAGGCCCCACTGCATTTAGCCAGCAGTGTTTTCGCTTTGTGGCCTAGGTAGGCGGCTTCCAATCACACAAACACGATTCCGTGCGTCATGCACAAGTTACGGGAAAGTGGCTGTGGGGATAAACAGGCGAAGCCATTGCTTCACCTATTTATCTTAATCTTTCTGTTATTTGTTTGAAGTTTGCTATAAAATTCGAACGATTATTATGGATACAAACCGGTCTTGTTCGAAACCAAATTTGTATTTCGCTTACATGTCCGTTTAAAAATATCAAGCCCATTCCAACGCCCCACTTTCATTGCAAACGGGCTCCTTTGCCTGCTCCTATAGGCTGTCCCCGGTTTATTCCTAACCCTCATCCGAAGATTCATTGGGGAATGCGTAGGGGAATTTCTCCTCCGAATCACCCTAAAAGTCATTGTAGTGTTCATCCGGGCATTCTGCGCAACCATGGCCGCCTTTAGCGCCGCTCATCACTCTCACTAGACCCCAAAGCAAGTCTGAGGCATTGGGGCTCAGGTGATGCCGTCGGCCCCAGCAACTCACTGTAGCCGGCACTGAGGGCCTGGCGGGGCAGGCTAACCACATCGTCCGGGCAGTCCATTTTGAAGAACTCCGTGAAGAACGCCACCTCCTCGTCGTCACAGTTAACGAGAGACTGGTAGTACTAGTTCAGTTCCTCCAGGAGGTCGTACTTTTCTTGCAGGCCCAGCTCACTGGTCCGGAGCGAGACGCCGCTGTCGGTTTGGAAGTAGCTGAGCAGGGCTTTGGCCTCGTACCCTTCCGCCTGCAGGCGGTGATCCGTGGTGAGCCGCAGGAGGATCTTGTTGTTGAAGTTCACGACCTCCGGGCTCCACTTGTGAAACAACACCGACATTGTCGGGGACCCCTGCTGAGGGCTCTGTCCGCACAGCCTCCTCACAAGCATCTGGCAGAGTAAGCCAATTAGATTCTTCGACTTCTGGTGGTGCATCCTAAGGTGGAAAGTCATTCTGGTTTGGGCACATCCTCTGAAGGGGTTTTTGCTCAACAGTTGCTAGTTCGATAGCCAGCCGTTCAGTTTCGAGCGCGATTGTGGTGGTAGGCTCCACTGCTTTGTTGAGCGTTTGTGGAACACTGCCTCCTCACAAATCCTGGCGAAGTATCCGGTTCCGTTTCTCCCACTTCTTATGGTTCAGTCGAAAGTGGAAGTTCGTGTTGCGGATTGGGCGCCTCGTCTGCAGGTGTTTCTTGCTCAACAGCTGGTAGTCCGATTGCCGGCAGTTCCTTTTATAGCGCCATTGCGGTGGTCGGCTCCACTGCTTCTTTGGCCGGCTGAGAAACTGCTGCCTTCTCCCGAACATCTGGAAGAGTAACCGGTTGGGTTTCTCCCACTACAGGTGGTGCAGCTGAAGGTGAAGGTTCGTATTCTAGTTTGGGCCCTCCATATGAAGGCATCTCTTGGTCTGCAGCTGCGAGCTCAGTTTCCGGTCATTCTGGAAGGCAGGAATTTCCGGCTATAGGAAGGCAGGAATTTCGAAGGCTAATGCGGACCATTTTTTACATTGCATTGAAGCTTTCTATCACAGGAATAACTTCATCTATTTGTGTTATCGATACAATTGCAAATGATTATGTTTTCAAATGATGATTCTAATGGCTTTACAGCGTCGACTTTCCATTCTACCAGCTGTGTGTTCAGACGCTGTGAGGCCGGCTGTTGATGCCTGAGGAGTCGTGTCAACGCCTGCAAGTAATGCCGGTGGCCAATCCTGTATTTCCCGTTTGGGACTAGCAATGTTTGATAGGTCTTTCTCACTGCTCATTCATTCTATTGATGGCTGTTCTTCAGGTGTTGTTAGTTCACGATGTTTCAGTGATATTGGCTTAGCTTTTTTGGCAACTGAAGCAGGCTCGGGTCGGTTTCGGACAGCGGCCACGACAGGCCCACGAGCTTAGGTGGGCCTTCGAGGCTTGGCTTCCACTCAATAGATGGCGTTTCTTCAGAACTGGTAGACGTTCCAGACTTTGGGACCTTTGGTGTAAACTTTCGTTCCTCTGCTGTGTCTATGAGCTGTGGAGGGGCTTTAGGAATTGAAGGCGTCTCCTCAAAAAGTATCAAGTTACCAATTCGTTTCTAATACAAAGAATATCTGGCTGTAGAAACAGCTGTTTCTGAAGAGCCAGTCGCAGGCGCCACCACGGCACCTGCGACTGGCCCCTCTGCGTCCGCTTGGAATAATCCACCCGCGTCTTGTTCTTCGACATCGGCCATACCTGGTGGCACCAGTCGCCTTTCACTCGGTGGCATCACTTCTTGCCGCTCACCCTTCTCGGCTCCCTCTTCGATGAACGGAACGAGTGCGCTGTCATCCGGCTGTGTTTGGCGAGGCTGTGTTGGAACCGCGCGAGTTACTTGCTCCATGGCCGCAGGGACCTCCGGTATACGACTCACTCTGGTGGCTCCAGCAGGCGCCGCCACGGCACCTGCGACTGGCCCCTCTGCGTCCGCTTGGAATAATCCACCCGCGTCTTGTTCTTCGACATCGGCCATACCTGGTGGCACCAGTCGCCTTTCACTCGGTGGCATCACTTCTTGCCGCTCACCCTTCTCGGCTCCCTCTTCGATGAACGGAACGAGTGCGCTGTCTTCCGGCTGTGTTTGGCGAGGCTGTGTTGGAACCGTGCGAGTTACTTGCTCGATGGCCGCAGGGACCTCTGGTATACGACTCACTCTGGTGGCTCCAGCAGGCGCCGCCACGGCACTTGCGACTGGCCCCTCTGCGTCCGCTTGGAATAATCCACCCGCGTCTTGTTCTTCGACATCGGCCATACCTGGTGGCACCAGTCGCCTTTCACTCGGTGGCATCACTTCTTGCCGCTCACCCTTCTCGGCTCCCTCTTCGATGAACGGAACGAGTGCGCTGTCTTCCGGCTGTGTTTGGCGAGGCTGTGTTGGAACCGTGCGAGTTACTTGCTCGATGGCCGCAGGGACCTCTGGTATACGACTCACTCTGGTGGCTCCAGCAGGCGCCGCCACGGCACTTGCGACTGGCCCCTCTGCGTCCGCTTGGAATAATCCACCCGCGTCTTGTTCTACGACATCGGCCATACCTGGTGGCACCAGTCGCCTTTCACTCGGTGGCATCACTTCTTGCCGCTCACCCTTCTCGGCTCCCTCTTCGATGAACGGAACGAGTGCGCTGTCTTCCGGCTGTGTTTGGCGAGGCTGTGTTGGAACCGTGCGAGTTACTTGCTCGATGGCCGCAGGGACCTCTGGTATACGACTCACTCTGGTGGCTCCAGCAGGCGCCGCCACGGCACTTGCGACTGGCCCCTCTGCGTCCGCTTGGAATAATCCACCCGCGTCTTGTTCTACGACATCGGCCATACCTGGTGGCACCAGTCGCCTTTCACTCGGTGGCATCACTTCTTGCCGCTCACCCTTCTCGGCTCCCTCTTCGATGAACGGAACGAGTGCGCTGTCTTCCGGCTGTGTTTGGCGAGGCTGTGTTGGAACCGTGCAAGTTACTTGCTCGATGGCCGCAGGGACCTCTGGTATACGACTCACTCTGGTGGCTCCAGCAGGCGCCGCCACGGCACTTGCGACTGGCCCCTCTGCGTCCGCTTGGAATAATCCACCCGCGTCTTGTTCTACGACATCGGCCATACCTGGTGGCACCAGTCGCCTTTCACTCGGTGGCATCACTTCTTGCCGCTCACCCTTCTCGGCTCCCTCTTCGATGAACGGAACGAGTGCGCTGTCTTCCGGCTGTGTTTGGCGAGGCTGTGTTGGAACCGTGCGAGTTACTTGCTCGATGGCCGCAGGGACCTCTGGTATACGACTCACTCTGGTGGCTCCAGCAGGCGCCGCCACGGCACTTGCGACTGGCCCCTCTGCGTCCGCTTGGAATAATCCACCCGCGTCTTGTTCTACGACATCGGCCATACCTGGTGGCACCAGTCGCCTTTCACTCGGTGGCATCACCTCTTGCCGCTCACCCTTCTCGGCTCCCTCTTCGATGAACGGAACGAGTGCGCTGTCTTCCGGCTGTGTTTGGCGAGGCTGTGTTGGAACCGTGCGAGTTACTTGCTCGATGGCCGCAGGGACCTCTGGTATACGACTCACTCTGGTGGCTCCAGCAGGCGCCGCCACGGCACTTGCGACTGGCCCCTCTGCGTCCGCTTGGAATAATCCACCCGCGTCTTGTTCTTCGACATCGGCCATACCTGGTGGCACCAGTCGCCTTTCATTCGGTGGCATCACTTCTTGCCGCTCACCCTTCTCGGCTCCCTCTTCGATGAACGGAACGAGTGCGCTGTCTTCCGGCTGTGTTTGGCGAGGCTGTGTTGGAACCGTGCGAGTTACTTGCTCGATGGCCGCAGGGACCTCTGGTATACGACTCACTCTGGTGGCTCCAGCAGGCGCCGCCACGGCACTTGCGACTGGCCCCTCTGCGTCCGCTTGGAATAATCCACCCGCGTCTTGTTCTACGACATCGGCCATACCTGGTGGCACCAGTCGCCTTTCACTCGGTGGCATCACTTCTTGCCGCTCACCCTTCTCGGCTCCCTCTTCGATGAACGGAACGAGTGCGCTGTCTTCCGGCTGTGTTTGGCGAGGCTGTGTTGGAACCGTGCGAGTTACTTGCTCGATGGCCGCAGGGACCTCTGGTATACGACTCACTCTGGTGGCTCCAGCAGGCGCCGCCACGGCACCTGCGACTGGCCCCTCTGCGTCCGCTTGGAATAATCCACCCGCGTCTTGTTCTTCGACATCGGCCATACCTGGTGGCACCAGTCGCCTTTCACTCGGTGGCATCACTTCTTGCCGCTCACCCTTCTCGGCTCCCTCTTCGATGAACGGAACGAGTGCGCTGTCTTCCGGCTGTGTTTGGCGAGGCTGTGTTGGAACCGTGCGAGTTACTTGCTCGATGGCCGCAGGGACCTCTGGTATACGACTCACTCTGGTGGCTCCAGCAGGCGCCGCCACGGCACTTGCGACTGGCCCCTCTGCGTCCGCTTGGAATAATCCACCCGCGTCTTGTTCTACGACATCGGCCATACCTGGTGGCACCAGTCGCCTTTCACTCGGTGGCATCACTTCTTGCCGCTCACCCTTCTCGGCTCCCTCTTCGATGAACGGAACGAGTGCGCTGTCTTCCGGCTGTGTTTGGCGAGGCTGTGTTGGAACCGTGCGAGTTACTTGCTCGATGGCCGCAGGGACCTCTGGTATACGACTCACACTGGTGGCTCCAGCAGGCGCCGCCACGGCACCTGCGACTGGCCCCTCTGCGTCCGCTTGGAATAATCCACCCGCGTCTTGTTCTTCGACATCGGCCATACCTGGTGGCACCAGTCGCCTTTCACTCGGTGGCATCACTTCTTGCCGCTCACCCTTCTCGGCTCCCTCTTCGATGAACGGAACGAGTGCGCTGTCTTCCGGCTGTGTTTGGCGAGGCTGTGTTGGAACCGCGCGAGTTACTTGCTCCGTGGCCGCAGGGACCTCCGGTATACGACTCACTCTGGTGGCCCCAGGGCTCTCTCGCGTGGCCAAAGACTCTTGCACGCAGCTGGGTAACTCAGATCGAGTCCAACTTTCCCCTGCGATTATTGTGCTGCCGCGTCCAAGATCGGAGCAAAGTATTCGCAGAGGAACGTCCATATGAGGGAACCGTATTACTTTGTCGTCGCTCCCAATGGCTTGCCTCATTTGCTGCTCGTTCAGCAGATACACTCTCTCAGTGGTGGACCCTGTTTTGTCATCACCAAGTTCCTCCATTTCTGCCTGGGGTAGGCTTGGTGGTCGTTCATGCGGTGAACCCCCGCTAGGAAGAAGTTCGTCCGTCTGAGATGTGGTGCTGCTTACAGGCCTCAGTGGCTCTCCCGCTTGGACACTTTCTTCTTTAGTGGCTGGCTTGAGAGAGCTTCGCCGTACGGTACCAAAGTGAATGACACCCTTCGAATCGGGAAGCGTCTGCATGAGGTCATGAGGTGAAAATGTGGTCGTTGAGTCAGTCCGCTGCTCCGCAGACGCTGCGTTTAAAAAGCGCACCATTTCAGCCACGTCCTCCTCTTTGAGGTGTTGCAGGTTAACAGAGCGCGTCTTCTTGGCGCTACCGCTCTTGTTCTGTCTGTGAGAAAATATAACGTCCGACGAGGATTTTTCTCGCTGCGTAGGAATTTCTAAGTTTCTGGATGGCAATTTTGTCGCTGAAGAGGTCGTATTTTGTTTAGATGCGGTTGGTTTGATTAGGACGACGATATTGAAATGCTTCCGTCGTGGGCCCTGGGGCTCCGCCTTTCCGACAGCCCCGGTTCCCAGGTCTTCATCCTGGCTTGTGGTGTGAAGGTCGTAGGGTTTAACCTGGGAGGACACTGACCTGCACATGGAGTACTGGATGCTGGACACGGTTCCCACACCGCTGATGTTGGGCCCAGGCCCAGGTACGACCGAGTCCGCATGGCGCAGGTTTTGCTCCCCCCGATAGTCACGGAAGCGTGCAGAGAACTCTTTTTTCTCGCCGTTATCGACATAATCCTCCTGGTCCCCTTCTTCGATGTCCGACTGTGGCGCGACGGGGCACTCCTCTCCAGTGCCCTCACCACCACCCAGAGGCGGGTCGGCGGCGGACTCGTCCTTTGTCGGCGGCTCGCTCATCGTTTTTTCCTCCGCATTTCTCGCCGGCTACGATCCTGCCAGCATCGAAGTGGAGCTCTTGATCGACGGTGCAGAGGTGAAGGTGCAAGTCGCTGCGCCTCTTAACCGTGCGTTTGGTCGACGCGGACCATTGGCCTCCAGGCGACGACGTCCAACCGGGGCAGCGCAGCATCACCGCGAGACTTGGGCTGACGTGGCTGCGTTCGCAGCATCGCCACGCTGCGTACGGGAACTTCACGTGACACGGCTACGCGGGTCCCGAAATGGCATGATGAGGCTCGGCGCGCTGGTGGCCTGCATTAGATTCGCCGCATGAAGCAGCCGATTATGGACTTGCCTTCACTCTCGATGCTCCATTTGTTTATAGGAACCTCAAGTATATCTGTGTCGATTTATTATAACACAAGGAAGCGATGGTTGTCACGTTAGAAAACAGCACCCATATCACTGGCTTTGCACGTAACAGGCGTGGGTATGTTTTGAAAAGGGTGGCGTCCAGAAAGCACGCGACACAAGAGCACTTGCGTACGAACACGGCGTCAAAAGAGCAAGTGTCAAAAGCGCATGGCGACAAGAGAACAGCAACAGAAGAGCACGCAACTAAAGAGCAGAACGTCAAAACAGCCCGACGACAAAACAGCGTTATTTTATGGAACGCCTAAAATGGCTTCCATTTAGAGAGAGAGATCGAAATACTCTACGAATTTCTCTTCCCGTTGGGCTATTTTTTCTCAGTAAAAAATTTCTGACTTCGCAACCTTAGGACAATATGCCTGTTAAAACAGAGGCGCATATGTTACAAGTTATGACGTAACCATGAGATGCGCTGTTTTTAAATTTTTATAGCACATTAGTGCTACTTCTCACCACACAGAGTTCGCCATACTTTTCCTCCGAATGCGAAACATGCTCCACTGTGCTCTTTGAGCTACTTCTCGTAATCTGGCATTCATTTTGACTTTTAAGGGGGAATCGAGGGCAAAACCGACTGAAAATACGATTTTTTTATTACTGTGCCAAAATATTCTTACACTCATCGATAACGTCTCCACGAAGTGGCATCGTCAGATGCGCTCTAGAAGTCATTTAAAAATACTCAGTGCCTAATGCGCCCACGTGTGACCCCACCCAGTCACCTTAAGTTTCGTGTGACGCACAGTGGCATTTACATTGTTATTTTAGCTTTAAAAACGCGTAAATACGTTTATATTTACAATTACTTACAAATATTGCCCCAAGTTACTTGAATTTTCCTGTAGTTTAGTGTATGCAGCATTGGCGCTGCATTACCTGAAATAACATTGCGGATGCATTGCGGAACGTTTGGTTACGTCAGGTCGGTCGTCTATTATTCTGTTTGCGGAGAAGTAATTGATTTATTTTGCGACATATTAGAGTGATCTTTCACGCCTGAATTCCACTGGGCGAGTTGCATTGCCTCGCTTTTCACAGAATCTGCGGACGAAGCAACAATTTGAAAAAAAAAAAAAAAATGAAACGAAAAATTTGAAGTGGGATTTGTCGAACCACCATTTCCTCTGAGAAAAAGATTTTTTCTCTTCATCGATGCGAGTTTCCGAAATCATGCTTTGGGGAGTTGTTTATCAATGCAATATACACATTCTGAACCAGAATAAGCGTGTTCTCACCAAAGTGCATTTTTTATTTGCACTTTTTCTTTCGAAAGTGATTAAAATTTGTGTTTGTGATACGTAAATGTTTTTTTTTTAAATCAATGGTTGTTGCCACTATTATAACTGAGGTTCAGAAGAAGGCCTGATGCATTTGACACATATTGCTATAACACATGGATTAGGTTTGTTTATTTATGTTTTGGTTTCGTCGCCCGGCAGTGCCGCGGTGTGTAATCGGTGTTATCTGCGGGGCAAGTGAAGCGCGTGTTCAATTGCTTTTGTTTTATGCCGCATGTTTTATCGCCTTTGATAGGGAGAGTTTCTTGAACTAACGTCACCAGCCTAGAATAATCCTTTTTATCTACAGTGTTCTGGATGTAATGCGACGGTTCGAGAAACACTCGCGGCGAAAGATAAACGCCCGCAGAGCGGATGCCGCGGTATTCGATTCGCCGACACTCGCCTGCGCACGTCAACAAGGTGACGGGCGCAGGCGCGTCAAAGAACACAGTCAAAGAACACACACAAAAAATGCAGTCAAAGAACACACAGGCATCGCCGCCTGTGTGTTCTTTGAGTTGTTAGAGGAGCACATGTTCGCTCCAATAAATTTGTTTTTTTCCTTTAATGCAACTGCTTCGCATTTGGCTTCGTGACAATATAAAATGTTTCAGCCCTGTGCCTGTAAAAACATTTCTGAAATGCTGCTTAAACCGAAAAGAAAAGCTAAAACACTCTAAATTTTTAAAGAACATTTTATTATTTCTCCATGGAATGACGCATTCTGTTAGTAGATATTCAGTATACGTACCCTGCAAAATGTCAAGTTTATCGCCCAAATAGCAGCGAAGCTAGCCGTGAACATCGTTGGACACTCACGTCCACTATCCATGGCCCTTAAGGTTTCTTTCCTAACGTGGTACGTACATTTATATCGATAATTTTTATTGTTATTCTTAACGTGCGCCGTCACATAAGGTGCTTCGTTATGACAGCCGAAGACCTGGAAAGTTTGGTTTAGTTTTTATGACGTTTGCATAACCGCGCAACAGCTGCTTGCCTGCTTATCGGTTGCCAGTCGAGTGTGCATATCGCATTTTGCATAAAAACCCCTTTAAAGGCCGAAATGCGCCGTAATTGCCCTTGAAGTAGAATATTTCTCAAATAAAGGTCCCCGAAAATTAGAACCCCATGCCACCCGGCTTCTGCCGGTGACAAGTTTTCCTGAATCGTGAGAGGCTTTGGCCATTGTGACCTCATTTATATGAGGTCATACACATACCCGCACACGTTCACACACACACAAGCCCTCGTGCGCGCGCACGCACACACGCACGCACACACGCACGCACACACACACACACACACACACACACACACACACACACACACACACACAAACGCACGCACACACACACACACACGCGCACACACACACACACACACAAACGCACGCACACACACACTTATGCAGATACGCACGAATACAAGACCACACATATACGCGCGCATGCACACACACAGAGTGCGGTCGGTTTAGTTACGGTTCGAGTTCGAGCGAATTTATGTATTTTTGGTTCGACTAAATCACGAACAGAAGCGGTTCACTGCTTCAAATCGCTACAATAAAACATGATGAGCTAGTTCGTTCACAATGAGCTGTAGGCTTAGGGCAAGGAGCGCAACGAAGACGAGGACGGTGAAGAGGCGAAACAGGCACTACTATCAACTACCAGCAGATGAAAGTAGCGCCAGTCTCGTATCGTCACTGTCTCGTCTTCGTTGCGCTAAGCCGCTTATTCAGTACGAATTATTTTATACAAGCTGTGAAAAAAAATTAAATTTTCAGTCGAAGCGACCATGAAAAAAATATATCTTTAGTTTTAATCAGAAAACAGCTGATTGAATTTTTGATTGATTTGATATGATTGATATTTTGCCTACATACGCCTCGAGATTCGCGATCGCTGCGCCGCCTGCCGCCGCTTCTCCGCGGCGTTTGCGGGATTAGCGCTGCGTGGCTTAT
Organism: Haemaphysalis longicornis; assembly: GCF_048455015.1. Taxonomy (NCBI): domain Eukaryota; kingdom Metazoa; phylum Arthropoda; class Arachnida; order Ixodida; family Ixodidae; genus Haemaphysalis; species Haemaphysalis longicornis. Next base: position 35,971,737 of record NW_027526422.1, on the reverse strand, counting down.
AGGTGGTCACGCAGCGTTTTGGTTCTCTTTCGCTTCTCTTTGCCTTTCCGCGCACTAAACAACTTGTTATGGTGACGTCTGTAAGCTAACTGCACGTTTAGGGTGCTTAAAAAAACAGCTGCGTCTTGGTAGAGCGCTCGAACGCCAACAAGAGCTACCCGGGGAGGCGGTTCTGCGCGCTTCTTGGCCGCTCTTGCGGTCGTCGGCGACGGCAGCAGCATCTCACCGCTGTCACCTTCGAACACGTCAGCACAAGTGAATTCTATTTATTGTCACCTCGTTTAGACCTGACATTGGCACTGTAAGAGGTTGGTTCGTTTTGCAGCGCAGAAAACAAATGCGGCTTTGCTTCGAATATGTACGTCGTAGAAAAATATGTTTCGGGGATGTGATAACCCAATAGCTGACAAAAACTTGTGCCTTTTATTGGAATATAAGCCACGCGAAATTTTTAAGTACACTCAAAGGCTGTGCATTGTCAGATATGTGCCCACTCATGTCTTATACGCCTCAAGCTTCGCGATCGCTGCGCCGCCTGCCGCCGCTTCGCCGCGGCGTTGACGGGATTTGCGCTGCGTGACTGATAAGGGCTCGTGCAGTGTTTTGGTTCTATTTCGCTTCTTTTCGCCTTTCCGCGCCCTAAAAAATTGTTATGGTGACGGCTATAGCCAAAGAGTACGTTTAGGTCACTTAAAAAGCAGCTGCGTCTTTGTAGAGTAAGCAAGCGCCTGCAAGAGCTACCCGGGAACGCGGTTCTGCGCGCTTCGTCGCCGCTCTTCCGGGCGTCGGCGACGGCAGCAACATATCAACCATGTCACCTCCGAAACATCAGGCACAAGTGAATTCTACTGACGCCTCGTTTAGACCTGATACTGGCACAATGAGAGTTTGGCTTCATTTTGCAGAGTGGACAACGAATGCGGCTTCGTTTCGCATATATACGCCGCAGAAAAATATGTTTCGGGGATGTGATTACCCAATCCCGGACAATAACTTATGCCTTTTATAAGAATATAAACCATGCGAAAATCTAAAGTATATTCCAAGCCTGTGCGTCGTTAAATATGTGCCCACACACGCCATATAGCAAGAGCCAAGAAAATGAAACCACAGAAAAATAAATGCTGTGCCAATGCGCGGAATTTAGAAACATAATAGCTCTAACGGAAATGAAAAAAAAAAAAACAGTGCAGCTTCTGGCATGCTAAAGACGTTCGTGTAAACTTAAGCCAGGTAGGCTTCAACTATAAGCGAAATGCACTGCTATTTCGCGAGAAATCGGTGGGGGGGGGGGGGGGGGGGGGGAGGGGGAGGGGGGGACGCCGTGTACAAATGCGGAGCGGAATCAAGCAATGAACGTTTTAATAATCCCACACATAAATTCGCGTTTCCTTTACTTTCTGTTTTTCTACTTCAACGAAGAGCTGATCGTACGGCGGACGCATTTTTGGACGTATACAGGGTAGGCTGTTCAACAAGTGATTAAATGTGTCGTTGGAAGAGTGTGGCATGTGATAAGGCCCTCTGATTTCAGTTTCTGGTTTATTCTGCAGGCTCCCTGTGCCATATGACGATATTTCGAAGAAGCATTTAGTCGCGGACGCGGATTATATTGTAAGCCCGTCTCCGCGCTGCTCGCATAGGATATATGCATGATGAAGGTCTGCGGGCGCGCACCTGACGACAAGACGACGCTGTCGTATGCTGATCCCCGAGTATAATTATGCATTGTCCATCGTAGTTTTGTTGCATATTCCCGAAATTAACCCAGACTGGCTTGTAAATGGTGGTGATCAATATCTGAGGTGTAATATTGGCAAACGTAACTGGTGTGCTGTCAAGTATGAGTGCTCCGCTGATTATGTAAGCGCACAAAACCGATTTAAATCGTAGTGTATAGCCGTAGCATGAACATCTGAGAAACCGGTGGTTACGGAGACACGGCTTGTAAATTCAGGTCAGTGTAACTACAATCGGCTCCATCATACGCCGGTTCCGCGACGCTGGCCTGTGACACACACCTGGCGCTTATACAGACCGAAAATACCACACTAAGATCGCGTCCGAAACATTTACACTCCCGTAAACACACCCCATTTGCGAACAGAGTGACTGCTCCACACAAACATGAATTTCAAACGCCCACAAACGGTAAATCTCAGTCGTGAACGCGCCGAAAAAGCAGCGGCGGCACTGGGGAGCGGGGCGTGGACTCCCGCGCCTGCTTTCGAAACGGGCCGCTAGGGGGATTTCAGTGGCGCCCCTACAGGCCGCGCTCGAGGCGTATAGTAAGAACCAATGTATATGTTAATGAAACCACGGAAAAATGAATGGTCTGCAAGTCAAGAATAAATAGAATAGTCGTGCGGGAATGAAAAAAAAAAAAAAACGGAGAGCAGCTTCTGAAATGCTAAAGACGTTTGTTTGAGCAAGGTAGTATTCACCAGACCAACTAGATGCGAAATGCACTGATATTTCGCTAGACAATGGGGGGGGGGGGGTGAGGAGGAGGACGCTCAACTATCGTTGTTTACAAATGCGGAGCGAAATCAACGAATGAATGTTTTAGTAATCACACACACAAGCTGCGTGTTCACTTTTCGTTTGTTTTTCGCCTTCAACGAACGGCTGATCCCTCGGCGGACGCATTTTTTGAAGAATACAGGGTAGGCAGTTCACAAGAAATACGAGGTGTCGTTGATAGAGTTCATTGATTGATTGCAGGGTTTATCGTGCTGACGCAACAGAGACGATGAGGCACGCCGTAGTGGAGGGCTCCGGATTAATTTTGACCACCTGGAGATCCTTAACGTGCGCCCAAATCTCGTACACACGGGCTCGTTGGAAGAGTGTCGTATCTGATAAGGGTCTCTGATTTAGGTTTATGCTACATTCTGCAGTCTCTCTGTGTCATACGACGATGTTTCGAAGAAGAGTTTGGTCGCGGACGCAGATTACTCTATAAGCCCATCTTCGCGCTTCTCGTGGAGGATAAATGTACCAGATGATTCTTTGCGAGCGCTCACCTCGTGACAAGACGACCCAGCATTAAATTTGTCGTCGTGTGCTGACTCCGGAGTGTAATTTTGCATTATCCATCGTACTTCTTTGGTACAATGTTTGCGAAATTTATGCCGCATTGGCTTTTTCAGGGTACTGATCAATATCTGATATGTGATATTGGCAAGCGTAACTTGCGTGCTGTCAGGTATGAGTGCTCCGCTGCATTTTGTAGTGCACAAAGTCGATTTACATCATAGTGTGTATGACCGCAACATGACCATCGGAGGAAACACTGCTTACGGAGACACTGCCATTAAATTTCAGGGCAGCAGATTGCAATCAGCTGCATGCAAATGCTCGCTTCGGGACGCCGGCCTGTGACACACGCCCGGCGCTCATATAGATCTTTCTAAGATCGCGTCATAAACGTTTATACTCTCGTGAACACACCAGGCTTGCAAACAGAGTGCCTGCTCCACGTTATTCGGTATTTCGAACGCGGACAAACGGTAAATCGCTGTCTTGAACGAACCCCAAAAGCAACGGCGACAGGGGGGAGCGGGCCGGGGACTCCCGCGCCTGCTTTTGAAACGGGCCGCTAGGGGGATTTCAGTGGCGCCCCTACAGGCCGCGCTCGAGGCGTATAAAAGTTTCATTCAAAATTATAACTTTTGGCCGCGTCAGTGAACCGAGGGACATACATACATACATACATACATACATACATACATACATACATACATACATACATACATACATACATACATACAAGCATCCATACATGCATACATGCATGCATGCATACATACATGCATGCATACATACATGCATGCATACATACATGCATGCATACATACATGCATACATACATGCATACATACATGCATACATACATACATGCATGCACACATACATACACATGCACGCATGCACGCATGCATACATGCATACATGCATACATGCACACATGCATACATGTATACATACATCCATGCATACATACATACATACATACATACATACATACATACATACATACATACATACATACACACACATACACACATACACACATACATACATACATACATACATACATACATACATACATACATACATACATACATACATACATACATACATACATACATACATACGTAGGTACGTACGCACATGCATACATATTACCGGCAGTTCCTTCTTCCTCTCGTCAGTGACAGACAAATAAATATTGCGACATGAAGCATTGTTAAATCTCAACGCTAAAAGTATTGCCAATACATTTCCAGACTTGGTTGCTCTTCTGAATGTGTATTCACCCGACATTGTCGGGATTACCGAAACCAGGCTACATGACATCTACGACTTCGACTTCACTCCTCCCGGACATATTGCAGTCAGAACTGATCGTAACATTGGTAGAGACGGGGTGTTTTCATGGTTCTTCGTTCAAGTCTTAATATCTCAGTCCTGTCCTCTACCCCTGACATAGAATCCGCCTGGTGCAAACTTCATCTCCACAAGCAATCTCTAGTTGTAGGGCTCTTCTATCGCCCACCAGGCTCTCCAATTGATACAGTGCACAGCTTAAGCCATTTTATGCTGAGTAATAACTTTTAACAGGGTAACTTAATAATAATGGGAGATTTTATTGTCCCAGGCATTAATTAGTATTGGTGCCAGGCATTCGTCCTCGTTAAATTACTCCGGCAGTGACACCGCAGTTGTGAGCGAGTTGATCAACCTTTCCTTGAGTCTTGATCTTACCCAGATTGTAGATGCCCCCACTAGACTGAATGCTACCCCTGACTGGGTTTTCGTGAACTCTAGACTGGCACAGAATAACGCCTGTAATACAGTTGATAGTATCTCTGACCACAAAGATGTTCTTGTTTCTATTCCCTGTTCATTACCCAAACTACGTACCGTCTATGCAACATTTTGAGACTTCAACTAGGCTGATGGTACCTCTCTTATTGATACCTTTGCTGGCAGTTGTGATCACTTTTGTGTTGTTTATCTCCATCGCAATGTAAACACTCTTGCTAATTACTTTGAAAATGTCGCTGAACATTTCATTGACCGCTTCATACCCATTAAAACAAAGAAAAAGACCCCCCCCCCCATTCCTTAGATGAATCGCGACATTTTACATGCATCGCGTAATGTGAATTGTTAACGGCATCTGAAAAATCCCAGCAATGCTCACAGCATTATTCCCACCCAAAAGACCAAAGAGCTTCTACGTGGAAAAATTAATAGCGCTAAAGACTTGTACTTCCGCGTCCAGTTGCAGGGGTTATTGAAAACTAACCCGCGTAAATTCCGGAAGTCGGTTTCCCCGACTGACACCTCACCGATCTCATTTGTTTCTAGAGGCCGATTAATCTCCGATCCTGAAGTAGTAACCAATGCCCTCAACACCTATTTTAATTCCGGTTTCACAGACGATAACGGCGTTATTCTCACATTTTCGAGGGCCACTAGCTGTCCTCCTATTGCCGATGTTTCAGTGAAAGAGGAACGGATCTTGAACCTCATATTGCACTTAGATTTAAAAAAAATTAGCTCCAATCCACGCTGTGCAGGTGGTTGGAAAGCTAAGCTGTAAACGACCCCCTCAGCAATTCCACATGCGACGTCGCTTGAATTCACACACGTGGCGCTAGAAAGAGTGAAATCAGAGATTCTGCCAGCCGTTACATGGGATTTGCGGGGGCGCCGTCCCGAACGCAACAGCGTCGGCCACGGCCCGGCTCGAGCGGCGGGCGCCGCCGCTGTAGCCGGACCGCGCGTCGGAAGAAAGAAAACGGAGAGGAGCGTGTTTCGGAGGGTGAGACAGTGGAGCCAGCCATCCTGATGTGCTAGCTCGGGGCTACACCACCGTGCGACACAAGCGCAGACACCGAAACAGTTCGGCATGTGAGCTTAGTGATTCCCATTTATACTGATTTAAACTAAATAGTTTCGTAAGTTTGAGAATTGCAAGAAAGCTTCGAAACTTATATAATCGCTGTTTATCAGAACCAGTTGCTCCATTCGGATTTTGTGAAACCTGTTAAAACACAACCGAATTGGTATGCAGCAACTTAGAAAACGCCGTCCCATTCGAGACAAGCAGTGCCCTAAAAGTGGCGTTTCTCTAGCGGCCAAATGTCCTTGAGTAGTCTCTAAATTTTGTCCCCCCACCCTTCCTGCAAACCAATCCTTAACGTATCTTTGCCGTACGACCACTTAATTCCTTCGGGTCCGGGTCCGGGTTACTCAGGAGGTGCTGTCGAACAAGTTAAGCCGTGCGAAGTAGGCGCGCAATGGGCGCGAAGCTAAGCCAAAACAGGCCCAACACCGTCGCTAAAGCAGACGACGAAGCTGACGGAAGGGTCGCGCCGACGCGCCCACCGGGATGATCACTGGGAACGCTGGTAAATAGCGCCCTATCGCCGCGCGATCTACACAGTTCTCCGTGAGTGAAAAGCGCCCTCCGCCTCCCCAGCCGCGTTGGGAGTTTCTTGTCCCGCATGCCACGAAAGAACCGTTGGCTGTAGAGGTAGAAAGCTTGTCTTTCAAGAAGTCGTAATACAGATTTTTTTGATGAAAAAATGGCAATTATTTGGTATGGCAGGATAAATATAGTATATATTACTAAGTTATATCACGCCACTGATGCGAAACGGAAATTTCAGAGTGATCCTGATTTGCAACTTGGTACCCGTTTGGTCCAGGTCACGGTCTATTGCGCAGATATACTACAGGTTTAATCTGTATCGGAGTGAGGGCGGAATAGTCTGGGCATATTTATTGGAAGTTTTAATATTCAACTGCAAGCACAGTGCAAGATCCCGGTGCTCGCTGTTTCTCAAGGCGCGTGAAAAAGATGCAGGAAATGACGTCGAAACAAGTCAACGCAGTTTCTAAGCTCCTCGGTGAGCGCTTTTATGAACAGCTCAAACAGAGATGCGTACTCGATAGCTCAGACGTGCATGAAATTTTTGAAGGGCGCACACACTCCAAAAAACGAACGAACGGCAGCCTTCACGTTTACGGTGTGCTACACATGTCCGCGACCAGCGACAGCCACTACGTTGCGGTATGGGCAAAATATGATTGCTTCCAGCTTTTAAACGCGTGCGAAAGCAACAATCCACGCTGCTCGTACGGCAGTCGCTATCATAATGCGTGACACAAAGTAACCGCTGCTACACGAACCTACAAGGAGCTTGCTTATGTTAGGTGACCCCGTACGCCTCTTCTGCTGTGTGTTCGCTACGCTTATCAATGTCCAGCTTGACTGGAAGTGCCGGAGGTGGCAAAAGAATCGTGAAGTCGCTTACCGCGGCCAGGGGGTCTACGGCGACAGGCCTGGTCGCCGTCGTGGGCGCCGGCGGCCCCAGGGCCTTCGGCTCAGCCGTGCGCTGACCTGGTTAGTTGCCTCAGACCATGACACATACCCACGTGGGGGATTGGCCAAGAAGCTTTGTATGTAATGAGGATGTGACCTATAATATTTCAGATCCCAAAATTTAGAAAAAAGAAATACAGAACAAAATTTTTTATAATATGAAAGTATAGTCAGGAAGAAAAATTAAATAAATGTGAACGCTTAGCTGGCTGGCAGGGAAACCGGCCTTGCGCCGCAATGTAAAAGTGAAGGGCGGACACAAGTGTGGCAAACTCCTAGGGCGGAAGCGCCTAGTGACAGAACCTCGGAAGTAGATAGAGGAAGGTGGAGGCGCCTAAAGGTTGACTCCAGATACGTGCGTTGCATTGGGGAGAAGCTGCGGCAATAAAAAGGAAATTTTTTATATTTTCCAGTTTGTCGCAGAAAGGGCACCGCGGAGATGGAGTCAGGCCCGATTTATAAAGATAAAAAATTAATAGGGGAATTTTGCATCGAAGTTTAGTGATTGCTACCTCGCTAAGGCTTGATTCCCAAAACATCGGCTTCCATATGCATGAAGAAAGTGGCTATAGTCTCTAGAAGAGAGAAGAACGTCTTGCCGATAAGTCTGGAGTAGTTGTAAACGTGTAAGTCTCGCCCCAATAGAAAGCTATCGTTTGGACATTGCACGACCACAGGGCCACCGAGAGACATACTGGCTAATTGATCAGCCACTTCATTGATCAGCCACTTCATTGAGATTCCTGCATATCCTGGAACCCACACTAGCCTAACGTCACAAAGTTGATGAGGAACAAATGACCGGAATGTGCGGATGATTGAAGAATCTATTTCGGATGTTGATGCGGAACACAGGAACACAAGTCATAAAGAATGACAACATGCGAAAATCTATGCTGAAGTTTTTGAAGAGCCGAAATCATTGCCAATAATTCCGCCTGGAAAATAGGAGTGTAATCAGGTAACCTAACTGAAAAGGTCGAATCGAGGGACTGAGAGAATATTCCTACTCCAGCCTTCTCATCACTTTGCGAGGCATCGATAGTAATGACGATATGGGAATGAAGGGTTGACAAATGATCCTCCAGCAATCCATTGAGGATTCGAGCCGGCAACATCTTTGCATTCGGGGGGAAGATATTATCAAAATTTATTTCCACAGATGACACACTAATACAAGGAAGGGGGAGCCGAAAAAGGTCTGCGTGAAGTGGCTGAAGCCATGACTGTACTAGATCCATCTGGGGGCTCTGGAACCGCGGCCACTGATCACCTTGAAAAAGATCAGGCCTCAGACGGAAAATAAACTGCGCGTCGTGGAGGGGGGACTCAAACAATTTGATAAAGGTTCATACGGTCAATAATTGAAATCTATACTTCAGTGGAAGAAATCGTGCCTCAAGGTGTAAAATAAGGTTAGCGACATATTTTGGTAATGACAAGCATAATCGCAAAACCATTCTCTCAACTAGAAATAGGGTAAATAATTTATACGCCGCACAACCAGAAAATCGGAAGCAGCCAAACTCTAATACCGGGCGAACATAACTCCTATATATCATTAAGAGTGTGTCTATTTACGCAACCCGACTTTGTGGTTAAATAGCCTGCGGAGCACGCCTGTAGCTCGTTCTCCTTTAGCAGCAGCATGTTTAATATGAGGACGCCATGTAAGCTTGTCATCATAGATAACACCGAGATATTTAGTTTCTGTAAATTGAGGGATGGGTTGCTGTCGGTACAAGTGGCATAATGATATGGGGATTGTAACCGGAAATACTAAAACAGCACATTTTTAACATTAAGCGGTAATTGTAGCCTGCTAAGCCAATTATCTAGGTCGACCAAATAGCTTTGTAATCCTTGACACAACTCATCAATGTCTCTGCCCGATGAGTAAACAGCAATATCATCGGCATAAACGTAAGAGTATATACCATTCATTATCGGAAGTGATCCGAGAAAAATATTAAAAAGAACTGGATAAAGGACTGACCCCTGAGGAACCCCACAAAATTGCTGATATTGCGAAGATGATATGCCATCTTTGGAACAAAGAAGACTGACTTTATACGCACGACGTCGTGTAGTCTGGCGGAAGCCATTATACACACGACGCGACTATGGCGCCAACGCGGCAGTTGCTGAAAACTGAAAGCGCCCTCATCATACGGGTTGGCGGGTTCCCCAAGCCCCTTGTCGGCTTCGACGGCAACAAGATGGCATTCGAAGTTGGGGCACGATTTAGTTGCTTTAGCGATTTCGATCCCGCCTTTGAGAATTTCAGCTCCGGAACAACGCCTTTTTCGTAGTGAAAGCTACAAAGACAGTGGACGTCGTCCATTCGCGGCTAAGTGTACGACTTGAACGACTGCAAAAGAAACTGAAGTACACAAACGCGACAACAGACTCTGACATCACGATAACATAATCGGACAATAGACTCGGAAATCGCCGTGAGTGTTAATTAAAGCGCCCTATTATTTTCGGAACGATCGGTGCAGTTTGTTGTTGAGTGTCGCGGTTGGTCGCATGACTGTTATGTTACACGCTGATACTTCTACGCATGCCGTTTTGTTTTATTGTCCGGAATAAACTGGTTCTGTCTGTTTCTTGCGTGTCGGCATCATTTCGTCGAGGGGGGTCAGGCTCGCGAACCCTTCGCACATGAAGGAAGTTCCTTCACGACGTATGCATAAACCAAGCAGTTCTTGGAACGTTCAGTGCACATTTTGTTCCTAACTTTTAGTGTACGTAAATGGCTAATGCCCAAAGCAAACATGAAAGCTGTTATCATTGCTCCACCACTTCTTTCTCCGTGTTGCTCCACACATGTGGATGTGCTTGAAATGAAATGTCGTGGGTATTCAAATCGAAATGGTGAAATTAGCTTGCATGTGGCCACTGAAATTCGTTTAAGAATAAAATGAAATGGGGGTGCATCTTACTTCGTTTTTTAATAATTTGTTGCAACTGAACTTAAACCTGTAACTTTTTTAACGCGCATGAGTAGAGCAATTTGCCGCATCGTTTAGGCTATCGGTCAACGTAATCCTCCATATACGTGTTAATTCTAAATATAGGACAGGTGCTTCCACCCCGCAGTATTAATTCGGAGGCTGGATAAGAGCACCGCCATCCAGTCAGTTTTTCGGAACAAAGAATGTCCTTCCAGTTAAAAAATCCCCAATCCAGGACTGAATGTATGCTAGAATTTCGCTACGCTCTAGACGTGACTCAAGGTAGTATACTCTACGCTGTCGTAGGCCTTTGTTATATCCAGTGTAATAAGTGCGCCTGCGTGTTTTAGCCTACGGGCTAACTCTCACTGTCTCTCTCACTGTCAACATGAGCTTTCCGAATAGAATTCCCAGGTCTGAAGCCAGTTTGGGTGGGGCTTAACATACTCTCTCCGTAGGCGGGTCCTGCCTCATCCTCCTCTTCCTTGACTACAACTAGCACTTATATGGCTCATACCCGCTCAAGGGGACTGGCCAGAGAGACGGCGCTCAACGTCAGAAATAATGCGAGGAAGCAAGAAACGGAATGAAAGCAATCAATGTGCACACCGAGGGAAGCGAAACGAGGTAGCAATAAAAACAAAACAAGAACCCTAAAAAATACCCTGCAGGAGTAGGCACATTTAGGGCCTATACCCTTAGGTGTGCCTACTCCTTGCAGCTATGCTTTTTTGAGAAGCCTGTTTCCATGGGAAAATTAATCTTTTGTGAAAATCTTTTGTGGTTATTTTAAAACAATACGCGTAATGACGAAACTTGAAGGTTTTTTGCTCTCGTTCGTTGCTTCAACGTTCCAATACGTACAAAACCAAAACAGATGATATGGTCCTGCCATAAGCTAAAAACATAATACAGCTGACTGTAATATCAAGTCCAATATGAATACACTTAGAAGACGCAATAATTATGGCTATGGCACTATGAGAGACTGTCCTGCTCTTCTCCACTTCGGAGCCACAACTCAGCAGTCCGGATGGTCTCGGGCCTAAGCTAGAAAGGTAGCGAAGGTAACGAAGGTAGCGTGTCCCGTGATGACTGGTGTAATCGTCGGGTTCTGTGGGCGCGTAAAGTGGACACGTTTCCGTTTTCAGTGCGACATAGTCATGGTGCCGCGGTGGCCGCTTTTCTGGTGGAGGCGAAAAGCAAAAACGCCCGTGTGTACGAGATTTCAGCGCAAGGTAAAGATCCCCAGGTGGTCAAAATTAATCCGAAGCCGTTGGCGCGTTAAACCCTACAGTCATCAAAGATAGTTATGGTAGATATAGCACGAAGCACTGGTGGTGCTGAAAGCGCAGTTCTTTTCTTTTCTGAAAAACCCCGCAGGGGCACCTTGTCTATTCAAGGTGACGGTAGTGGCGACACCGCGGACCTGGAGCCCATGTGGGTTGGTCCCACCCATGCCCCGGCTGGGCGTGGCTTAGCCGTGTCCAAGGAAAAGGGAATCCTGGTGGCTGAGCCAAGGCCAGGGTTGATGATGATGATGATGATGATTGCTATTGGTTTCCTTTTTGAAGCGGGGTGATGACATGTCATCTTACCAAAAAGGACTTATAACCATGTTTTACGCTCTTGGTTTAATACTAGCGCTGCTTAGGGCAGCGCTAGTATCTGGGTTGTTTGGGTTGTTTGGGACCTTCGCGGCCCCCTGGTGGCGGCGCGGCAACAGGCCACTTTAGCCCTTGCTTCCTGCAGACGGTACCCCAGGATTGACCCACCCGGGGGAAAGCAGCCAGTCGCCTTTTCCTATCTCCCCCACTCTCTCTCTTTGTCTGTCCTTTCATCTCTCCATGACTGTCCTGTCACTACTCTTTTCCTGTTTTTTTCTCGTTTACCCTCAGGCGTCAAGGGTTAACTTTGTGTGCAAAGTGGCCTACCTAGACCACTTTTCATAAAGTTATAGTGGTTACGTATGGCTAGCGTGAGTACCAGCACGCTTCTCTGGTTGGGCTCCGTGGTGGGCGACCTGCCTGGCTACCGAAAAACCAGCTAACCACATGTCTAAAAGCAAAACACCTCCTGATCGGTACCTGAAAAGGGCCAGGACCGAAGTGACTGCCCTGTACATCCCGCAAAAAAAAAGAAAGAAAAAAAACAGTGACAACTTCTCACGATTCTTTGCGTTCAAGAAGCCGAGGAGCCAATGCAGACAGTCTCCCTTTGCAATCACTAAGGCACTCCATCAGCTAGTGGGGAAGAACTACAACGCCAGGAAACTCCAAAATCGTGATGTGCTGGTAGCAGTGCACACCACAGACAAAAGTGCGAAAATCAGGGAACTCGCAAAAATCGGAGACACGAATGTGACAGTGGCAACGCATCGCTCAGCAAATTTCTCCAAAGGCGTGTTCCCCCTAGCTCACCCTAGCGTACACGAACCACGTTTTCTTTTTCCCGAGCATATTCTTGAGCGGACTCCTCCTTACATACGCACACTTTTTCGTTACAGGAATAACACTTTCCTCAGTAGAAAATATCTCAGCAATATGAGATACCGAACGCGCCTGCATCATATCTGGTATTGAATCCCTTAAAAACCATGCAGTTCGCTTCATACATTCCGTAAACAGGCACAACCCCAGAGCCGCATCGCTTGAGAGTCGCGTCCAATTGCAAGATCTGTCACAACACCGCAATCATCGCTGCCTGCCACTGGTCTATATAATATACTGTATATACACCGAAGAACGTTTGATGATGATTTCCCTGAACCAGTTGGCGTTGTTAAGGCGAAAGCCACAAGTTCCCCATTTAGCGAAAACCCGCCGTTTTTCTTGTTGTTGTCGGGTTTAAAAAAATGGCCCCCGCGGTCATCTCCCCATACTCCTCCCGGAAATGCCCATTTAATGACAGCAGACATGAATCCTCTAATGTTTACAACTTCCCGGAGAAGTAACTAATTATATCAAGCAACGAAAACTCGCAGTAATGATAGATTTATCTTATAATGTATAATCTAAATCTAAAAGAAAATATTTTTATAATTGCAATTTAATCTATAATAAATCTAGTCATAGATTGTTTTGCAGAAAGTACCCATGAAACGAGGCTTGAGAATGTGAGCAATCGCGTTAAAGTTGGCTTTGCCACAAGTCGTATTTGATGGCCCTGAACAAAAATGCACGCAACCCTAGCCGTAAACACCTTTGCTGTAAAATAGTTTAAGTTGAATGTGGAGCGCAATGATCGCGCACGGCCAGATGTATAGGTTCCGCCACCTTACGCCGCCAATCGCTGGTATACAAAGGTGTCTATACCCTGTTTTTTTTACGGCTGATCAGGAAACCCGCCTAACTATTCATTTGTCTTTGCTGTAGGTCTTAGCTGGCTTAAAGATGAGGGAAAAAACACTGACCGTTACTACACTCCCTAATGGGAAATTTGTGCGCCGCGCCAACTGCAGTCCGCTCAGTCACGGCGCATATCTGCAGGGTGTCAGGAAGTGATGGCGTGATCAGCGAACGCACGGTGGCGCGCTCTACTCTGCCGTCATCTCGCAGCGCGTCACCGCCACTAAGCATGTTCCAAATCGTGTTTGAACCTCCCGCGCAAATGCCACGTGGTTGGATGAGCCACGAAAGGCGGAGGTGCTCCTGGCGAAAGTGTGAGAGGGAGGGCGCTCTTCGGCGGCGACGCATGGTGAAAGTGTGACCGGGAGGCGGTGAGAGGTAACGCTATAGCAGCGCGTGCCGCCCTTTCCCTTCCACTTTCCTCCGCCGCGTTCTTTGTCTTCGCTCGCTCGGTTGTAACGCCGTCGCCGCCGTCAAAACGCAGTAGCGGCCGCCAAAGTGCTGCGCACTTGAAGTGCTGCTGCGTGTAGCCCCACAAGTGCACCACATGGGAGGGCAGGGCGGCACACCGCACGGTAGTGAAAAACTGGCAGATTTGCGCAGACGGTATCGTCTTTATTACAAGAACCACTTGCCCAGACCCCTTTATTCCCACCGGGGGCTTCACGAGGCACAAAGTCTCACTTACGCAGCATATCGAGCTGAGTAAATTCAGTCCCCGCGATGAGATTTAAGGACTAGAATACTGAGAAAAGTGATCAGAGAACGGCCATTCACCCGAGCCGTCATATCACCCTGTCGGGCTCATCAACGCATGCTCCGCAGCCACGGCTTCCCGTTAGTACCACTCATCGGTTCCAGATTGCGAAAAAGATCCGGGCCGCCTCTGCGTCTTCTCTCTCGAAGCCCGGTGGGGTCTCGACGTCCGCCTGTTCCTTAACGTGGCGCTACTCGTGCCGCTCGTGCTGGCGCTTTCGAATCGGGCGTTGTAGAGCCTGCAGCCAGGAGGCCGCTGCACCGTGTGCACCAGCTCGTGCCTGCGTAAATTCCCGAGAAAGGTGGGGTAAATAAGGCCTGCGGCGCGTACTTTTTCTCAGTACGAGGAGATAGCCCTCCGACAAATCGAAGCTAACCCTTTTCCATGTATAGCCCGATTCCACACAGTGACTCCTACTGAGTTTTCCCCTATATGCAAATGATGTGCAGAATTTGGCACACTGATGCGCATAACCTGGACCTGCACGGAAAGACCGTACAGAATCCTCTTCTTTCCCCCAAGAATTTCGGAATTCTGTTCCAACCTGACCAATTGAATAGCGGTATATTTCCATACAGGTTTATTTACTTCTTGTTTTGCTTGAAACTTAAGCCGTAAAAATTTACGACATCATATACAGTGTGTTGCGACGGTCGTTGCGACTATACAGTGTGTTGCGACTTTAAAAAATTTTTCCTGAGCGAACCACCGCCCTGTTCGCGCTCGAACTTCACACGAAGGTCGCATTTTGTGGTTTTTTTTTGTTTAACACCGGGAACAATGACGGTACTTACCTGTTTATCCAGAAAATATATAAAAACGATTTTCGCGTATGGGAAAATGGCTGCGATTTGGACGTGCGAGCCCGAAAACCGGATTTTGTGATCGTCTGTTAGCTCATTTCTAGGTGCATTTTCTGATCATCTGCTGCACCATTTGGCTCCGTACGTGAATCCCAAACATGCGTTTCACTCTGCAGGTGGTTCCGTCGTTCCAAAATCAACTTGCGCTGGCTCGCACGTCCAAATCAGCCGCCATTTTCCCATAGGCGAAAATCGTTTTTATTTGTTTTTAGAATACGCAGGTAAGTACCATCGTTGCTCCCGGTTTCAAAGAAAATAGACCACAAATTGCGACCTTCGTGGCATGTTTGAGCGCGAACAGAGCGCCGGTTAGCTCAGGAAAAAATTTTAAAGTGTTCCAATTATCGTCGCAACACCCTGTATTACTTAAATGGTTAGCATCCGTGAATAAAGATACATGGACGAAATGACAATACTGCCTGCTTGTCGTTACTCCGCGTAGTACGTAAGCCATTACCCCCATTTCCTCCTCGCCTGCGTGTCCCTCAATTATCTATCTCAAAATTGTCGCATTTTGAGACAAGCACGTTGTTAGATGACCGACTTACTAGGCAGACATTCAAACTCCGTGAAGTCATCCCGCCTGTTCCGTAGCGACCGTCTCTTGGCCACCTTGTCGCACAAGCGGCAAAGGAATTCTCCCACGGGATGGACCTGCTTCCGGTGTAGAACACAGTCGAATTTCGTGCTCAACTGCTTCCCACAACAGCCCTTAGAGTTCTTCAGGGATGCGTGCAGTTTCTCGTAATGTTTGCTGACGTCGCCCTTGAGGTTGCTCACATAGGGACACCCGGAATACTGGCAACGGTGGTGGTTGCCATTGGCGGTTGAGGGCGTGACCTGCGTTGGCGAAAGGACCGCGTTTTAAATGAGGACGCTTCTGTAGAGCTTGTTTTAGCATTGCTTCAAAGTACAGTTACCTGCCCTTATTTGCTAGCAAAAGCAGATATAGCGTGACTTCTCACTTGTGCAAGCTTTCAGGGTCTACCCAGTCCCCAGCGAAGCTGCTACCGTGACCAGCCTCGTCCACTTTCTAGCAAACAGTGCCAACTACAATCAGCCTGCTCCATAGAACGTGCACACTATCCCTCCAGTTGGTTTTGCTGGTATTTTTCTCTAGAAACCGTGGTTAATCCAAAAGTGGTTGCTGAGCTAGTGGGTTCATGACTGAGGCGAAAAAGAAGACGGGGCTAGCAGTTGTGGAAGACGAGAGAAACAAACGGCATACACCGGGGACGGAAACAGTGGTTTGTGCCTGTAATAGCCGTTTTTTCCTCTCTACGACCACGTCTTCTTAGCGCCATATCCCTCTTCGCTGTTGTTAACCCTTGTTTAAACCTTTGCCAGCATATCCAAGATAACATGCAGCCAATTTGATTCAAGTCTGAACTCTGCATTTAAATTTTTTGGCAGTGGACGAACATTGTACGCCCTTCGCATAATAGCCCTATCAGCACTCTTAGAAATCTCCGCGGGTGGGCTTCTCCAGAACACCCCAGAACAACCATCCGCATGGCCCACTCCGTGCTTGGAACATCCGGACAGTTTGCCTGAAAGCCCCGAATGTATCGACAGCGCAGGCTATCCACTGGCGGTCAACTGGTAGTCTGAGCACCGCCGAAAAACCTTTGTCTGCTCCCACCGTTGTGGGCACCCATGCTGTACCTGGACGAAAATCGCAAGCAACAACAGTCGTTCCTAGGGGAGCGGCTACGGCTCCTGCCGATCCTCTGTTAACCCAGAGAGAGTGATCTGTTGAGACACTACTATGGTCCGTAAATCGGCACGCAATGAATCCAACACTGTTTTCAACTTCCGACCCATGAGAAGCTCGGCGGGGCTGCAACCGGTTCAGTTCAGTTCAGTTCAGTTCAGTTTATTCATGTAATACGGTTACAAAAATATCCAAGACAGTGTTTGGACCCATAGCCAATTGGCTAGTCGTGGGTCCAATACTAAATACGCTATCTTTACAGCGGCAAAAACGTACACAATGGTTAGTAAAAGCAGGGAAATGAACATATCAAACGTTTAACCCATCACAACAAAATATTTGACACATCGTATATCATAACATACATAATCAACATACCCGTAACATATCAATATAAAAGACAATTGATCATTATTTATACATACTTATCATGAGGTTTGACGGCCCGACGGTACACAGGCTGACACAGGCGATGAGGCGCGCCGTAGAGGAGGGCTCTGGATTAGTTTTGACCGCTTGGGGATAATCGCCGAAGTCCCCAACGTTCCCCAATACCGAAATCCACAAAGCCCAATGTTCGCCGAAATCGGCTGCAACTGGTTACTTCATGATGAGACGTCAGGTATGAACGCAAAATTCTGGCTATATGCACGTGCAAACCATCTTCCGACTCGACTTTATTTAGGTTCTGCTTATAGTCTGTACCGCACGCTCCGCTGCTCGATGAGAGACTGGGTGGTACGGTGGTACAAGAATTTGCCAGATGCCGATTCTACGCAAGAAGACATTGTATTCTTCTCTCACGAACGCTGGGCGATTGTAGAATACGACGAAATCAGGGAGCGCATGCGCAGCAAGCATTTTCTCGCATGTAGTCAATGGTGCCTGCAGCCGACCAGGACTGCAGCCGACGAGCTCGATACGAGGAACCCTTCTATCCACTTCGAGTATTCCTCGACTGCTATGAATAAGTAGGCATTCCTCAGTGTTCCGGCATAGTCTGCATGAACCCGGGACCATGGCCCTTCCGGGAACGGCCATGGCTTGACCGTTGCCCGTCTCAATGATCACCAATTCTCTTGGCAGGCGCCGCATGCTTGTATTGCTGTCATGACGTTGTCGTCCATGGCTGGCCATAAGACATGGCTACGGGCCACCACTTTCATTTATGCTACTACTGGATGCTGTTACGATTCAGCGTGCCGCACTGCACGCGCGTGCTCCAGGTTTGGCGTAGAGCTCGGGTGTTGTGTAAGAAAGCCTGCCTTCCTCGTCAGTGGGGTCAGAAAGCTTGCCTGCTTCGGACAGGTTACAATTTGCCGTAGAACGGCCGGGGCGTGGGCGCGTCCCTTTCGGTAACTCAACCTCTGCGGCTGCAAAACACGAAAAAATCTTCGTCTTGAGACGTGAACCGGCGAAGTTAACGCAGCAGCCGAGATCTCCTCGCCCTCCTGTGAGTCAACGAGCACTGCTACCGCCGGTCCACACAAACTCGGGAAATAGTTTGTGTCTACTCTTTTGGGTCCGTGTGCACAGAAGCACTGGGAAGGCCCCGCAGCCGTCTCACCTTCTGTGTATAAAACCCACTCGCGGGAGATACATACATTTTTTACAGCATCAGATCCTGCAGTCGCTCTGCTCGACTCTGCTCTAATTTCACCTGTAAAGTTGTTTCTGTATCATCGCAGTCCACCTCTCGCCATGCAGTAAACAAGTTAAGTTTGCCTCCGGCTTCTTGTCATCACCAAGGAAGCAACTTATGCTGGCTGCTTGACCTCCACGCTACCACGCATGACGGAGGCGACGGAGCCCGGTTCGGGGACGCCTTCCCGATAGTAACAATTCCCTGCAGCAGTCGTATAGCACGTCGGCCTGCATGGACGTGGGCACAGCCACCATGCTTCCTAGCCGAATGAAGAATGAACACTCATTTCATGAAGACGAGCGGCGTACGCCTCCAACGGCGCTTCCTGCGGAACTCCCCTGCCTGTCTATAGCTCTTCGCGGAGACTTGAGTCACGGACGGGTCTTCGTTCGTAGTGGCTGCAATAGCTTGCGCTGACTAAACCCTGGGGTAGCATCCTTGGAGCATAAAGATATCCGGCAGATTCTTCACTTGCATCTCAGCTGTTGGAAGATGAGCATTATGTAAGAATACTAGAGGATATCTACAATGGGTCTACAGCTACCACCATCCTCCATAAGGAGAGCAGTAAAATACCTTTAAGGAAGGGTGTCAGACAAGGAGACACAATCTCTCCAATGTTATTCACAGCATGCTTACAAGAAGTATTCAGAACATTGGATTGGGAACAGGTGGGAGTAAGGGTTAATGAAGAATACCTCAGTAACCTCAGATTTGCTGATGACGTTGCCTTGCTAAGTAACTCGGGGGACGAATTGCAAAGCATGCTTTCCGCACGGGGCGAACAGAGTAGAACCGTGGGCCTGAAAATTAATATGCAGAAAACTAAAGAAAACCTCGGGACAGCACAGCGGTTTGAGATAGGTAGGCGAGGCAGTGGAAGTGTTAAGCGAATATATCTACTTAGGCAAAGTTGTGACCCCAGATCCCAACCATGAGGCAGAGATGATTAGAAGGATCAGAATGGGATGGGGTGCATATGGCAGGCATTCTCAGATAATGAATAGCAGCCTAGCAGCCTACCATTGTCGCTGAAGAAGAAAGTGTGTGACAGCTGCATCTTACCGGTACTCACGTACGGGGCAGAAACTTGGAGGCTCACTAAGAGGGTTCAACTTAAATTGAGAACGACTCAGCGGGCAATGGAGCGGAAAATGATAGGTGTAACATTAAGGGACAAGAAGAGAGCGGAGTGGGTCAGGGAGCAAACTGGTGTTAACGACATATTAGTAGAAATTAAGAAGAAGAAATTTACGTGGGCAGGGCATGTAATGCGAAGGCAAGATAACCGCTGGGCAAGATAACCGCTAGGGTGTGGATCCCTAGAGAAGGCAAGCGTTGCAGGGGGCGGAAGAAAGTTAGATGGGCAGATGAGATCAAGAAGTTTGCGGGGATAAATTGGTCACAGTTGGCACAGGACCGAGGTAATTGTGGAATAATGGGAGAGGCCTTTGCCCTGCAGTGGGCGTAGATAGGCTGGTGATGATGATGATGATATTGGAAGCGGAAGACGGCTCTGCATCAGCGTGGGGGATGTGGCTACCAGGTCCGTACTTCAACGCGTTTTCATAGCCCGACATGAAGAGGGCACAGCGAAGTAGCCGAGGTGAGCAAGACTCTGGGATCAACTTATTTGCCGCAAGAGGCCCCAAAAGTGGCTTGTGATAGGTTGCTATTCCGAATGGCAGTCCCAAAAAGTACCATTTGAAACGTGTTACTGCGAACAACCCTGCCAAGGCCTCCTTATCGAGCTTGCTGTAGTTACGCTCAGATGTGGCCAGGCTTCCCCACGCAGAGGAAATTGGCCGCTCTTAACCCAACGCTTCTCGCTGGGCTAGAACCGCGCCGAGACCGAGACTAGCACTGTGGTTTTCTTCGGGTCGAAATGCGCCAATGTCTCTGCAGATGCTAAGGGCTTACATGCGCCAAAGGCCTCCTCTTCATGACATCCAAGCCCACGGTGCACCTGATACCGGCAGATTATTCAAAGGATTCAGCACTACCGACAAGAGGGGGATGAATTCCCGGTAAAAGTCGATAAGCTCCATGGAGCTGTGTAAAGTTTTCACATCCTGTGATCTCGGCGCTGTTACACTGGCGAAAGCGTACCCGAACCCTGCTTCGTCGCCTCCGTCATGTAGTGGTAGCGCAGTGGACGAGCGGCGAGCAGCAGCAGCTACCTTGGTGTGGATGGCGAGGAGCCGATAGCAACATTTAACGGTGTTACTGCATGGCGAGAGATGAACCGCGATGGGGCTGGAACAGCACCCTTCCGGGCATGCTTACAGCATGACTCGAACAGAGCAACGCCAGGATCCAGTGCTGCCCAAATGCGCTCGGAAGGAATGTGTATTTATAATCCGAAGCGCCAACGCTCAAACAACTTTGCCCACGGCTTGAACAGAACACAGTACACACGCACAACACCCTTTCCCGGGTTCGTGACAGCCGGCGCACGTTGAGTCCGATGGAGGGAGGGGGGGGGGAGGAGATCTCTGCGAGCTGCCGAGATCTCTACACGGAGAACAGTTTGTTTTGTAGTTTGAGAACTGCCGTGGGCATGAGGAACTGCAGCAAGCGCCCGTGCGGCGGAAACGCTCCTGTGTGTCATGGCTCTAATGTTTGAGTACGGCGGCTTCACTGCCAAGCAAAAAGTTTTCCGCACTGCACCACACTTGCAGCACGCTCGCACAGGGTAGTGGCGCGCAGAATTGTAACAGGCACAAGGACAATTGAGCTCACGAATTCGACAGATATGGAGCGGTTCTTTTAAAGGAGCCATGAAGAGAAAACACAAGTTTGGTTCATTCGAAAGATTGCCTCGTTAGAACCATACTGACACCACTTTTAACACAAACTTCGCTCAAATAAGCTACGTAATTAGGAAAAAAGGGAATGGCCATGCGACCCACCAGCTCATTTCCCGCAACAGAACCTATGATGTCACACGAGAATGCTCTGCGATTGGCGGAGGCCGGCAAAAGCAAACGCAAGTTAGGTAGGGCTTACCAGTTTGCTTAGTGAACTATATGCCCGTTAAACATACTGCACATTCCTTTTATGACACTAAGAACGGTGGAGTAAACGATTGAAGTTCCGAATAAACACGCAAGCGTGTATGCCAATGCGTACGAAACTACCGCCAGCCGAACTCGACATCTCGCCGTCGCCACCGTCGCGCAGACGAATTTTCGGGTGCGAGGCTCTTCGGGGCCAACGAACCGTCCCAGCACGCACAGCCGCGACTTTGCTTGGTATCGTAATCCCTTCACAGGAGGTTGGTCGTCATATCGCCAACCAGCAAAGATAAAAATAGAAACGAATGGAGTAAGGAACAGAGAGCAGCAACGAGATAGTGCCACTCGTCGCACAGGTTTCGGTATGGAGGTCGTGTTGGCTTGCTGCTGTCGTTACGAGCTCGTTTACAGTTTACAACCACTGAAAACTTCAGTTTGTTCGAGTACTTTACAAGGAAATTTCGTTGCTGCGTCTTGAAATGCCCATGTAGTGCGGGCAAATCGTCGAGGGAGTGCGACATCCCCGCCGGTGAGGAGATCCCCTTTAATGTGCTGCCCAACGACGAACCTCGGCGAAGCAAGTGGCTACGTTTTGTGAACTTTTCAAACGGAGGAGAAAGAGCGCTAAAGGAAGTACGAGTGTGCTCGCTTCATTTCCGAGGAAGTGATTACGGCAGGGACCCTTACGTTAGCTCACTCCTGGGACATGCTGGCGCTTGTCGCCGACTCCGTCAAATCGCCGTCAAAGCGCTCTGACCTTGGGGGAAAAATGCCGTACACACCGCGCATTCACGCTCGTATCTTTCTGGTCGGAGCAAAGAGCTCGCGCGAACGGCTTTCTATACACGACACCGGCCAACTGGCATAAGCGATACTGCTACTGCAATTGAACTATTATTAACCGTAATAAAAATACGGCACATACGTACCAGTCTGTATTCGTCCTTCACGACGGGGCTGACGAGGCAGCGGTGCCGACGGCTGGGCGTTCGTCTGTTGTGGTTATCGCGGAATGGTCGCTTTCCGGTCCATCCGCGTATTCCACAACTCCTGCCGCTCGTGCATTTAGAAGCATTGAACGTTCAAGTGGTGTGAGGTTGTTAAATGCAAGCCCGAGCTTCTCAGCGAGAGTTTTGTTCTCCGGATCAGGCGATTCCATGAGTGGGGCTGCAGGTGCACTAGGTTTTACTAGTATTTTTAAAATGGCCACCGTCTCGGTTTCGGCAAGAGTTCCGGTTCCTGTTTAATTCCCGCGTGTGGGTGCTATATGGAGTCGACATACTAAGTATCTGTTTCATTGACCGGCTCGTATGACGCCATTGTTCACGTCACGAAATGTGCAATTTAGCGGGAGATTTAAAATTTTGGCTTAAATTGCCTTATTTCTCAGTGAATAAAGCATCATTTGCTTCCGGGAAAGCACTTAGGGTACTGTGAAACACCCAATCTTTCGAATAAAACAAACTTTTGTTTTCTCTTCATGGCTTCTTTAAATATTGAAAAAAAAACGTTGCGAAAGAACTTTTAATACCGTATTTCAGCAATCTGGGTATTATATTGTTTTGTCAGTAGAAGATAGAGCAAAAACATGTTTCCGGGGAAAAAACGGCCCGATAAGGACCTCTGAAACACTAGAAGTGCGCGAAACAGCTTTTAATGATGATGATGATGGTTGGAGTTTTTTGGCGCAAGGCCAGCTGGGGCAAAGAGCGCCGAACAAAAGTATCTAGAAGAAAATAGTGGCTACTAAATCCAAAATAACAGTAAAATCAATTAACGGCAATGGTGATGGCTGGTGTATAGGGCCAGTTTTGATTACGCATGATAGGAAATGAGGTTTAAAAAGTTTACATCAGACAAATATTTAAAAACGCGTTGCAAAGAGACCATGGCATTATCACCCAAAAACAACGAAGGGTGTAGCGGAATGTGTTGTCTGTATAGTTCCTTGAAGTGTCTGTGTCTTGTTGTGTCGAGTGCCTTGCATGTGATTAGGATGTGGACTACGGATAGGCCCTCCCCACACCTGCTACACCCAGGTCTTGGAGAGCTAGTGAGCAGGTGTGAGTGCGTTACATGTGTGTGGCCTATCCGCAACCTAGCTAAGGTAACTTCAATGTGTCTGTTGTGTGAGTCAGTAGCGTATGGTCCCAAGTGAGGTTTTATTACATGTAACTTGTTATCTGTCTGTTCACTCCAGTGTGTTTGCCACGTGTTGTGAAGTTGGTTTCTGATGTGTGGCTTCATATCTGTGTGCGGCAGTGTTCCTATGACCACTGAATTCAAGAGTGTAGCAGCAGTGGCCATTTCATCTGCGGTTTCATTCCCGGCTATTCCACAATGGCCAGGAACCCAACATATTGTTATTTCAAGACTTGGTGCGTATGCTGCCATAAGGCCCTTGAAAACAAGATTGATTACATAATTTTTTAGCGTTTTCTAGACAAAAGTGCACGTACAACACTAAGAGAATCTGTAAAAACTATGGAATTTGGAATTTGATGTTGGACAATGTGGTCTAAAATAAGTATAATGCCGTGTGCTTCAGCTGAAAAATGCTGTTGTGGGAGTTCATTCTTTTTGCCACGTTAAAGTTCAGTCCATGCGCAGCACAAGATACAGCATCAGCTGTCTTTGATGCGTCGGAGTAAAACTCTGCACACTGGTACTTATCCTGTATTTTATTTTTTTATTTTTATTTAAAACATAGTGCAAGCCCATTGAAGGGCCCAAGCAGGAGGGGCATCACAAGGAAAAAAAAACATTTAGGCGCAATACACATGGCACACTGATCAAAATAGTTTTAATAAATACAGGAATGAACCAAAGTTACAAAAATACCAATACACGTGGCACACTGTTGGAAATAGATTGTACACATACACAAGAATGCATCAAAATTGAAAAACAATGCCATTCAGAATTCCAGTTGTTCAAGGGAGTGAATATTGGTCACAGCCGATTCAGTTAGTTTATTCCAATCTGCAATTGAACGCGGGAAAAAGGAAAACTTGAATATGTTAGTTCGAGCGCTGTACGGAGTCAAAGATAGGAAGAGGAAATGCTGCATAATAGCTGCCCTTGGTGCCCTGTTTTTGTCGAACTGCACAAAGGACAGGTCACAAGAAACATCCCTGGCTTGCCATGGTGCAATAAAATCAATGATCGCTGTCTTGTGGATATATGAAAATGACACTGCTAGCTCAGAAGCTTCTGCTCTCACTCTGAGAGGGAGCGGATTGGGAATAGATGGACGGTTTAGAAAGAGCTGCTGTGAGGATGCATCATGAATGGTCGAGTTAAGAGGATGATTTGTCAGAGACATGATTTTAGAGGCATACAACAAGTCAATGTATATCATCTGGTGATACAGGGACCATATTGTGGCACTCTGCATACAGGCTTTCAACAGGGCTGGGGCGAACGGCGCCACAAACAAGGCGAAGCCCCAAATGCATAACTGGGTCAAGCATTTTAAGTGCCGTTTTCGTTGCAGACCCATATACGACGCTGCCGTAGTCCAAGCGAGATCCTACCAGTGCAGTATAAAGACGCAGGAGTAGCTGCTTTTCTGCACCGTACGATTGGTGAGAGACAACTTTAAGGATATTCATAGTTTTTGGCATTTTTGCTTGAGCATTTTCAGATAAGGAAGAAATGTTAGTTTGTTGTCGAATATTTGGCCTAAAAACTTGTGCTCCTTTTTTACAGGAATCGACACGCCGTTTAGAGTAATGTCAGGGTCCACATGGATCCCGCGAACACGGGTGAACACAACGCAAGTACTTTTTACGGGGTTCAGCTTAAAGCCGTTTGTGTCCGCCCAGCCAGCAAGTTTGTTCACGTCGAGCTGGACTTGCCGTTCACAGATTGACATATTACATCATTTAAAAGATATTTGGACATCATCTACATAAACTGAAGAAGAAATGGTTGGTGGCAATGCCTTACGGAGTGAGTTAATCTTCACTATGAAGAGTGTGCAGCTCAAAACACCTCCTTGAGGCACTCCATTTTCCTGAACATGTACATTAGAAAGTGCACTACCAATTCTTACACGGAAAGTTCGTTCAGACATGTAGCTAGAAAGAGTGCTAAGCATGTTGCCCGAAACACCGAATGACTTCAAGTCACTGAAGATGCCGTATAGCCATGCCCTGTCGTAGGCCTTTTCCATGTCAAAGAAGACTGTAATGCAGAACTGTTTGTGAATGAAGGCATCTTTTATGTAGGATTCAAATGCAACAAGCTGATCATTGGTGGAGCGCCCCGCCCTGAAGCCTGCCTGGCAGCTCTCGAGAAGACCGTTGTACTCAAGGAAGTACACCAGCCTGCGATTGATCATCTTCTCGAACAGCTTGCACAGACAGCTCGTCAGGGCTATAGGGCGGTAACTTGAGGGGGACGACGGGTCCTTTCTCTCCTTCAAAAAAGCCACTACTATGGCCTCTCTCCAAGACTTTGGAATGTGCCCCGAAAGCCATATTTTATTAAATAGATGTAGAAGTGTTTCGAGTGTGTCTGCGTGTAAGTGTTGTAACATTGTGTATGTGATGTTGTCTGGGCCTGAAGCTGAGGGTTTACACGTGTTTAGAGCAGCCCTCAGCTCATGTATTGAAAACAGGGAGTTGTAAGAAGTCTGTGATTTGTTGTTGTCGCGTAGGGACTTCTTTTCACAAGAGGCTTTGTGTTTCAAGAAAGTGTTTGTGTAGTGTGCAGAGCTGGACACGTTTTGAAAGTGTTGTGCGAGTGTGTTAGCCTGGTCTTCGAGTGTGTCCCCTGTGGTACTGACCAGGGGCAGGCTATGTGTATGTTGTCCTTTAAGTTTGCGTATTCTTGTCCATACCTTGCGTGCTTCTGTGTATGAGTTAATGGATGTAAGGAAGGTGCGCCAACTCTCTCGTTTTGCCTAACGGCGCACACGTTTTCCGAACGCCTCGGCCGTTTGAACAAAATGAGGTTACCCGACGTGGGGTACCGACGGAGGATACCCCACGCCTTGTTCTGGGCCTCCCGCGCCCGCCTACAGTCCTCATTCCACCACGGCCTCCGCTGGTTGCACGGGGCACCAGAGGCGTGGGGAATGGACTTTTCGGCGGCGTCGAGGATGTGCGCCGTGAGGAGTTGGGTAGCTTCTTCAACGTGTAGGTGTCCTATGGATGTGTGGTGTAGTTTGGTTGTCTCTGTAAATGTATTCCAGTTAGCTCGTGCTTCATTGAACCTATTATGGGAAGATGAACTGCTTGGGCCTTTACCTATATATGTAAGTGAGGTGGGGAAGTGGTCACTGCCATATGGGTCAGTTCCCACACCCCACTCGAGAAGAGGAAAGAGAACTGCGGAGCCAATAGCCAAGTCAAGAGATGAGTATGTGTTGTGTCCTATGTTATGATATGTAGGCTGTTTATTGTTGAAAAGGCATGCTCCAGAGGATGTAAGAAACCTCTCTATCAGGCGACCCCGGGCATTCGTACAGGAAGAGCCCCAAATAGAATTGTGAGCATTAAGGTCGCCTGTTAGAATGTACGGTTCGGGCAGCTGGTCAACCAGCGCCTCGAAGTCTGAGCTCAAAAGTGTAACATCAGGAGGAATGTATATGGAGCATACCGTTATCAACCTATCAAATATTATTAAGCGTATTGCTACAGCCTCAAGGACGGTGTTCAAGGTGACAGGGTGGCATGCTAAGGATTTGCGGGCGATTATGGCCACACCGCCAGAAGAGTGTGTGCAGCCAACCCTGTCCTTTCTGTATACCAGGTAACTATTCAAGAAATTTGTGTGCTTGCAATTCAGATGTGTTTCCTGGACACACATTAAACTTGGCTGATTGGCATGCAGAATCTCATGCACGCCGTCTTGATTATTCAGAAGGCCTCTGCAGTTCCATTGAACTATGTTTTCTCTTCCCATTATGATGTGTTATAGCTACTGGAGTGTAATTATTTATGTAGGGTCTTTCGGGGCTTGCACTCTTGGGAGGGGCTTTTTTGCCTTCTCTACTGACCTGGACGTCGAAGTCCGTTCCTTCCGTTGCGATGAAAGCCGGAAGGGCTCGACGTCCATGTCGTCATCTGAAGGCAAGGGGGTGCCCAGCGGACTGGGCCCCCTTGACGTGGTACCCTTTCGGGTGTTCTTTGCCTGCGCTGCCAGTGCCGAAGGCGTGGGGAGCACCACGCTTTGTGCATGATTACAAAAGGGGAACAGCGCAAACTCGCCCAAGCCTTAACCCTTGCGACCCTTCACAGTGAACTATAAAAGAGGGAGAGCGCATGCCAGCAACCAGAAACGGCGAAAGCGTACGCCAAGCTATTGGCTGGCTTTAGTGGACATGTTTACTCCAGCCTGTCTTATAAATCGAGAGCCTCAATCTTGGTCCGACAATCAGTCTAGCGGTACTTTACGGAGTTAACAATACCAAACAAACATCTCTCAACTTGTTACCAAACGCTGCTAGCACCGATCGTTTGAGCAGGCGCCCTTGCACCTGTAGAAGAGGCATCTTTAAAGTGCAGCAACGTTCTCGGCTATGTAATGCCACGCATTTTTACGAGCTGTTCTGGCGTCTTCCACCGTGGCGCACTTTCTAAGTCTTCCAAGCCCGTGACTAGGGTCTTGTGTGTCGTCACCGATTGTAAAGACGAGCCCATGCAACGGCGTATGCTAGGTGCAACAACGTTCTACTATCCGTCGACCTTCCGAGCAGTTCTAGACCAATTCTCCACGGTAGCAGACATGGAGGCTCAGGCCATAGCCTCTCTCTCTCTCTCTCTCTCTCTCTCTCTCTCTCTCTCTCTCTCTCTCTCTCTCTCTCTCTCTCTCTCTCTCTCTCTCTCTCTCTCTCTCTCTCTCTCTCTCTCTCTCTCTCTCTCTCTCTCTCTCTCTCTCTCTCTCCTAAGATCCAAACACACAGAATATGCCAGTTATCATATTCACCAACTCGCAGGAAGCATGTCGGCAGGTTATACAGAACAAAGGACACAGCGCATCTATTAAATGAGCCCAATAACCGTACATACGCCGTCATATGGAAGGGCTGGGCATGTTGAAATGCTTGGAATTGCAAGGGCAGACTCGCTCGCCCGCGAGATGAGAATCCGGGCAACAGGTATTCCGCATGCTGAGGTCAACCCTAGTCTGTAAATTCTTAAACAGTTAAAACTGAACGTAAGAGTGTTTCCAGCACAACACCACGACCTAACTAGATAACAAGGAACACTACTTCGTCAGGCACAAACACCCCGACCAGATTCCCCATCCTTTCCCGGCCGCTGCAGCCGCTTTTCGGGTGCAGGCGAAAAGAAAGAACGCCCGTGTGTTCGAGATTTCAGCTAACGTTGACGATCCCCAGGTGGTCTTAATTAATCCGGAGCCCTCCACAGTGGCGCGCCTCATCGCCTGTGTAGTGTCGGCACGTTAAACCCTACAATCAATCAAATCAATTACGCCTCCATAACATTTATAAGAACGAACCGCCGCATTTTAACTACTGCGGGGGCTACCCCGATGCTAGCCACGTGCTTTGGGAATGCCCCCAGAATCATTTTTGAAATATCAGCAGTCCGCCCACAAACAAAAAAGCGCATCCTTGAGCCCCACCTGGCCGACTCGGGCTACCTCCTTTCTTGACGAGCTCCTTTGGGTAACCGTATCAAAAAGGCGCTGGATCTCTGCACTTCAGGAGACAGCCCGGTAAAGGGCTGTCCGGTTCACCACCATCTGATCCTGAATAAGCTTTGCGCGCTCCTTCTCTATCAGAACCCTCCTCCGGTGCTGCTGTTTCCCTTTCCCTGGACGCGTTCTCCTGCTCTCCCGCCGTTTTTCTGCCAGCTTTTCTGTACCTCCAGGTTTCCATAAATCATAGGTCTAAGGTTTTGACCTGAACTTTGCTCATACCTTTTAGCCGACCTGTTTTACCTCAATTCTGTGCACCAAAAACTTTTACCGGTCATCCGCATTCCCACCCTGTAATGGATCTTTTTTATTTCTTTTCTGGTGCGGTGCCATAAATCTGTGCTGAGTTCACTGGGTTGTCGCTCTAATTAAAGCCTTGTGCGAGACGCAGAGCGGTAATTCATGAAAAGACCTTGTTTCCGGTGCTTTGTAGTGCGTCGAAGCTTCCATAACGAAAAGAAATAAACACGGACATCTATGAAGAGCCGCAGGCGGCCTGATTCCAGCGCCCTGCTTGTAATTTATAAGTACTTCCATCCTTGGGTTAGTGACCAATGCAAAAAAAGTAACAGGGGACATCTAAGTTTGCGCCTCACTATGTACCACGCTATAGCGTTAAATCGACTCTCAGGGAGCATTATCGAGTCTAATTGCTGAATTTACGATTTATGCGCTTCGCGACCACTGAAGGTAAGCCAAGAGAGGACTAGCAACAAGAATGTTTAATCGCCGCGGCCCAGGGGAGACAGAGGCCCTCTCTGCTCCTTCTGGTGCTTAAGATGTGAGCGTGAAAGGTTTCGGCTGCGAGGTGTTAGTCAGTGTAAGGGAGAAGGTTAGTGTAAGTGTTTCAACGTGTTTATTCTCTAAGGTTTATGGCAGACTGGCTATTTTTGCTTTTTTTTTGGTAAGAGAATGAATTGGGTTTTAGAAAGTAAGGGGGGGGGAGGGTAAACAAATAGTACGGGGTTCAAGAGTGAAACCTGAAATGCAGAGCCCCATATGCAGCCGTTTCCTTTCTTGCCCTTATTGAACGCGCAGAGAAGGCCCTGTCGGCCATCCGGGGGTTCCGGACTAAGGCATCATTGTGGAAATTAGATATTTTCCTCTTCTCCTTCGATCAGCTCGTGCTGACATTTAGTTAATGAGTTGGCCAAAGCCTTCTCCCGCACCTAGATAGAAGTGTAATTTGTGAGGCTTGAATCCCTATCACCTGAGCATACTTGCCTTTGAGCATGGCTCTGCTGCGGGGAAGAGTGTATGTATGATGTATTATGTTCCCACCGCCCACCTCCGCCCACATGCATTTGAAGATACTTTTGGTGGTTTATCCTCTAGAGTTTACGATTCTTCGACATTTAGCACTGGGAAAGATCGTGTTCCTAGGCGTAGGACGGTGAGACCTTCTTTCGTTTTTCGTGGAGGGTAGTGGGGTGGTCGTAAATCCAACGTGCACGGCACGTGAGTTCGCGTGCCTATTGGTCGGTACCTCGTTCTCTTCCAGACCCTTGTGTCCGGTTGTCCAGGTGACGTTGTTAACCTTCTTCACTGTGGATGGGGTGATCTTACCGAAGCGTTTGTGTTCCCCCTGCAGCCAATAGTTTAACGCCTTTTGAGAGTTTGCTCTTCTATTCGATACATTCTTGTCGGATTGACAAGAGGATGGCTCCAGCTTCTGCTTCTTCGTTCCTGTATATATATCATGCAGTCAGATTGCCAGTGACCATCTAAGGCAATTTCTGTCTCTTACTTTTGTAGACCTGGAGTCCGTGTATACTGTGTCCTCATCATACTTAAACTTTCGTCAATGAAGGTGTACCCTGCAATATCGCCCGTTCATGTGTAGGTTTGGATAGTTTGTGTAGTTTTGGTAGTTTTCATGCGAAGTAGTTGCATCGGTGAAATATCCGTTATGGCGCATAATCGATACTTTCCCGGTGGGGAGGGAGGGGTGTGCCTGTCTTCCTTAGGAAGACTCGATTTTGTCTTCCCGTGGAGCTACGAGAGTGCTTTCTGATTTCTTCAAAGGCGTTATAAAGACCCAATTTGAGATCCATTTCATCATCCTCCTCAGCAACTTATGTATGTCCACTGCAGGACGAGGTTTCTCCCTTTGAACTTCGCCCGCCGTGGTGCTATGCTTCCCGAGTCCATTGTTTGGTTCCGAATTCTCTTATTTCGCCCCTCCATCTATTTAATGGCTTTCCCCTTCATCTCGACCCACCTGCGGTTGTCCATTCTGCTACCTTGGCGGCCCAGCGGTTTTCAATGTCTCTCGGTAAAAATTGCCATGTTAAGGGCTGCCTTATATGCTGGCCGGATGATGGCCTTCACTTGATTTTATTCGGTGCGTGTAAGTTTGTATTCAGTTATACGCTCTGAGATATCAGGTTTGTGATCGGTGACTGCATGAGTTTTTTTTTTTCTTTATCCCCCTCTTGTACTTGTCTTGGCTAGGTGTGTAATATTGTGGCAATTGTGCTTAACGACTATCACTTTTTTGCCAACCGAGATCGGCTCTACCACGCCGAGCATTCTTACGCGACTGTTCTTTGGAAGCACATCCCTACCTATTTTTAGGGTGACTTGGCCGCGTGCGCCATCCGTCTTTTGCCAAACACAGCTTTGCCGCCGAAGCAGAACCGCTTTAATATTGACAAGTAGTTCCAAATTCATGTAAATAACGCTGTACACAGCGATTTCTTTTATCTTCGTTTCTGCTTATAATATATGCCTTCCTTGATTTTTCGGATTGGCGATAATCATTCCCCCCAGGGCCCCCACCTCCCTTTTTTTTATTTTAGTGACCCAGTACAAGTGCCGGCATCGGTTCCGGTGGAAAACACGCCGCGTGGCTCCATGGGTAAAGCTAGTGTTACTAAATAATGTTATTCAGTGACACCAGGTAAAGCGTTGCGTTTCTGAGCCCAGGGATGCGATTCAATTCCCGGCCGCGGTGACATTTTTTCTGATGGAAGCAGAAAACACAAATGCCTGTGTCAAAATTTCAGCGCGCGTTAAAGGACCCCATGCTGTCGATATCAATCCGGAGCCCGGCACTACTGCGCGCCTCATAGGGCAGGTGGGTTTCTGCCCGTGAATTATCGAAATTAAATGTTTATCTTCCGGTGGACAGGCGCTTTGATGTGATGGCGTCAGTTGCGGGCACAGCTGGCGACCGCGTCTGCCGCTCATGCTACCACCTAATGGGCGTAGAACGAACTCCACTGTGCAGGCGTGGCACCCACTGAAGACTCGTGCTTCGTGTCGTTTCTTTCGTCTCCGCCGGAGTGTCACCGTCCCCCTTCCCAGCCTCGGCTACCGCTGCGCCGTAACCCATCCGGTACCAGAAAGATGCGAGGGGTGAGCCCGCGCATCTGATGCAGCCAATGACGTATTTCCGCGCACGCCTGATGAACACGGCTGATAGAGGATGGCTAGCTGCCACGGGTAAATCGAAAAATTAGCCTAATAACTCCATCGCGTTAAAAATAGAAAGATACAACCAACACTCTTCGTACTTTCGTTTCTACATTTTAATACACCGATGCGGCTTGTAAATATCATGGGCAAAAACAGAAGGCCAAAAAAGTGAAAAGGGGAGATGCAGCGTTTAGAAAATTTCAGGGGGGGGGGGGGGGGATGCTCTGACACGCCCCTGGCCGCTGTCGTCCTCGAAAGGCGCCGGTGCCTTATCAAGCGGGGCGCCGAAACCTGGGAGATTTTTTATCGAGCTGCCGAGCGACTTGCCCTCATTCTTGGCATGAAAAATGGATGGAGCGCTTCTAATGATTGCAGCCGAATTTTATGACGCCATAGCTCGACTTGTCCGTTTCGATCACCCTGTGTTTTCTGATGTGGTGCGTTACGTACGGCGTCGCTATTACCCCCTGCTGCGCCATTTACGCTTTGGAGCGACGAGAGACGTGGCGACGACGAGACCTTCGTGCACGGAGGTGCGGGTGGCGCGGGCCGCTCGGAACTTGGCGTCGCAGTGACTCGGTCCCCCCTTGGCGTCGAACTTTGACAAGGGCAGGCTGGTGTGATGGGCATTCTCTAAGGACTGCACGTCAAAGTAAACGCTTGTCTTGGCAGGATATTCGAGAAGGATGAAACCGAAGACGTTGTATATTTGGTGTATGGGGCCCCTACACCAGACAGGCAGGTGACATCCTTTTCGTTCGTAGCGCGGCCCGACGAAGCAACGAAGCTCTCAGCACTGGCATCCCCGCGGCCAAAAATCCAGCACTGCTGGATTTTTGGATTTGGCCGCGCGTACAGGTTGCTGTGGTCGCGTGTGGCGAACTACTTCCGGAAGCTGCTGCAGAAAAGCCTTGAAGGACTTGATGGAGCATCCGTATTTGCGCCTCTGGTCAGGCGGGAGCTGGAACAGGTGACCCACGAGTTTCTGGAGCGAGAGGCCCCCGTTCGATTCCACTCGCTCCTTCAGGAATTATCCCGTAGCCTCTCTGGAATTTCGCCTCCTCTCAGACATGGCTGCCGAGCCGTTCACCGATCGTACATCGGTGCACCCACAACGACCTTGAATCTCCTCAATCGGCGCAGGAGGGCGCGATGTTGAGCCCAGTCCCAACTACCGCTGGTTTTCTCTTGCACTGGCAGCTGCTCGCTCACTGAGCTCAGCGACCGTCCCTGCTCTGCTTTTTGCTGTTCGGGCTCCAGCTCGGCGTACGGTCTGCGTAGGGAGGATTGTGGGACGTTCCTGGGTGCGGGGTCGGCAGCTTGAAGGAACGACGGCTTTTTGCAGGAAGAGGGAACTACTTCTTCTCCTTTGGGGTAATGGCACATACCCACTGAGGGGGATTGGTCATGGCTTGGCATTTGTCTAAATAAACTAAAAAAATTAATCTAAAAAAACTACACATACGCTCCGTTGTATCGGGGGGAGAAATTGTACTCCTGGAGAATCGGGGGAAGAGACATCGAGTGAAGAGATTGTCCTAATCAGCATTTGTTTTTTTTTTTTTTTTTTGGGTCAAAATATTGTTTTCAACGGGTATTTGTTGTTGTTATAGGGAAAATATCAAGCACACACTATTTTCCATTAGTGCAACATTGCGAGTACGATATGTTTCGTATTTCTGCCTCAGAAGATAGGCCTAAATTTCTTTTTGCTCAAAAATGCTGACAAGTATGAGGTGTTTCCAGGATTCGAAAGGTTTTGCCCATATAAACTTCGCGTTCGATAATTGTTGCAATGAAATTGCAGAGAAAGTTCCGCTGGAACGCGGGTACACCTTGGTCGAGGAGCGAAGGTGGCACTCCGCCGAATTCCTGCTTATAATAGTTTACTCCTTGTATGAAGCGATTTTTGTGGCAGCTGTCTTTGGTTACGGTGGTTTTTAAACCTAGCCCGATTTCAGTGGGAGTGGTCAGCTCTGAAAAACCGCGGTTTTCTCCACAACAGCAAACTTCCTGAAGAAACAAGACCCCTCATACAGCGTCTATTTAAGACGATATTTTACGACAGAAAATCGTTTTCGAACTTGTACTGTTTGCACAACACAACGTCCGCCTCTCCCCTGCTTCCCCCCCCCCCCCCCCAATCCCACTTGTTAGCGTTCTTACTTCTCAATAATGACCCGCGATGCTACAATTTCAGATTTCAAAACTCTTCAGAGCGCACTGCTTTCGTTCCCCACCGTTTCTGCCCCCCAAAACATGTGCACGCACCATTACTGTCGCGACAAAATCGTAATTGGCAATCCATCGCCTTTGCGGGAACATATCATCCCTGTTCTTTTTTTTTTTCTTTTGCTGGCATCGTTGCGGAGCGCTGGGAGGTCCTGCTGTGCAGCGTGGTCCTGGAGAATCTGCGCGGCCTGGTGACCCGGGCCAGACAAGCGGCTGAATGCCATGGCATCCTGGACTAGGGACACCACTCACCCTGGATGATCAACCCTACTCCAATGAAGATAATCAGACGCTCCATTTTCGCTTGTTGGGCACAATAAACATTTCTTTCGCTACTCTTCTCTCTACGCCCTCGCTGTGTATGGAGTTGAAGCCATCAAGAACGCGCAGTGATTTGTTTAACGGCGGTATACAGTGAGGAACTATTCCGTAATTGAACCATGTGAAATAAAAGCAAAAATATGCAGGCGTCCACAAAAACTTCAATAAATGTTCGAACATTTCTTTCTTTTGTTTTCCATTTTATTTTTATTTAGCGGATACAAGCGTTCCTTTAAGAGCATTTGCATGAAGCTGTTCCAGGCTGCTTATTCAAAGCCGAGGAGGCCCCCTTACAAGTCGTGAGAGCTTATTCAGTCCGGCTTTCAACAGTGAAGCTGCTGAGCAAATCGTTTGTTTTTTGTGTGTGCTCTCCGCAGTTTTAAAAATACAAAGAAAATGCCGAGCACACGTGAGCGCTGGCCTCGCGGTGATGGCCTAGCGTCCCCAGCGCACTTTTGTCAAGGCAAGCATACCCGCATAGGGAGATTGGCCAAGGTTACCGCCACCCCCTCCCCCTCCAAAAAAAAAAAAAAAGATTCGCTACCAGGGGGCCGACACGAGCAGTCCGGCTCCGTTTCGATCCCCTCGTTGGATCACCGAATCAGCGAATCTCCCATACCATCAACAAAACTGTGACCTCCAGCGGACAGTGGAAGTAAAAAGCTACATTTTGAGACCAGGTCCGGCGTCCAGACTTCAAAATTTGGTAAGATACGACCTCCTGAACTTCACCAACCGCACCGACGGTGCTAGACCTACATTGTAGGCCTAGCCGCTTTGCCTCGTCCTTGAACACCGCCCTGCCGCCGACAGCCAAGCGCGCTACCAACATGGAGATTGACCCGCTCAGCGGGAAGACTCTTCATCCAGACAACCCGTGGGTGGAAGTGATCCGCAAGAAGAGCCATTCGCGACGACTACCACGAAGCAGACCGCCCCGACTACCAAACAGCCGGCGTCGCGTCCGGCCGTGACCTTGAAGCCGCAGCAGCAACGAAGTCCACGGCTACCCCCCGGCAACTACAGGCGTCTACGGTCCCAGGGCAGGCCTAAGCGTAGCCAAGGTAACCACCCCTGAACTGACTAGCACTCGCTGGAAAGTGCAAAATTCCACTCAGGTTCTACAATCTCGTCCCACTGGTGCGGCAAGCGATTGACGCCTAATGTTATCGTCGCGAGCACCGCAGCCCGGAGCTCGCCATCACCCTTAGCAACATCGACACCCTCCAAGGTCTGCACTCGGTCTACGAGTTCTGCCCCTACATGAAGCCGCCACCGCACACGTGCCGTGGGGTGATACACGGGCTGGAGGCGCCAGTGACTGCAAGCAACCTCCTTGAATTTCTGCAACCCACCAAGCCACTTCTACTCCCCGCACGCATGATGGGCCAAACTCGGTCGGCGCTGCTCACATTCCAAGGCAAGCACGTAGACTTCTACGTGAAAGTGGGAAGCATGCTCTACCGCTGCAGACCGTTTCGACGCACAACGCAAGGGTGCCGCTTATGCGTACCAGGTAGAGGCCGCAGTGGAGGCTCAATTCACCGCCAAAGTTATCCCCTACGTGGCGCAACAAGTCGAGCAATCGTCATTGCAAATGTCCAAGTTAATCACCGACACGGCAGAACAGATCGTCCAACTCCTTACAATCGTTCCCGACCTCCCGCAAGCAGAGAGCATCAGAACGCCGCATGACCCACCACCGCCGCAATAATGGGTCTCCACCATTGGTCATCTACCAATGGAATTGCCGCTACTTCAAAGGGAAAAAAGCAGCCATCGATCTCCTAACTACGGTATCCCTCCCCGACATCGTTGCTTTACAGGAGACCCATACCCAAACCGTTACTCTAAGGGGCTATGACACGTCCATCAACCTCAACAACCGCACAGCAGTTCTAGTGAATCACAACCTTACTGCCCAAGCGATACCGTTGGGTTCTCAGCTGGACCATGTCTTCGTAGAAATACTCCCGAGGCAAACCGGCCAGCAAAGCCTTTTTATGATGAATGTCTACAGCCCCGAGCCTCGACCATTAACAGCCCAAAGAAAACATACTCCAACAAGACAAGGAGTGAAGCGTGCGGACAACAAACCACTACTCCTACTAGGAGGCTTCCATGCCCCGCATATAACGTGGGGATACTCTCGTGTTTCTAAAAAGGGCACAGCTCTTCTACATGCTACGGAAATCTATAGCGTTATGCTATGCAACGACCTAACGGTACCGACGCGCATGGGCACTAGTGTAACGAGGGATACCATTCCCGACCTCACCTTTGCCCGAAACGCGCCACAACAAACCTGGGAGACCCTGCCTAATACTCTTGGCAGAGACCACTTCATCATCAAACTCGCGCTCTCACATCCAGTAGA
The DNA here is from genome assembly GCF_048455015.1 of Haemaphysalis longicornis. NCBI lineage: Eukaryota > Metazoa > Arthropoda > Arachnida > Ixodida > Ixodidae > Haemaphysalis > Haemaphysalis longicornis. The sequence continues at coordinate 35,934,008 of NW_027526422.1, read as the reverse complement.
CCGGTGCAGAAACGGAACTGCCAAACTCACCAACTGGCCTAACTTCGACAGTACCCAACAACCCTACCATCACCAACAGAGAGCATTTAGTTGGTCGCAGCGCCTATACGAGCAACAGCAGGCCCACACTAAGCACATAGCCATCACTTCTGATACCCTAACGGTTGACGACCACCTCGACCACCTCTGGGAGCCAGAAGAGGCCTGCTGAACAGTTGGCGGCGCCAAAAGCACAACCGGTCTCTGAAACGGAAGATTACTCGGCAAGCACTTCATTACGCCCAACAACTGTACTCCCAAAATTGGTTTTGCGATCAATTAGGGGGCACTCTCGCGACCAAGCGGACTTGGTGCATACTGTATGGGCTCGTCACCATCGAAGACATCTACGGCCCAACATGTCACCCGCCTCCTGCACAACCATCCGTCCACGCCTGACCAACTGTTGGACCAAGTGCGCACCAAGATTTTTGGGGATGATACGACAGTAGTCACCCACCTAGATTACACGGGAGCACCCAAACCCTCTTTCGACGCCCCGTTCACCAAGACCGAACTGGATCACGCCTTAGCCAAATTAACCCGCAACATTGCTCCAGGTCATGACTAGATAACCCACGGCCTCCTGCGGAACCTGAACGAAGAACACGAGGAGTCGCTACTGGAGTGCTACAATCATCACTGGGCTCAGGGAGAGGTACCGGCGCACTGGCGACATGCCGAAATAACGCTTTTACCCAAGCCTAACAAGCCAATCGCCATCGATAACCTGCGTCCTATCTCTCTAACATCGTGCGTTGGGAAGTTGTTCGATCACCTCATTACACGCTGGCTCGCCGACTACTTAGAGGAGAGAGACATGCTCCCACATACAGTGTTTGGTTTTAGACCTTATTTGTCGACCCAAGATGTCCTTTTACAACTAAAATAGCTCATTATGAGCAACCTGAGTAAGACTCAACCCAGCTCCATCTTAGCACTGGATGTACAGGGTGCGTTTGATAATGTCACCCATGCAGCCATTCTCAACCTGCTACAAACCTTCGATTGTGGAGCCGCAGCATACAACTATGTGCGTGCCTTTCTAACAGATCGCACCGCCATCCTTCACTTGGGACCCCATGTCTCCGACAAGTTCAGCACACCACTGAAAGGCACCCCCCAAGGGTCGGTGATTTCACCTTTGCTTTTTAACATCGCTCTATCGAGGTTACCAGCCCAGCTCAATTCCATAGAGGATGTCTCCCACGCGCTGTACGCAGAGATCTTAACACTGTGGATCACGAAAGGGTCATCAGGCCACCAGCAAGATCAGCTACAGCGAGCTGTCGACACCACATTGGCATACCTGCAAACGTGCGGCCTGACGTGCGCACCTTCAAAATCTGCCTTACTCCTCATGCACTCCTTGGCACGAGGGCGACTGGTTCCACCAACTCCAGATCCGATTGTTACCATAAAGGGTACTGTCGTTCACACAGTGCAAACGCTCCGAATCCTGGGTATTCCCTACCACCATGATGGAAGCGGAGCAGCAATGCTTCCTAGGCTTCAACCGGCTGTGGATAAGCTGACTCATCTTATTCAACGTGTGTGCTGTGCAGCGCATGACAGCGATCCAACGAGCTGACATACGGATGCTTCTAGTTCCAAAGCACATGCACCTGAATTACAATGGTGACGCATGAGGTGGGGAGAGACGAATGAGGTGGCGCATGCCACTGCCCGCGACCTTACCCACCGGGCATTCCCAGAATGGGAAGAAGACGAACCACTTACGGCCCTCCGGTCCTGCACCCACTCTCACAGAACTACTCCGACATCCTTAATCACTACAGAGCTTCCCGCAGGGCTCTACCGCCCCCACATTCATCCCTAGGTGTGGCCGACGCGCACATTTGGCGACGACTCCAGACCGATAATTACCACAACCACACCTTCCTCCATTGGATTTCTCCAACCGCATAACCCCCCCAACTGCCCATACTGCCCCGGCGCCCCAAATACAACAACTCATTTGGTTTGGATGTGCCCTGCCAACCCCCAACCCCCACAACCACGCACCCTTGAGCAGTGGGAGAGCTTGCTGCGCAGTGGCCAGCTCCCGGATCAGGAGTTTCTTGTGACGCGCGCCCGGGCCGCCGCAGCACAGCGTGGACTACCGGACTAGGATGTCCACCCACCGCCTGCGGTAGCACTCAATGCGATAATAAAAAAAAACGTTTTCCACCGTTCCAACGTTCGCCGTAAACGTGGCACCACTTGCTCGTGACGGGAAAGACGTCATAGCGTACGCCTCTGTAAGGTGATGTCCATGATTATAACTTTCAAAATAAAAAAGGGAAGCTCACAGTTATAGCAACAAAGACATCGGTTGCAATTGCAACAGTCGTGATGGTCGCGAAGGTTGCGTACAGCTTCGCTAACTTCAAGTCTTGGGCATTAGCGTGAGCTTCAATCATTTTGTATGCTAAAGTGAGCTTTTAAATACAGTGGACTTTCGATAAGGCAAGCTTTAGGTTACTTCGAACAAATTACAAAATTTTGCTTGGCCCTCAATGCTTTCAATGGATTTTAAAGCCGCTTAATGCAAAGTAGTAGTAGTAGTAAGTATTGCTGAATGAGGCGGACTTAGCCTTGCCTAGCTGCCGGCAATTGCTCCGCCTAATCATCCCCAATACAATATCAGAGACTCTCAAAGTCATCGCACCTCACTTAGTCCTAAAATAACAGACACACAATGTCACCACACCTCACTTAGTCCTGTGGACTGCAAGAAACCGGGTAGGAGATGAGACACCTCTCTTCGCTCAATCCAGTGGTCCCGAGGAAAAATGTCCTCCGATGTAGCATGGAGCACTCCTAACTTCTCGAGATCACGAGAAAAGTTCCGTTAATTCGATTAATTCGTACTTTTTCTTTCTCCTTGCCGGAAAATATCTAATCATATGGCATCTTGATATTACTAGAGGCGAAAAGCAAAAACGCCAGTGTGTACGAGATTTCGGCGCACGTTAAAGATCCCCAGGTATTCAAAACTAATCAGGAGCCCTCCACTACGGCGCGCCTCATCGCCTGCGTTGCGTGGGTGTGTTGCACCCGAACATCAATCAATCAGATGGTTGAGGTTGGTCTATTTTGTGCTTTTTTTCTGACCACTTCTCATGTTTCGACGTGGGATGAAAATGCTGCGTCAGGTTAACTGCCCACTTGCTGTAAACTGTCTATAGGATACGCGTCTGCATAACAAACGAATAAGTATGTATCGTCCTGAACACCACAGAGAATAAAAACTGAACCTAAGATACCCGAAGTTCCCTGTCTGATGGTTCTAGACCTTTCGTAACTTGTTTATAATCATTATCGTAATCGTCGCCGCCGTCGTCATAATCAGCCTTCTGTCTCGTCGTTCTTAACCGCGTCTGTCTCGTCCTTCTTCGTTTTTTCTGTCCTCGATTGTAGCGCTCGTTTTTCCTTCAGCCTATATAAGTCCACTGCAGGGCGAAGGCTATCCTCACTCACCTTCAATCGCTCCTGTACTGCGCTAGACGAGTCCATTGTTCTCTCCATCTGTACTTCCTCTATCGAGTTTACGGTCTTTCCCTTCTTCCAGCCTTGTCTATGTAGCCACTCTCTTACCCTCGTAATCAACCGCTCGACACCCCATCTCCATGGCCAGCCCAGGTCCACGGGTGATCGGTGAAAAACGCAAAGGCTCATGGGTACGTCGTCTACTCCTGCCACTTCCGGTTCGAGATCTCTTCTGCCTACCCGTACGCCGCCGGCTTTCACGCGCATTTGTGCGTGTTGTTTATTTGTCAGAGTGCGTACCTTTCAGAGAAGCCGCTAGAAGGATTAATCGTTGTTATTCATTGAATACGCGATGCATGAGCGTTTTTTTTTTCTGTAGAAACAGATAAACATGCACACACGCTAGGGAAAGCCGCCGGCCTACGAGAGGCCAGGAGAGATCTCGAATTGGAAGTGGCGGGACTCCGCCGCAGCAGACGACGTACCCATGAGCGTTTGCGCTTTTTGCCGGTCACCTATTTCGCTTCCTTAATTTGAAACATGTTTACTACTGGAGTCTGCTCCCTCTGATCCAGGAAGAGCGTTTCCTGTCCCTTAGCGTTACTCTACGTGGTCCGTTGAGCCGACATAATTTTTCTTTGGCGCCAAGCTCCTTCCCCTAGTGTTCCCACAGGCAGCACGCATTGGTGTTTTATTGTTTTTCGGTATAGAAGTAGATCTCAGTTCGTTATTTAGGAGTGTTCATTTAGTGCACCCCATTCGATTACCTATTCTTCTTCGGACTTATGTAGCTGAATTGGCCAGTTTTAATAAAGGTTCGAAGATGCGTTGTCTGGCATAACCTCACATGCAGGTTCAGTATTGTCACTTTACCATACAGTTCCGTCATCTCGTGGCGTGGTCACAACAAAATCGAGTTCAACAGTATTTTCTGCACACTACATTTCAAAGGTGGCTTCGCCTCAATAATCCTGTTAGGACAGAGAATCCAGCTTCCAAGTCGACCAGTAACGTTTTCGCTCTGGTTGCGTAGTGGACTATCGGATTCGACTACCAAAACAATACCTTCTGTCAAAGCCGTGAGGCTTTGCGACACCATTAGACCGCTATTCTTTTATGATGCTAGGAATCCCAAAGCCCAATCTGTCATGACACTATCACAACTTACCCTGTCATGTACTAACGACTCTGTTTTTCTCGAGCGTAACCTTAAGCAGGTTCCCCCTTACATACGCGAACGTGTCATTGCAACAATAAAACGTCCCAAAGTAGAATATATCTCAGCCATATATGAAAATCTGAACGTGCCTGCATCCTGCATAGTATTGATTCCTTGGAAAAAACGTGCTGTTCCCTTTATATATTCTATAAATTCACGTAACTACAGCGTCACAACGCTAAAACGTCGCGTAGAACTGACAGACCTGGCCGAACTCAACCAACTATCCCTCCTACCAGTGTTCCATAGAATTTACACCGCACATCACTTGACAACGATTTCTTTGAACCACTTGCCGTTATTCCGGCGAGAGCCACACATGCCCCATTCCTAGAAAAACCCGCCGCTGGTGTAATATTCCGGTAAAAAAATGACCGCCGCTGTCCTCCTACCATTCTGCTCCCGTAGTTGCCCATTTATTGACAGCAGACGGGAATTCTGTAATCTTTACAACTACACTGAAGCTTAGAGCAATGATAAATATTAGATAACTTCATATTAATACTAATAATTAAATCGAAGTATATTAGTCATATAATTGTTTTGGAGAAAGCATCCATAAAGCAAGACTTGACAGTTCCAGCAATGACTTTCAAGCTGGCTTCGCCGCAAGGTGTCTTTTTCTGGCCCAAAACAAAAATAGATGGAACACTAGCAATGAACATATTAGCTGTAAAAAAGGCTGCTACGTGTAGTCCCACACCTCCGCCACCATGGCGTTCAGGGCTGCACACGGCACAGTAGTGAAAAAGGAGCAAAGATTTGCGCAAGTTGAATCGCCTTTATTACAACAAGTCATTTAAGAAACGCCTTTATTCCAACCGGGCGCTTCACGAGGCGCTTTGTAACAAAGTCACAATTCAACAACAGATTTAGCTGAGGGAGTTTAGTGACCATGAGCGCACTTGCGGACTAGCACACTGTGAGAAGTGTTCAAAGAACAAGACGTCACACATTACTAAACACAAAAATGTCACCGGTGATGGGGGAACACCAGTACAATACGATGACGAAATATTGTTAGTGTAAAAAAATGCTGACATTATGACATGTCCACTGCTTAAAAAATAGGCAAAAAACACCATGGTAGTGCTACACCACTTACACAGCAAATCACAGGCACTGAATAAAAACCAGTGAAACATAATACTGCAATGCAACCCATATTAACAATCGCTTCTCTACAAACGCTTCTATACATGGTTGAGCACAACAAATACTCAGTTGTATAAATCGGCATGCACGCGTCAACACAGAAAGCTTGTATATGCATTGAAATAGGTATGTTTGTTCAACTACTTGTACATCTACAATGAATGCTTGCACATGTGAACTCTAAAAACTGTCACTGGGTCGGCTGTGCCGCAAGGAGCTGTATGAGTAGCGGCACTCTGCCTAAGCGGAAATGCGGCGAACAATGAGGAACAACACAAGATTTCGCTGAGGATTTAGACCTCGCTGTGGCATCGCAAAATGCAAACGGCATGTTTGCATTACCTAATCACCGGATGGAAAGTAACGGAATCTCGGGTATCTATCCGATGCAGTGTCTTGGCACCATTAACTGAAGCACCGCAAAGAAGGGAAAGACGGTGAGCTTTCTTGGACGGCTTGAAGGCGAAAATTTTGATCTGTCTGCACCAGTATCGGAATTTACTCGCCAAACCTAATGCAGGGCCAACACAAAATAAATACCCATGATGTGCCTATATACATCACAACCCATAATTGCTGAATCCGATTAATGTAATGTTGCTGTTTTTGTAGTGTTGTATAACCTTACTTTTTACAAATCGTTGTATATTTGGATGAACACTTTTGGTGATATTGTGCGTGTACGTGTAGTTTTGGTTATTGCATATTTTATTTTTTGTTTATGCTGCTACTTTCTTGTGCTGCTGTGTTTATTACCCCATGTACCCCTCTTCAATGTACTAGCTGCCGATATTGATTGACAGAAGTAAAACGAACGACATTCGAGCGTGCAACATGGCAGTGATCGAAAAAACGCTGGAAATAGGGGGTAGCTTATTAAACACAACATAGACGAAGCGAGCTATTGTGAAAGAAAAAAATGTACGCACTCAGATACGAGCAGGGGAACATTACGCACAACATGGACGAGATAATAAAAGTATTAGAACGATTCTACACCAAGCTATAGGCCAGCGAATTTAGGCCAAGGGAAACTGCCGAACGTACAAGCTTAGCTTGTGATGCCCCACTTGTGACTAAAGAGGAAGTTGGAAGAGCTCTTAACAGCATGAGAAGAGGAAAAGCTGCAGGCGACGACGGCATAACGGATATTTTAAAGGAGAAAGAAGATATTGTATTAGAAAAACTTGCTTCGCTATTTATCAGAATGCTTAAGAACTCTAAAAGTGCCCATAGCCCGGAAAAACACCAACATAATTCTGATTCACAAGAAGAAAGATCCCAATGACCTTACGAACTGCAGACCCATAAGACTACTCTCACTTGTACAAAAGCTGTTTACCAAGGTAATAGTTAACCCCATAAGTGACAGCCTGGATTCCCAACAACCCAGGGAGCAGGCTGAGTTTATTAAAGGATACTTAACCATGGATCACCTTCATGTCGTCAACCAAGTTATAGAAGAATCCGCAGAGTACAGTAAACCTCTTTACATGACATTTATATACTATAAAAAGTGTTTGGTACGGTGCTCACCACAGCAGTGATGGAAGCATTAAAAGACCAGAGAATAAAGGAGGCCTGCATAAGCCTACTAGACGACATACACTGCCCCCCGCTCATAGCCACTTCGTCGGGAAACATGAATAAGTTCGCTATGTTCGTTTTCTGTTGTATCTTGACATGAAATATATGCGTAAAAATGGTAATGTGAAGCGACGAAGACCAGCCCGTCACCGACGGAGAGGCGCACTCAGCAGGCCAGCTGGCGGTTCCAGATTTCGAAGACAATCCGGGCAGCCTCTAAGTCTTCTCTCCCGAAGCCTGGTATGGTCTTGACCTTCGCCAGCTCCTTTACGTGGCGGGACTCCTCGTGTCGCTTTCTGTTGCTGGCGCTGGTGAAGTTGTCATAGCAGAACCTACAGCCGTGTGGCCGCTCCCCTGTATGCACCAGCTCGTGCCTGCGTAAATTGCCGAACAAACTCAAGTGAATAAGGCAGGCGCCTCATACGTTGCCTCAGTACGAGGAGATAGCGATCCGACGTATCGGAACTAACACGTTTCCACATAGTTCCCGATTTCATAAAGTGACCCCTACCTCGCTTGCACCTCTATGCTAATGATGTGCAGCACTTGTCACACTGATGCACATCAGCTGGACCTGCACCGAAAGACCACACGGAATCCTCTTCAGCTTTGCCCCTAGTCTTTCGGAATTCTGTTTTAACCTGACCAGCTGAATAGCGATATGTATTTCCAAATAGGTTTATTTACCTCTTTCTTGCTTCGAATTCTTGGAGTAAAGATGTACGAGAAAGTATAGCACTTAAATGGTTTGTATCCCCGCACAAGGATAGATGGACAAAAGGACAATACTCCGTGCTGGTCATTACTCCGCGCAGTACATAATAAGCCTTTACCCCCATTTCCTCCTCTCCCACCTGTCCCTCATTTAACTATCTCGAAAATTATCGCGTTTCGAGAACCAGCGCATTGTCAGATGACTGACTGAACAGGCGAGAATTTGGACTTCGTGAAATCATCCTACCTTTTCCGAAGCGAGCGCCGATTGAACACCTTGCCGCAATAGCGGCAAGCGAAAGTTCCTCCGGGATGCACCGCCCTCCTATGTTGAAGGCAGTCAAATGCTGTCTTCAGGACCGTCCTACAGCAGACTTTGGGGGTCGGCAAGGGTGCGTGGATTTTCTCAAGGTGTCTGTTGACGTTGCCTTTCCGTTTGCTGCCGTAGTTGCACCCTGGATGCGGGCAACGGTGACGGTTGCCGTGTACTGTTCCAGTGGAGCCCTGCGTTGGACAAAGCCCCGTGTTTGAAATGACAACGTGTCTCTCAAGCTTGTGTTAGTAGTGCTTCAAAGCACTGCCGCATCCCGTTATTTGCTCGCAAAAGCAAGCCATAGCACCCCGTCACTCTTGTGTAACCTTTCAAGGTGGACCCACTTGTTCACAAATCTAAGGCATCGGACACAACACGACGCAAACACTTCTGCTAACTCTACAGAAAATATATCCCACTCCTCGCATCGCTCTTTTTGTCCGAAGCTCCCATGCTTCCCGTCAGCTGACCATGGTTCCCACGGTCAGCTGACGGGAAGCACGGGAAGTTAAATTTCTGCACCTCATTTCATAACTCATAATCAAACCCACAACTCATAACTCAAACTCATTTATATATTCATCCAAATTATCTAACCACTCTCCTGGCGCTCTTTGTCACAGTTGGCCTTGGGCCATTAACAAACAATCATCATCAGTTCACAGCGAAGCTGTTCCTGCGACCAGCCTGGTCCGTTTTCTAGCAAAAAACGCCAGCTTATCAGCTCCGGTGTTCTCCCGCAGCGGGTTCTTTATCTAGACCCAACCTTTAAGCAGTCCACCACATGATACAAGAGCACAATGCTCTCAGTTTCCTTCGCCAATATATATATTTACAAATGATAGTGAAGCCAGAAGATGTTGTCTCAGCTATCTGTCTCATGACTAACGCGAAAACGGAGGGGCGCTAGCAGACGTGGACGAAGGGAAAAACTAACGACGCGCATACTTACCATATGCTTTGTTTTTACCTTTTAAGCTTGCCCGCCCATCCATGATACCGTAGTTACTCGCGTAATAATCGCACTTTTTTTCAAGATATTTGATATAAATTTAGGGGTGCGTTCATTACGCGGGGTAAATTTTTTGCAAGACATTTTAACCAGTTATGGGTGAACATTTTTACGATAGTTTTCACGAACATAATACAACTGATGAATGGAAACATAATAAAAACACTGCACACCACCGCCAGCCGCTTTGCAAATTGACGCAAAATGCAGTGCTTTCATGAATTGCGGAACGCGCCGGTGCGAGTTTGCTGCGAGGTGACAACAGTTCGACTAATAAGTGGCCGCCACTGTTACAGTGCTGGATATCAAAACAGATATGGCGGCCGACTCAGCAACCTGGAAGCGTTTTTTTTCTTTCTTTTTGTTGTGAGTACATTATCTGCATTTAGTGAGAGTTTCTTCCTCATCAATATTGAACGCATCCTTGCCGATATCGCTAAAATCGGCAAGTCTACCTCAATAACGTATCCATGTCCTCTTCGAAAGGGAAGGAAACAGAGGTACGCACGACCATCATCGGCTAGACTTTTCACACATACGACATACTGCTGCGGCTAGTTCAGGGTGCGTTCATTACGCGGAAATAATAAAAAAATCGAACTTGGATGACATACTCTAGGTGCGTGATAATTACACGAGTGCGATCATAATGCGAGTAAATACGGTAATATCCAGCACATTCGCTTCTAGTCTGAACACTGCACTTTGTCGTTTTTTTACAGTGGGCAAGATTGTACGCCCATCGTAAAACATCCCTAGCTCTGGCCACAACGCGTGTTCAGAGTATTTACATTCCCCGATCCTCCTCAGCCTAATTGACGCTCAAGGGCTAAACGCAACCTGTACTACCCTCAATATAACGTCTATTGTATCAAAATATACAATCATTGCACCCCTACCTCCATATCACAGGGCACCACAAGAAATTCGTATAGCGCTCTTGAAGCTAGAAACATGAGTACATCCGGGTTCGATAAAGTGACGGAGGCCGCGGTGCACTGCTGGCGTCAAAGTTGTTGAGGATCACTTTCAGGTACACGTAATCTATGGTCTGCTTTCGCTGATGCTCTAGAGATTCACGCTCACATTTTACGGAGTAAGTCCTTGCAGTGCTGTAAATATTGCAGCGCAATTCAAGATGCAGCAACGTATTTGGGAAGTACCCAGCTTATCCTGTCACTGTGACTGGGTGTTTTAGGACAGACATGACACGCCCAGAAAATGCGGCCGAGCGTAAAGCGACGCCCGCTAGCGTACCTCAGAGGTGGAAGAGTCTTCCTCCGGTCCCGCAGCGGCGGGTCCATCCGCCACCGGTGGAGGGGGTGTTCCCGATCGGCTCCTCTTCGCCCCAGACGGCCCAGTGCTCGGGCTGCGGGCGCGACTCGTGGACGGCCGGGGTTTCCGTGCATCTACTGCCGGCGTGGCTCCCTCCTTCTTTTGGGGCTGGCAGCAAATGCAGGGGGACTTTTCCTGGGGAACCCTGGCGGACATTCTCCGTGTGCTGCGAGGTTCAGAACAGTCGCACACCTTAGCGATGTTGTATCTTCTGCGTACGGCCCGATGCCGATAAGCTATAGTTCGTGGTAGTGACGGATGTTATCGGCAACGGTAACAAGTTTAATCTGACACCAACAACTCCGACCTTGAACCTTATTGTCAACGCATGCTAACCATCTGTTTTGGGCGCTATTTGCCCTAGTTGGCCTTGCACCATTAAAATGCAGCCATCACCATCTGTTTTCAACACGTATTTTTTAACGGCGGAGCTGTTTAAACTTTCGTTCCGCCGTGGAGCGTTACCAGCAAACTCGGCTCAGCCGAGCGCTCGTGAGCGTCCTCTTCGTGAGGAGCGCCCGGCGTCGGCCAGCTCGACCTTCGAGAGCACTTTGCCCAGAGCTCGTCGCGTGATCTCTCGCGCGCTGTTCTCCTCGCCAGTTCACGTGCGCTCACGCCTGAAGTGGGGAGCACAGACACCGAGTTCGCGAAGCTAGTTGCCGCAAGTTCTAGCGCGTGCTAACGGGGTCCACTTTTGGAAAGCTGTGAAAGCATGCGGACAAAACGATCTGGGCCTGCCAGTCACGGAGAAGCTTCAGTGGCAAGTTTGGATATCTATGTGAGGTGGAACAGCCGGGTTTACGACGAAGGCAGAGGGGCCGCCAGCTTTGCTGTTTCTCCAGCCTTGCCCCACTATACTCGGTTACAACTCAAGAACGGCACCACCTCATGTAGTGTATCACTCCGCCAAAGCGCCGTACCCGTGACGTCAGTGCGCGCGCGTTTTGAAAGGGGTTTGCTATGGATGCGTGATATCGTCTGCCTTGTCTCACGCAGTTTGTTTGTCGTCACTGGAGTCGTTTATAAGCATATTAAGTTTAAAAAATCGCGAGAACGCCTCACGCCATGTTCAAAATATTCCCAGTAACGCCCTACTTGCACCGCGCGGAGAAACATCCGGCTACGGTGATAAGGCACAGCGGCAACTTCCGGTGAATCCAAATTCCGGGGAATCCAAAACAGCCAAGGTAACCAAAAAAGAGGCAAGGCAGATTGAAACGAATAAATGGAGGGAAAAAATGGAAGCTAAAACGTCGTTTGAGATGTACAGGGCTGAGAAGATGAACATCAGAAAGGAAAATTTCTACGATAATTCCCAGGGCAGTGCTTTGCTTTTTGAGGCTAGAGCAGGTTGCCTGCGAACTAAGAGTTTTGTGGGGAAGTATTCACAAAATGATGGGGTATGCGTGGTCTGCGGAAAAGAAACAGAAACTATGCGGCACATCGTGTTAGAATGTGAGGGTATCCATCCAAATCTACATGAAGGGAATATTGGGCTTTCAGAAGCCCTAGGATTTAAGGGTATCACAGAGGAAGTTACCTTCAAGGCTGTCGAGGGGACGAAAAGAAGATTAGAATGCTGGTGGACGAAAAGCAGAGAGGGGAATATTGCCTAGGACAGTTACCACCTGTAACAGAAAAAAAAAGTATTTTGTGCCTAATAAGCTTTTTGTGCCTGCCCTAAGCAGTGCTAGTATTGAACCAAAAGTGTAAAACATATGTATATTAGTCATTTTTGGTAAGATGACATGTCATCACCCCGATACAAAGGGGAAACCAATAGAAATCATCATCATCATCGGTGCCGTTCTTAAGTTGCCACCGAGTATAGTGCAATCTGCGCCCATTATTTTTGTTGAAAAAGCCAAGGCAGGGAAGAACGCAATGCGAAGTGTTGAGGAAGAGGAGAAAACCGCACCGGGACTAAGAAAATTAATGAGTGAATTAGCATTTCAACCACTCCTTCCTTCGTGCCCCAAAATTTAAAGAAGGTCGCAATTTTTAGTCTATCGGGAAGAAAATCAAGTGTCGGGTTTTGTTCCCGATAACTCAGGTGGCGCGCATGCAGTTTTTAGAGCGGGCACATTGTTCAAGATGGCCACTGGAAATCCCATTGGAGGAAATTGCTTGTATTTGTTTCCTAAATACGTACACAAGTTCCGCCGCAGTTTTGATGCTAAACACATTACACTACAATACTCGACCTTCCACCTTTGTGCAAATATTGTGTGTGAACGGAGAAGCAGCTTGCTGAGAAAAAAGACCGCCACTTATTGTCGCAACACCATATACACAAAAAGCACCTGTGTTGTGCGCGATCTCGCCTACGTCGGCGGACAGCGTGTGACCCTACACGGGATACCTGCACAGCGCAGCATTCTCGGTGACGAGAAAGCGGATGAGGCAGCTCGCAGAGGGTTACCAGTTGCGAAATGTTGGGGAAATTTTCGTTAAAAAGCACGAGGATGCATTAGAGAAGGAAGTTGCGTTAAGGAACGAAACCGCTTCCGGTATTTCTCTGAAACACGGCACCCACCCTGCCTCATATACACTCTGGCCTCAGAATGAGGCTGCCACAGTGAAGTCCACGTAGGGTTGCGACTGTTTACCATCGGTTGCATCTCAACGCAGCACTCACGATTGCCTACAGCCATCGCCTCAATCAAATTAGAAAAACTTGTTGTGACAACTGTGGGTCGCCGGGAACAGTTGAGTACATCTTGCTGGAGTGTCCGACATACAGACAGAAAACAAACCATCTCGCATAGAAGACCATGTTCCTCAACTGCGGATCTATATCTTTTAAAGCTCTTCTTGGACCCTGACCGTTGTAGCAGGTGTGGGGAGGGCCTATCTGTAACTCACATTCTAATTACATGCAAAGCACTTCACACAACAAGACGCAAACACTTCTCGCAACTATACAGACAACACATTCCACTACACCCAGCATTGTTTTTAGCGGATGATCCCATGATTCCTGTACAACGCACTTTTACGTTTCTTAATGAAATTAAATTTTTACGCCTCATTTCCTATCACGCATAGTTTTTAGACCTAATTTCATACCACGCGCAATCATCACCTCACCTTCTGCACCAGCCATCGTCATTGTCTTTAACTGATTTTAATTGTGTTTTGATTTTAATTGTGCTTTTTTTGAGCAATTTTAGAGTTTACATCTTCATCCGTAATACATAACCATTGTTTTGGCACTCTTTGCCTTATTTGGCCTTGGGCCATAAACATCCAACCATCATCATGAACCCTGACCGTCTCCATCAGCTCAGCGAAAGGTGTTAACTGCATTATTTGATTATTTGCACGAAACAGCGGCGTCGCAGAGATCATGTAGTATTTTATATGCTCATCCTGCGAGGCCCATACAAATTTTGTCACCCTCTCAAAGGTACAAGTTAACTTTTCTTTACTTCTTCCTGATTTTTTAGGGCTTTCTTCTCTTTCTCTCTCTCTCTCTCTCTCTCTCTCTCTCTCTCTCTCTCTCTCTCTCTCTCTCTCTCTCTCTCTCTCTCTCTCTCTCTCTCTCTCTCTCTCTCTCTCTCTCTCTCTCCCAAAATCCACACCCCCCAAAAACCACATAGTTAATCTTGTATTTAACACTATCATGTCTGTGTATGCGCAGAAGCATCAGCTGCTCCTCTGCTGGGTCCCAGGACACGCTGGGATCGCTGGAAACGAGTTGGCAGACGAGAGGGCAGCTGCTGCTGCACTCAGGAACACTGTAGACATAACAACCGTACCATATACAGACCTCAAGCCACACATAAGACAACACCTGCGTAGAACATGGCAAACACACTGGAGTGAACAGACAGACAACAAGTTACACGCTATAAAACCACGCTTGGGACCGTACACCACTGACACACGCAACAGACACACGGAAGTCGCCTTGGGTAGGCTGCGGATAGGGCACACCCATGCGACGCACTCGTATCTGCTGACGGGATCTTCTAGACCCCAGTGCAGCAGGTGCGGAGAGGCCCTATCCGTAGTGCACATACTAATCACATGCAAGGCACTTCACACAACACGACACAAACACTTCAGAGAACTCTACAGACAACATGTTCCCCTACATCCATCGTTTTTCCTAGGTGATGATGCCATTGTTTCAGTGAAACGTGTGTTTGAGTATTTGTCCAACGTCAAGTTTTTAAACCTCATTTCCTATCACGAATCATGAAATCTGGCCCTATACACCAGCCATGCTCATTGTCGTGTTGTGATTTTACTTTTGTTTTTGCTGATTTTACTTAGTGTTTAAGGTTTCACCCCTATCATCGACTATTGTTTTGGCGCTCTTTGCCCCAGTTGGCCTTGCGCCATAAACATCCAACGATCATCATCAGATCATTTAGTATTTAATATGCTCATCCTGCGAGGCCCATACAAATTTTGTCACCCTCTCAAAGGTACAAGTTAACTTTTCTTTACTTCTTCGTGATTTTTTAGGGCTTTGTCTTCTCTCTCCCTCTTCCTCTCTCTCTCTCTCTCTCTCTCTCTCTCTCTCTCTCTCTCTCTCTCTCTCTCTCTCTGCGAGAACAGCAAAACTCTCCAATGATAGTACTACGTCGGTAATAAGTTCCAAGAATAAGTTCCAAGAAGGCGAGCACGGAATTAAATAACGATTAGCCTTAGCACACGGGACGCTTGTTGTGTCAAAATGAGTGAGTCGTATTGAGTCTCACGTTTCGCAAGCTTCGAGTCAGGATTTTTGTTAGGGAGGGGCGAGGACAGGAGCTGCAGGCCCCCGTACCCCCCATAGAGTTTCTCAATATTACCTAGAGTGGAAACAGTCGCTGAAATCTCACGCCCCCATGGGAACTGTGGGTAGTGTGAGAATCGGACTGGCAGCCTAGTGGCAAGTGCAAAGTGCTATGAATTGGACTTGTCGGCTCTGAAGTGTTCGTTAGTTCTGTTTTCGGCATGCCACCTTCTGCATTCAATAACTGTAACAGACACGATGAAATAACAGCGTGATTAGCACTTAACGCATGTTGTCACGTTAGCGGGGAGCTTGTTAGGATTAACGGGTAACCACAGGCAGCGACGGCGGCAATCGACGCGAAAAACGTAACTCAATGGGTACAACAAACAGATATTGTGGGTGACGGCGACAAGCGAAAAAAGTAATACACTGCCGCCAATGCCCTCCGTCGTCGTCGCTCGTCGCTGCCGCTCGCTTGTGGGCTGCTTCTGGACGGCAAAAAGTGAGCGATGGCGGCGACCCCGGCGGCCTGTTTATAACCATTTCGCTTGTCCTCTATCCGTTTGTTGCACCCATTGCGTTAAGATTTTCGCGTCGCTCGCCGATGTTCGCTTCCTTCTTCTCCCCGACACCCCTCCCTTCCTTTCTGTCGTCCCCTCCGCCCAACTTGCCGCGCGGAGTACGCGGGCGTGTGAGACCTGCGTGCCCGCGGCATTTGCTGCGTTTATTGTTTTTTTTTTTTTTCGTTTGCTTTCATCACATTCCCGGGTAGGCAAGAGGCATGCGCGCCGGTTCCAGCAGCGGCTGTGTTGATTAGCTGGCATCATACATTCGCGGGTACTGCAAACGTACTGGGGCCCGTGAAGGCCGCGGATCTGTCAGTCCGCTCTGCTTACAAACCCCTGCGCGCTTGCCCCGCCGCTTGTGCTCGGGCCCGGGTTCGTCTTTTTTTTTTTCGCTTCATCATCAGGGGAGGTTGCGTGCTCTAAATGGCCATGAATGCCTATTTTTAAGCGTATTTCAATATCGGCGAACTATTTTGACACTACTCTGTCTCAAGTTTCTTTTTTGGACGCGGTTTGATCATTTCATGTTGATTAGCACTAATCAAGATTTTGGACCTCGAATTTTTTCACCTTGCAGCGTAAAAAATTTTGCTCCGCCAAAAATAGACAATACCTGTCGCAATATCTATTACCTAAAACAATGCCTATTATCACGCCTTTTGTGTTGCTGCAAGGTTGGAGACTGGTGGCTAACACGCTTTGGTCATTTCGCCGTAGTGTTGCGGGAGCGTGAACTCGTGCTAAGGGCAGCAGGTGAGCTCATAAAAAGCAAAGATCCAAAGAGGAAGGAGGGGGTAGATCAAGCGTCCCAATTTCTGGGAACACTGCCTCTTGCTAATCTCTTAATGCGCGTGTTGTCTCGTGACGGTTCCGCTTTCCTGGAACCGAGACCGGATGTCGCTGGGTGGGAAGGGAAAACTTCTGGGGGGGCGGGGACGTCAAGTAGTATCGGGAACAAAAAAAAACGGGGCCTTGTAGCGCACTGTATATGTACTAAAATATTGACAGCCCATAAAAATTTGGAGTCTGCTCATCGGGAAATATACCCAATTTTTTTGCACCCCCAAATAATTGATCAGTTTTTCGGTAGCGTGCGTTATGAGTTGTGCGCCAAGATTCCGAGTCACCAGATCCAACGCGTCAGTAGATACAACGAGTCATTACATCCATTCGTGGATCTACTGACTCGGTGGATCTAGTGACGCGTTGGATCTAGTGACTCGGTTGGATCTACTGACCCATTGGATCTAGTGACGCGTTGGATCTAATGACTCGGATGGATGTAACGACCCTTCAGATCTTATGACTCGTTGGATCTAGTGACTCGGTGAGGCGGGAGGAGAGGAGGGTAGTTAGGGCAGAAACTTGTTTCCCCCACCGCCTACCCTTCCCGCTTTACAGAATGAACAAAAGGGCGCCCCTCAGCTTACTGCTTGGGTAGCGGGTATGCTTTCTAGTGCTGCACGTCTTTATTCTTTTTCCACAGCTCGTGGTGAGTTCGTAAGTGCACACAACACTTTCAAAAGAAAGGGGAAAATACTTTCGAGACTAACCACGCTGCGAACACTCGGATATCAGTCAGGGAATAAGTAAAATGTAAGAACAAATAGAAAAGAGGGGCGCGGCGACCACTGCAGATTAGTCACGGGCAAGTGCGCCTGCTACCGTGACGTTCGTGTGAAAGGTACACGTGATGAGGCGTGCGGGGGGATCGCGAGACGTGGATATTTTGCGCACAGGTTCTCCGAAAGCCTGACTTTGAAGGGGGGGGGGGGGGGGGGGGGGGCGCCTTACTGTTCATTTTAATTTTAGTTCGCCGTGGCAGCCGCTAGGAGGACCGGTGCTGGAAAGGTCCATTTAACCTTATAACGCAGTAGTCTTGTCGGTTTTCTCTCTCATTATTGCATTTTCAGATATGATTATAGTTTTCACAACTAGGTTTTCGGTGTCCTAACTTTTTTCTGTCAGTTAAGTTACTTTAGTGGAAGGCGAAGCAGTGCCAGACTACAGTTCCTAGTATATTCTAGGCACTACAGCACTACGGGGCATTTTTCATCAAAACAATGCCTGTGGGCGTCGCTTTAGTGGAGGGTTTATGATGCCGTCGGACGGCATATAGACACAGCCTCATATAAATGCACTCGACTTCCTTGAAACGATTTTTCATGTAATTATTTGTTGAAAATCGTTCCTCGATGACGTTTTATTCTTTTTCTTTGGCATCTCCGATTGCATTGGGAAAAAAAAAAAAAACATGTATTGATCCTGCAGTAAAGTCTGCATGCAGACTTCAGACGTGGCCTACGTCGTCTTGACTCCAAGCTCGGCTGGAGCCCCGCTAGCCGCTTCCGGTCCGCCGGACTCCTGATCTATTTCTCTGAAGCAGGGGCTTCAAACGCGCTGCCTGCGGGCCACACGCGGCCCTCGGACCTTTTGATTCGAACCTATTTATTAGAAATGTCCTTGTTCGCAATTCTGCGTTATTTTAGGCCAGGGGATGGTTATGCGGCATTGCCAAAAACGACTGTTTAAGTGTTGAATATTTGGTGGAATAGTTGAACCTTTCGGAAGCTTCGCTTTAAAAGCGCAGAATGCCAAAACGAACAACATCAGCTGCGATGCGCACAGTTGGTAGCAAAATTCGAAAGCTTCGTATAAAAACTGACCATCAGTCCTGCTCAGCTGTTAGACAGTGACGCTGTTAGATAATAATGAAAACGATCTTACGAAAGGAGTTACAAAAGCGCTTTGAATTGCAAATTCGCAATACAGTGGACTCATATTAATACGGACTCCATGAGAACCGCAAAAACCTTCGAACTAACACAACTTTCAAATAAACAGAATACCGTCATGGTGGCTCAGTGGCAAAGGCGTTGTGCTGCTGAGCCCAAGGACGCGGGTTCGATTCCCGGCCGCGGCGGCCGCTTTTCCGATGGAAACTAAAACGCCGGTGTGTTCGAGATTTCGGCGCACGTTAAGGATTTCCGTGTGGTCTAATTTATTCCGGAGCCCTCCACTACGGCGCGCCTCGTCGCCTTCGTAGAGTTGGCGCGTTGAAACTCACAATCAATCAATCAATCAATCAATCAATCAATCAATCAATCAATCAATCAATCAATCAATCAATCAATCAATCAATCAATCAATCAATCAATCAATGAAACAGAAAGTACTATGAAAGCATTGCCATAACTACGCAACACGTCTTCCTTCATGATTTTGGTCGCAACCTTGACTTCCCTCGCCAATTCAAGCGCACGAAATTGTCCTGAGGGTTAAGACTCATCGCTAAAGTTTAAGCCTGAAGCGTCCAGCACGCAATCTGCTTACACGGAGTTGTGTGCAGCAAAGAACGTACAAGGAACGTAGGGATGCGTACGTTGGCGCGAGTTTCAACGCACCTGGCTGCGCGCGGCCCGAGTTGCCATGGCGCCGACGTAACACAGTGCACGGTGGTGCTTTGGCGCTGAAAATTTTTAATTTAATCGAGAAATGACGGCCACATGTATGTTTTTATTCAAAATACCTTCCAATTAATCGACATGATTAGTTTTGGCTTCGAATTATCCGGCAATTTTTCCATTGAATTGCACGTATAATTGCCGAGACCAGCTAAAACATCACTTCAAGTAAACCAAAAATTCTAATTAGGCTTCTTTTAATTATTGACAGTAGATTTTATCTTGTTTGCGAGCGTATTGACCGGACGTAGTTCGAACGAGTCCAAGGAACACAATACGATTGTCATGTGCGATTTAAGCTATTTCTCAGTTCAATATAGTATTTTAATTTGAAATGGCTGCAGTTTTATTCAAACAGACAAACATGAGGTTGCCTGTTTTACGTTGTTTTCGAGGCGCTAATTAAATGTCTCAGGAGCAGCGGCTTTATGTTCGTTCTATCAAAACTGCTACTGGGAAATTGCCCGTGATATCGCCTAAGCTAAAACTACCCACGATCATGTAGCCGCCTCAGAAGTCAGACTTCATTTATATGTTTCGGGGTCTCCTAACCAAAACAAGAGTTAAAGCCATTTTCTGTAACCATTCTCATCCCGTAGACGTTCACATGCTTACAACAAAAGAGAATTCCTCAACGCTTACCATTTCACTGTGGACCACCTAATTACGACAAATAAATAACTCGCCGTGGTGAAATATCTGTCAGGCGGCACCATAATTTTACCTGAGATTTCTACGCTGGATTTAAAGCTACAGCAGTTTCTCGAATAAGTTGGGGCTTTGTCGCAAAGCGTAATCTGCTGAACGATCCTGCTGACCTAATAGGGCAAAGTAGAAATGCACACAAGCGAGCGACTTACAGCTGCATTGTTAAAAAAATAACTTGATTGCCACCTACTCGCAAAAAATGGTGTATAACAAATAGTTGAATAAAGGAAGACCAGGTGCATCTTTCCGGCTTACCGCAATTTTTCCAGGTGTGATTACTATAAAGTTGTTGAGCGCAGTCCAATGACTTTTCGCACAGCCAATGATGGGGAAAAGCTTGCTTGATGCGCAGTTTCAAGTTTATAACTTTGTTCTCCAAGGCTTTGTGACCTTTGAAATATCCCTTTGAAGTGTATGAGTAGTACATTTTGATATTTAATGACACGCAAACTATTCCGATTTTCGAATCCAAGTCTACTGCTTGGTCAGTGCGAAATATCACTTTTTCTTGTGAATTAACTAGGTTCCCGTCCAGTTATATTTTTCAGCAGGAAAGAAGGGGAGGAATATATACTAACAGAGGGATTGTTCGTTGATATTCCGTCTTGCACGCCAACTGGAAGTTGGGGTGGCTTTGCGCTTTCCGGCGGACTTCTCGTTGTCAAAGAAAAATGAGGGATATGAAGACGAAGTTTGCACTATGACAACAAAATTTATGCAAGCATATTTACATTTGTGCAAGATAGTAAAACAGGGGAAAGCATCCGTATTGACGACCTGGGAACAAATCCCATTTTCCGCGAATCCGACAGTGCAGAGCACCGTACACGAAAATACCGGAATATTCGTCCACTCGCGGGGAAGGATTCTTCACCTTCATCCTCACATCTCTTATCCCTCGGTCGCCCACGTCGTCCGCTTCGGCGCTTTCTTGGAGAACTGTGCATTTAGCTCCTGAATGGGTTGCTTAGCTTATTTAGTGACGCTAGGTTGCCTTGGCTAGCGGCCGCTGCAGCGTGTATTAATTTAAGCGACACGAATGGTAGTGGGGGCCCGATCCAAGTGCAAGAGTTCTAGGCGAGCTCTCGCGGAAGCCGGCGCCATGCACGCCCCTTCCCCCGTTCCCATGTTCCGAGAGAAATTCGTGGAGGGACAGGTGGCTGACCCTTAGGGCGAACGTCCATCGGGATTCAGAATCCAAAATTTGGGGTACAAAAAAAATAGAATAACACATTCATTCTGGGAATATTTTTACAAGGCCTTTTCGGTGCATGAACACACGACTCCACACACAGTTAAGCACCTGTACGTTCCAGTGCAGGTTGATTGCGGTACAAACCGGTGATCCAGGAACTGATGATAAGAGAAAAAAAACATAGTGAACAGTTTCAATCAATTTCAAATTTTTTTGTCATTAATATTTTCTTTATCCCGGCATAATCATAAGTGCAGTGAATTTCCTCGAAAGATTTCTTCACAAATTGTGTATTAAAAAGGGTTTCTCAATCGCGTGGTATTGATTTCTCTTTGGGCAGTATCTCAAAGGTTTATTTTTCTAGAAACGGCGTCTGTTCTCTTCTTGTAATATTTACGCGTAATTATGAATCCGCAGTTTTTTTTAACGATTTTAATTGTAGTTATTTATTAAGGATCGTTCCTCAATCCTCTTTCATTTAATTACCTTTCCTGTAAATGTTCTTTGAATAGCAGCGCTAACGACTGAAACGAATTACTGAAATTGCGAATTTGTGACGACTTAGTTATGCCGCCTGTTTATTTTTAATTGTGAAATGTATGCATATCTAATTCACGGTTGAGACCTAATTGTGGCCTTTACAAAATCAGTACCACTTCAATGGTGAAAAAATCTTGCAGTGAATTCGTTCTTGTTTTCACACTTAGGCATTTAGAGAGTGCAAGTAGTTCATCAACCGGTTATTCGTGGATGCTAGTAAACAAAAACAAACCGATGAACACAACGACCACCCAATCCCGAGAAATGCAAGCACGCGCGGTTCCTCCTTTTGGATGTAATGGCTCGTTGGATCTAGTGACGCGTTGGATCTAGGTACTCGGATGGATCTCTTGACTCGTTGGATCTTCTGACTCGGGCATCACGTGACGTTGTGGATTTCCTGACTCGTTGGATCTAATGACCCGTTGGATCTCGTGACCATAAGCGGTGCGCCAGCACGTGTTTGCACTTTCAGACGCTTTCCCCTCGGCAGTTCTAATGGCTCACGGAGATGGCACTCATTCTCCGGCACTCCTCTCAAGCCACAGCACTGCTTCAGACCGCGCCCTCGGTGTCGCCCTCCGTCACGCTGCCCCCCCCCCCCCCCTCCATCCCCCCATGTTTCTGTTGTGCTTTCTTTTCGAAGAAGAGATCAAGCTGCAGGGCATCAGTTCTGACCGTACTGCCTCGGCTGTACTTTTCAACTGACACGGTGATAGCGTCCCCTGGCACCCGCAGAGCCATTAGCACGTGCACATGAATGCCTCGCCCAGTTTTCTTCCACTGTCGCTGCCACGCTGGCATGACTTTGACAATGCTAACACGTGCTGGAGCATAACGCACAATAATGTATGTGTTAACATTAAGAGGCTAACGCACTCACTCTACCGAAAAACTAATCTTATACCTGAGCGTGACAAAAATTTTGTGGACATTCCGCGATGAACACATTCCGTTTCTTGGGGCTGTCAGAAAACGGCGAACTCGCTCTCGTGCAGTGGTGGAATAATTTTTTCTCAGGAGGATTTTGAACTCCTATTTTTTACACACACACTCGTTCGATGCCCGTCACCAATTGTCCTGCTACGAATTGGCCCTTTCGATGAACGGTCCGTACGCCCATTAGCGCTGTGCGAATGGGCAACGTTTGCACAACGTTTAGTCGAAGAACCAACGCACACAAGCGAAAAAACACGACATGGAGTGAAATTACTTTGAAAAAGCTGATGAATTCTTTATAAAGGTGATGAGAAATAAATGGAGCGGCCAAGAGACTATTCCGGCGGGATATTGGTCGCGCGAAAAATAGTATTCGTGAGTGTTTGTGAGGCCGAACAATGGGGCAAATCTTAAAACGGTGGTATATTGCCATACAGGTGGCGATGAGAAGGTAAGATAAGTCGATGGGTCCAGGCGCAACTTGCGCCTCCAAGTGCAGTAAAATTGCGTTAATTCGGACTTCATGGAACGCAAAGAACGTCTGATTTAACCGAGTGTCCGAATTATCGCGAGTGCGGCCATAACAACTGAGAGATGCTTTCAACATCACCACAGGGTTAATTTTTTTTTTAAATTAGTAATGGCCGTTTGCCGACGCAATGACACAAAAGACACATACCCGGTCGCCGCGGAGTACACTCTACCGTGGTTTTCGCCTATTTTTGTTGCCACAGCGATGGGCATTCTGCCATTCACTTGTTGTGAACGTACGCCATGCATTCTTTTTTTGGGGTGCGTGCGTGCGTGCGTGCGCGTTTCCGAGATGTACACGAGCGCGTACAAACCCCATTCCGATATCGAAGATTTAATGCGCGCCTTTGACTGCTGCAGCGAATCTGAATGGACCTTTCTCCAGTAGCGATCTGCGCATGCGCGGGCTGCCGGTCCGCCATTCTTGGCAGGCGCTTCCGGCAAAATAAACAAAAGCGCGCCCCTCGGTTTCCTGCTTAGGGAGCGGCTATAATCTGCACGTTTTCTTTTTTTTTCTCTCTCTTTGGACTCCTCGTGATGGGTTCGTATGTGCATACAATAATGGCTTTCTAAGAAAAGGGGCGAAAACGCTTGAGACTGACCACGCTGCCAGCACATGGCTGCCAGTGAGGGGGTTACGAAAATGAAAAAAAAAAAAGGGGGGGGGGCAGGGGGGGGGGGGCGCTTCGAACACGGCAGATTAGTGAAGAGAACGTTCGCCTGCTACTGTGCCATTTATGTGAAAGGTGCGGGTGACGGGTCAGTGCGAGAGGGGCTGCAGGACCAGGATATTTTGTGCACGAGTTCTCCGAAAGCCAAACTTTCTTGGGGGTGCGCCTTACTGCGGCCGAGTCTGTCCAAAATTAATGAGAGCTTTCACCCATAGAACAATGCAGAATATGGACGGGACAGGATGCAGAGTCGTAGTTAACCGAAATTGCAAATTAACGGGGGCCAAAATACGGGCTTTTCCTATCGGCAACGAATCGAAACCTGTAGCCTTGATTTCAGCGTTGGAATTTTTTTGTCCTGTATGAGTAATCGACAGTAGCAGGGGTGAAGGGGGAGGCAATATAGATATTATTGTAAGCGGAGCAGCTTGCCTTCGAATTAACTCAAATTGGTTAGTAGGTCTTTTTTTTTTTCTTTGCATGCAGGTTCCGGCCCACGGAAGCGTAATGAAGGCGCGACCTGGTCTGAGCGCTATAAGCCAACAATTTTATGCTAAGAACTGTGCATCATTTTGAAAAGCGATCAGTCGTCTGCAAGTGGGCGAGTATTTACATCCTGGTCAATACGCGTTGTTCCTTGATTAATATAAATGTGGAAGTAACTGCCCCAGTGCATTTCATTGGGGGACGCTGGAAATGACAGGGCAGGAATCAGAGTAACATTGAAAAATTGTCCTCGTGAATTTCATTTGCAGTTTGTTAAGAACGACTTTTTCGCCGACGTGAATTCATTGAAGTCTTCATTTTGTTTTTCGGAGTTAGAGTTCAGGTGGCGTCAAAATGCATATGGACTGTTTTTTAACATGTGCGAGAATAATTAAGTGTTCGTATCAGAAGTTTTCCGGTGACGGCTGGACTCGTCTCCGTCCACGCCTCACAGAACGCAAGCGAAAACTAGTGCATGAAATCCCACTCATCAGTTGAGTCCGTTGAGGTTCGTCGTGGCAATTTAAGTCGCTGCACTGCGCAGGTTTTTGTGGCGTTCACAAATGATTCCCCTAAATACTGTCCGCAAACTAGATTTTGTTGCGAGCAACCTCAAGTGTAGTTCCAATTGCAGTATAACGGATGCTCATGGTAAAAGAAACTTAGTTAATAGCTACTAGACTTAATAGAGTTCTGGTTAATTAATACAGTTAGTTAATAGCGAATCAATTAGGTAATAGAGCTCTGAACCGTCAATGTGGCACGGTAACATAAATAACAATCTCAAACCACACCCGAAAGAGAAACTTGGGACAAAGTAGTGTTCACATAGACACCGCTATGAAAATAGGCATTTATGGCCATTTAGAGAACGCAACCTCCCCTGGAGATGAAGCGAAAAAAAAAAAAAAGACGAACCCGGGCCCGAGCACAAGCGGCGGGGCAAGCGCGCAGGGGTTTGTAAGCAGAGCGGACTGACAGATCCGCGGCCTTTACGGGCCCCAATAGGTTTGTAGTACCCGGGAATGTATGATTCCAGCTAATCAACACAGCCGCTGCTGGAACCGGCGCGCCTGCCCCTTGCGTGCCCGGTAATGTGATGAAAGCAAACCCCCAAAAATATAAAATAAACACAGCGAATGCTGCACGCACGCAGGCCTCAAACGCCCGCGTATTCAGCTCGGCGAGTCGGGCGGAGAGGAATCGGCAGCGACGGTACGACAGAAATGGAGAGGGATGGATGTCGGGGGAGAAGGAGGGAGCGAACGAAGAGGGAAAAAGAAAAAGCTTCTGTGTATCAGGCGAAGGTGGTGGTGGTGAAACTCATTTGTTAGCCGAAGAGCAACATCGATGAGTGGGGTCCTCAGTCCAGGACTCCAATGGCGGGAGAGCTTACTATTGGCAATTCGGGGAACCATACGGCACAGATACTGCGTGGAAAGAATATATCCAGACAGGGCTCGCCCAAAACCCGCCCCATACCTTCTCAGAAAACGAACAAGTGATCATAGGCCACTTGTAGGCAAGCTAAAAACTTCGCTCCAGCACCAAAAACTAAACCGGAATGACCGCAATCTAAGAAACTGCCCTAAATGCGGTACATTGATGACAGCAGGACGCATGATCTGGACGTACGGCATTTACCGAAATCTTCGAGATCACATTCTGCTTTCTCTACGGCCACTCGGGCCTCAGCATTACGGCGAGGGCTTTGACCCCACAGATCGCAAGCGTCGCGAGGTGCACCTTTGTCGCCACGGAACGAACCACCCAGCAAATTTCTTGGCCTCTGATTTCTCCCAGCCTCACCTCTCGCCCTCTTCAACCCAAATCCTTTTCCACCGAATCGCGTAAACGGAGAAGCACTGGTAGAACAAAGTTTTAAACAAACAAACAAGCAAATGTAACAGGGCTCATAAAATGCCGAAAACACGAGCAAAGAGAAACAGAGGAGCGTTACTTTTGAAGCATGCCAACAGATGAGGGCTGTTTGAAGCATGCAAAGGAGACAAATTAGAAAACGAAGAAGAAAGTTCGCCGAATAGGAGGCGTCGAAACCTTGCATCGCGCTTCGACTGCTGCCAACAAAATGTTTACTTCACGACTGTTGGCACTGACGTACGCAACGAGGCAAGTGAGCTTCACTGCAGTACTAACAACTTCATTGCGCGTACGGGTGGCAAAATGAAACACAATTGAAACACACTTTATAGCTCACAAACATTTCTAGCAGCTTCTGCAGGTAAAACGTAAATATATCACCCAGTTATAAAGTGCAACCATGTTTCTTAAATGATTCGGAACAAAGAAAGTAATTTCACGTCTATAACAATATCGATTTTTGTGCCCTATGATCATATTTTTGTGCCCGCGCTCTCCCGAACACTGGTAGCGAGAGTTTCTCCATTTGCACTACGAATCGAGTGCAAATGGAGAAAACAGCTTTGCTTTTAACTGCTAGCACATAAAGTTTAGTAGCGGTCCAGAAACTCGCTACCACCTAACGAGGAAATATAAGGGGTAGACAATCTCTTACTGAGCTCTGCGCGGTAAAATTTTCTTGGTATGCAAGGACGACGTGCGACAGCGTAACAGAATCAGTCTCGAATTGCGAATCAGGGTAGCGACGAACATCGGTAAAACAGAGGAGCAGAAATGCCGCCTCACTAAGAAAGTTAATATTCTGCTCGGAACAGGTACTCTCAGCTCAAAGAATTGGCCTCGCATCTCGAAACTAGTATGAGTTAATTGCAGGAAGACTTACCGGGAACGTCACTGGAGCAATCGGCTGTTCGTCCCTGGATCGCCGAGTCACTGCGCCGAGGTGCTGTGGGTTCTTCGGCCAAAGAACTCGGAAGACTCGAGGCACAGCGAGGGCGAGATTCGACGTCTCGAACGAGAACGCAGCACAACTCAAGAAACACAAGTTGCCTAGCAGTTGTCCGCGCAGAGAAGAGAGAATGTTTTCGCTTTCTCAATGCTCATTGCTGTGTTTTGTTGGCTCCGCCTCTTCTGTTATTCGAATTAGGTATCAAGGCGGAGCAGGAAGAACTGTCCACTAAGAGAAAGAGACGTCGGTGACGTCGGAAGCAACATAGGTGCCCTCCTGGAAACCACAGCCGTGAACTCCGCCGAACTATCTTCAACCTGGCGAACATGCATGTGCTGGCGGGTGACAGGTGGTCATCGCATGGTAGAGTCGTTTGGCTGCAGAAGTCTTCTTTACCGCGAAAATAAATTCCTAGATGTCCCTGCATGAACCGCACCTTAACTCTCCCCTTCGTTGAAAAGCCGGTAAGACCGATAACGAGGGGAGCTCGTCCTCCACCCCCCTTCCGGCACTTTGTTAAAGCTAGGAGACATGATGTCAAAAAAAAAAAAAAAGAAAAACACTGAGAGGGAAAGAAAGGGAGGGCAGCTGATAATAAGTGCGTGCACGGTGCAGGTCACAAGGAGCTGGAAGACACCGGAATGCGTTGACTCATTTCTGGACACGGGTCAACTGCTTCCTCAGGGGGTCACGAATTGGTCGGCTAAAATATATGGAGGCGCAGGAAAAATCGGGTGCTAAGATGCGACATATGGAGCGGTCTTTTAAATATGTTAAAACGTCGGGAATCTCAATTTTAATTCCCTTTTTCAGTAGCCTGAATTTTTTTTAGGGAAAAATGTTTCATTTGCATGAATTAGGACCAATTAAATGCTGGAAGTGGTAATAAAAAATTAACTCTTCGTTCCACATCTGCGTGTAGCTTACGGGAGCGATATTTAGGAAGCTAACTCCGCTTATACGGCATACTGAAAGTTTTAATACTGACCGACAAAAGAAAAAAAATAAAGCAACGACCGCAATGCATGTCTTTTTACATGGACTACTAGTGATGGTGCCGTCAAGTGCCGGTTATTTATTGAACATTGGACGGCGTTTTTCCCGCGTTGCGTTTTTCTTTTTTTGTGCAGTTTGTCGTTTGGCCTTTCGTTGCTGTTCTGATTCCCGTCGCATTTCTCCCGTGAGATTATTCTCTGGAACTCGTTTCATACTTTAGCTATCTGAGAGCGACCGACATGTGTTGGTTCCTATTTTACGAAATTTTCAGCTATACTGCTAAAGCGTCGCTTTCCGCAACCCCCCCCCCCCCCCTCCAACGCACTCACGCAGGCGCGCACACGCGGGCATACACGCACGCTCGCACTCTACGCCAGATAATTGTCAGATAATTATCAGATAATTCGAAAGAACACAAATGTGTAAGATCGTGAAGATTTGCTTGCACGGCGCCTAAAAACAAATAACGTCGGACTTCATATAGACTAGTGTTTCGAGCAAACGTCGTTGCAGGCCTAAGTGAAAACAGAATCTTCAAGAAATGAAACGTGGACGCCTTGTCAGTATTTCGAGGGAAGCAGCTAGGCTTTCATCACCGCGCTGTCAATTCAGAATCACCATAATACGCCTCAGAAATCTGCAAAACTTATAAGGACCACGATTACACACGTGCCTAATCGACGCAAAACTGGTGCTGTCATTTTAAATAGTTACGAACGTTCGGGCGCGAAAAATTCCGAGCGAGCAATGACAAATAAGTCATCGTTGACTCTACTCTAAAGATATTAAAGCAGCAAAGCACGCGACATAGAGGCGACCCAGAATTTAGGTTAAATTTTTCAGCATATGTTATTTCTCATGAGTGTTGACGGCGCTTTCTTGCAAAAAAAAAAAAAAATCTACGCACACACCTTTATCTTGAGTTGACCTATCATGAAACTGGTGCTGATTTATAGCTCCGAATGCGTATACAAATGATTAGACGTATAAGCTCGAGGTATAAGTCTACTCAAGAAGCATGGCCAAGTGATGAGACGTATAAACTTGAGATCGACATCATGTTTTGAACGGCGTGCGACTTTGGTGGTGACCGCGCGCGATTAGCATACACACCAGGACATTCCTTGGCGTCGCGCTAAGAAACACTTCGCGCTTCGAAGACACATGAAGCTTCGGGAGTTTTCTTCGCAGACATGAGAAATACACAAAATCCTAGCCAGATTAACTTCGCATAAAAGCTATAGTAGGATGGGATATTTACAGAACGCAGTTTGGTCGAGCACCGGTTCATCGTACCATCGGACTCGGGACCTCCATTTCTGACTCCCGAGAAGAAGCGCCAAAAGGAAAAGCGTAGGCTTGAGTCTCCCGACAAGGCCCAACCGGGAACGAGCCCACTCGTCACCGGAAAATTCGGCACAGGGCCAACTCGTCACACCGGCCTTTTGGTACAGTGCCATTTCGAGATAGCAACTCTCGTGCAAGGCGCCTTTTCGCCGCATGGATTTCGTTACACCGCGGCCGGGTGAAGAAAAGCCCACAATCTCTGACCGGAAATTGGCGTTGAAAGCTGGTCTGAGGCTGGTTTCTACAATGGTAAATTCGTTTCGGCTGTTTAGGAGGGCGTGTGGAGTTCTGTGTTACCAGCATTTTTTTTTTTTTTTGGGGGGGGGGGGGAGGGGGGGAGGGGGGGGAGAGCTGTTTTTTTTTTTTTTTTTTTTGAGGGGGAATGGGGCGAGGGTCGTGGAGAGGTCAGCACGACCTGCACTTCTTCAAGTGTGGATCGTCAGGGGTGTTGAGGTGGTGAACGTCCGTATTTTCGCACGTATAACCTGTCGTTGCATACAACCCGCACCCCCACTTTCAGTGTGCGAATAAAAAATAAATAAAAATGGCGAAGCTTCCACTAACTCGCGCAAGGTTTCAACCATAGCTAAGCTGGAGGATTTCTATGTAAACACAGATACGAAAAATAGCTCATCGGTGACTCCATAGACGCAACACAGAATTAAGGTGAAATTTGTCACCATATTTTATTTCTCGTGAGTGTTGATAGCGCTCTCTTGCAAAAAAAAAAAGAACATCTACGCACACACCTTTATCTTGAGTTTACCTATCATGAAAATGATGCTGATTTATAGCTGTTCAACTCAGAATGCGTATACAAATGATGAGACGTATAAGCTCGAGGTACAAGTCTACTCAAGAAGCATGTCCAAGTGATGAGACGTATAAACTTGAGATCGACATCATGTTTTGAACGGCGTGCGACTTTGGTGGTGACCGCGCGCGATTAGCATACACACCAGGACATTCCTTGGCGTCGCGCTATGAAACACTTCGCGCTTCAAAGACACATGAACCTTCGGGAGTTTTCTTCGCAGACATGACAGATACGGGTACGTGACAGTTCATCGAACGCCGTTTCATCGAACGGACGTGGCCCGTTTTATCGAATACTGTTCGGGAGGTGCCGTCGCGATTAGTAATTAGTATTGCTTCTAGAAAAGTTCAAGCTCTCTCGTAATAAAGTGCATGAAGCTTGAAGGCGTTGTAATTTAGCGTCGTGTAAGAAAAACTTGTACTTTTCAAGCACGAGTCTTTGTGACTGCCACTGTCCTGATTATAGGCAACATGTAATGAGTTGAAGTTGCTCCGGGTGATGGTGCGTTTTGTGTCGTGTTTATTGAAGTTAGTTATTATTGCCTCTGTTTAGGTTTTCTGGTACTGTATTTATACAAAGTAATTGATCGTACAAATCATCAGAAGGCACAGATTACAGGACACACTAAAAATTTATTGACCCACTGCTATAAATAAAAAAAGCTTTTATTTATTTATTTATTTATTTATTTATTTATTTATTTATTTATTTATTTATTTATTTATTTATTTATTTATTACGCCAGGAAGTAAGGAAGATACGAGCTGCATATGTAACTGCAATGTACAATGACATAAAAACGTACGAAAACGCAGTAACTCTTTTTATTGATGGTCATTTGCCCTCAAAAAATACTTCGCTGGCATAATGGGTACTGAAAGCGCAAATTAGACACGGACAACGAAAGGGGACAACAGGACGAGCGCTAAACTACCAACAAAATGTATTTGGAAAAAACTACAATATGTACATGCCACGCTTTCCACTTGCATACCACCACACATGCGCAGAGACACTTATAATCGCCTGAGATAACAGAGTTCTTTTTGAGAACGGGATACAGAAGGTGTGCTCACGCATTGAGACTGAAACCTATCTATTTTTTTAGCTTCTATAATTTCTCTTGCTAATCTATCTTTATTCTTGCCGATTATGATGCATTTGTCGAAGAGCGGTTCGCAGTGCAGTTTGTGGTGACACGTTTCAACAGTGATGCGCTAACCATCCGCCACTCCCGCAGCCGGCCTCACTCGAAAACCGTCCAAAGTACGCGGTTATACCTTACCTCCACAATATTTCCCACAACTTGAAGAAAATTGCCGGACGTGCCAATATTAGAGTGGTTTTTTCTTCCCCAGAAAAACTTGGCAAGTTATGCATAATGAGCAATCCCTGTGGTCAACGCTCTAGCCGTTGCGGTATAAAACGTAAATTTAAGCGCACAACATGCACAGAAAACGTGGTACATGAAATTCCCCTTTCTTGCGGCAAACGTTGCATTGGGCAGACTGGCCGCTGTGTTAATGACCGGCTTCGCGAGCACTCTGGCAATGTCAAAAACGGGAGTGGCGGATGGTTAGCGCATCACTGTTCTACGTGCACTGCGAACCGCTCTTCGACAAATGCATCATAATCGGCAAGAATAAAGATAGATTAACAACAGAAATTATAGAAGCTGAAAAAATAGATAGGTTGCAGTCTCAATGCGTGAGCACACCCTCTGTATCCCTTTCTCAAAAAGAACTCTGTTATCTCAGGCGATTATAAGTGTCTCTGCGCATGTGTGGTGGTATGCAAGTGGAAAGCGTGGCATGTATATATTGTGGTTTTTTCCAAATACATTTTGTTGGT
Source organism: Haemaphysalis longicornis (assembly GCF_048455015.1). Classification (NCBI taxonomy): domain Eukaryota; kingdom Metazoa; phylum Arthropoda; class Arachnida; order Ixodida; family Ixodidae; genus Haemaphysalis; species Haemaphysalis longicornis. Next base: position 35,901,469 of record NW_027526422.1, on the reverse strand, counting down.
AGTTTAGCGCTCGTCCTGTTGTCCCCTTTCTTTGTCCGTGTCTAATTTGCGCTTTCAGTTCCCACTATGCATCACCAACAGGCCCAAACCATGACCCTTTTGCTGGCATGTGTCTCCGGTGGTTCGAGATGCGCTCGAGGGCCTCTTTTTGGCTATCACCGCCTTCCTCTGCTGAAGCGGCCACTGGATACCCAAAAGTGCTTACAGCTGGTCGTCTGTAGTTTTTTGTTCCTGTTGCAGGCGGCGGTGGAACCGTCCAACGCCGGAATGTAAAATTCCAACAACTTTCGAAAACCTACGGTGCCAACGTATTTCCTCCTGGTAACCGTTGTTCTGCTAAGGGCTGAACGAACCAGAAGGGAGGCCCAACCGAAGTGGCGCGCGGATCGCCAGTCCACCGGGCAGCGCGGCCAGCTCTGTGGCTTTCCTACGACGTAATCTTATCCGAACCAGCATACCAGCTCGGAGACGGCTGGCGGAAACACCTTCAGCTCGTCAAACGCCTGCTAGCCAGCAAGATTTCACCAATACGCGCGGTAACCGTAGTCTGTTGACACTTAGTCGAATTCTTTGGTGTGGCAGGGCTGTCAAACCGCAGTCGGACGGAGGCCGAAAAAACGGCGTCGCTTGCTGAGGCTGAGACACTTACGTAGGTTCCAGTATATAGCGAACTCATGAAAACTTAGCTACATGTCAAAGTGTTTGCTCCCATGCTTCAAAAAAACAAATAAACGATTTCTTACGTATTAAAATGGTCATACCAAAACGATCAGCATGAAGATAAAAGCGCGCAAAAAATAGCAATCTCATTTGTTGTTGTCCATGCGCCCTCTGCTCTGTTGTGTATGACCCAATTCGATGAAATGTCCTCGATGAAACGTCCTTCTACCAAACGGCGTTCGATGAAACGGTGTTCGATGAAATGGCTTCTATGAAGTGGCGTTCGATGTAACGGGGTTCGATGAACTCTCTGCAACCCACAGATACACAAAATGGGCGCGACTGGGGAGAGCAAATTCGTCACGGTGGGGTGGATTAGTTCCACGCGGCCTGCCTTCGCCATGCCCGCTCTTTCCCTCCGCTGAGGGGCGACCTCCTCGCACTCCCCGGGCCGCGCGCGCATGCGCAGTCCGGTCCCGCTACCCGCTAACCTTAGCGTAGCGTACGGGAGCCGCTACATAAACGCTAGTAGGCTGGGGCATTTACAGAACGCAGTTTGGTCGAACGCCGGTTTGTCGTACCATCGGACTCGGGACCTCCATTTCTGACTCCCGAGAACGGAACGCCAAAAAGAAAAGCGTAGGCTTGAGTCTCCCGACAAGGCCCAACCACGTACAGCGTACTTTCGGCCTTTTCACGCGCCGACGTCTTCCCGGGTCGACGCGCGTCGCCAAAAATGCATGGCGACGCGATGTTTCCAGTCCTTTTCGTGGTTTGGGGTCATTCCTTTCAGTAGAAAAGAATCAATTTCTTTTAAACTTACGGTAATCGGTTTCCTTGAGACAAATTTCAAGCTATTTCTGTTCTCAAGCGCTAATTCATTTGCGGTTTGTTTGGCTTTCATCTGGGGGGGGGGAGTGGGAGGAGGAGGGGGGGGGGGGGGGTGTTGGTGATAACCTTTTGTGAGCTAAATAAGGGAGCTCTGGCTACATCTCTTGCACTCTTAGCATAATGTATATCGTCTGCAAGATCGGTGCCTGACTAGCGAGCATTATCACCGCCAGAATTCTAGCGGCGCATTGCATTCGTGGCTACCGTGGCTTGCGTAGAGGAGACCGGATATGTGCGATATCTTTTCTTGACTCAAATAAAAGAAGCTGTGATTACATCGTTTGTAGTACTAGCATAATTGTCCTCGGCTCGAAGATCGGTGCGTAAGAAACAAGTGTTACCACTGCTCAAATCTCTCAAATACGACCAAAGCACACCCTACAATATTCGTGGACGCCTCGGTTAGTATACCGAATTATTGGCCGCCGCCTCACATCCTGGCGCGGTCGAGCGTTTTTTTTTTTTTTTTTTTTTTTTTTTAGAGTGGTTGGGTGCTAAGCTTCTGTCTTAAAAGTGCATGGTTCGAACCCTGGAAAACTCTAGGTGTTCTTTTTGTTCTTTTTGTTGTTTCGCGGTTAGGGTATCATCAGCGTTTTTTTTTTTTTTTTTGTAAGGTAAGGAAAGTGTTCCAAAGTATCTTGCCGTTTAACCTACAAATGACGTTCGACGCTAGCCTCAGTATCAAGGCAGCGCCTAAATTTGTTTTGCTTATGCTTTGAATTAATGATGCTGCAGTCGGTACATACCGTGACGGTCAAATCAAGTAGCAAGTTGCGCGAAGTGCGTCTTCGTTTATCATCCTATCTTATTTTTGTTCAGATTTGACGGTGATGACTTGAAATACATTTCGCAGAATTCCAATAATTGCCCGCAAACATACATACTTAGCAATGAAAGACGGCCACGTATTTTTTTGGTAAAGCTAGAGTCTTAATAACTGCAGTCCAAAAATCGATAACAACTGCTCATAAACGACTTCAACACGATGGCATGGTTAATATAAAGGTGTCCAGCAACGCACGCCGACGCAGTGGCTGGCGCGCAACTTCGCCGGTCTCATGCGGTTACTCGCCCCCTCCTGCGTGTCCGCGCATTGCGGCCGAACGACGCCGACGCTCGCGCGACGCGTGATATCGCGTCCATGTGGTTAGGACTATATGCTCAGGAGCAGAGAGAAAAAGAGGTTGGGTGTGTGGGAAAGAGCGCTACCCTGTCGGAAAACCCCGCGATTTCCAGCATAAAGGACAGCGATGAAATACGCCGGAAAGAACGGAATACACTGGAAAACGCCGAGCCGGACGACATCAACGCGGGGAGGTTGTTGGAAAGCATCGAATAACACGGGAACGTTGCCTCTGGAGACTGACTGGGATTCAGATAGGGCGAATGGGACAGTACGTTCTCCCGGCGACGCTGCTTGGCTGGACACAGCAATGCCGCGCCGGTTACGTGGTCGACTGGTTGTAATCCAGCGCCGCGATCGACGCAGATGCTCCGAAACGTGGTGTTTGCGGTCCGTGAGGTGCCGCAAAATCCCACTTTTTTAGCGTGCGCTTCGCGGAAACAATGCTCCGTCCGAGCGACGATCATATCGTTCAATTGCATTGCAAGCGTCTGTCGTAATGAAAGTTTGTTGTATTGCTGCCATTATCATTCCGGTCGTGTTTGAAAAAACCTTCGCTACACATTTGCAGTTAAGAACGCAACTCATCACAAATTACGGTAATGTTGGAACATCTAAGCGCAGACGGCTAACCAAACTAATGGATAAATAAAGCACTTCACAAATTCCTGGGGTTGTTTGAGTGAATTGCAATTGCATATATTTAGGGTTGTTCGTTTTCGGGTAAAACCCGATTTTACCCGATTCTTGCACCCCGAACAAGTTTCAGGAGAATCGGGTTAAACCCGATTTCTCCCCGAATAAACCTCCCTGTAGCGATCTGCACAATCGTGAGTTGCTGCTAACTCGTGTTGATGCTCTTCCCCTTCTCTTCTCACCACTACCTGTCTCCTTTGTCACCCCTTTCTCCTCTCTAATCTTTACATCCCCTCCTCCTCCCCCCCCCGTATGCAGGTGAGCCCACATTTGGGCTCAATAGTATCCCCAGTGCACTTCCTTTCCTTTTCACCCGAACCACTTTCTCTCTCTTGACGGTCTGCCGTTCTCTCCTTCAAACAAACACAAAATTTCGGGTAGTATACTGTATTTGCTATAATACACTGGTGTCTGTCCCAATTACCAGCTTGAAACACCAAATTTAACGTGTTATACTTAAAAAGCCCGTGATACGTTTTGATAAGCTCAGTGTAAGTTCTGATAAGTACAACCGTATATTTAACCCGAAAAAACCCGAAGTAAGGAATGGTTTCGCAAAAAAACCGATTTTTCCCCGAATATCAGTTTGAAAAATACCGCCCGATTTTTACCCCCCGAATTTGAAAAAATATAAAACCCGAAAACGAACAACCCTACATGATATATTGTACCGTGGACAACCTTTGATGAAAGAATCAGGCAATAAGGGTAGCCCGTAGGCAAAACGGACGCATAAAGGGCAAGCAAGACTTGCTTTTTGAGGACATGGTGTAATTATTCCAGTTCACATTCTGACATGTATTTCGGGGTGTCCTTGAGAGCCTCCATTGTTTCAATCTGCGTGCTGTTGTTTTATTTTTTTTAGCGAGCAATTTGTTTATTTTAACGCGAACCATGTGTCCAATCAAGCCTAAATAGTTAAAATAAGATTTTAAAACCAGCTAACCAGTTGCCGCTACATGTGTGAAAAAAAGAAATGGTGCCAGTGAACCGGTTGCATTACCAAGATGTGTTAAAAAAATAAATGTAGAAAGAAAGAAAACGCACGCCTTCGCTCTAGCCCGGCCCTTCGGAAGAAGTTCGGGGAAGCATCGTCACCCCTGAAGGCATGTCGCGCGACAGCACTCGCGGGGTGGGGCGACCACAATACGAAGAAATGGGAAGGGTACGGAGGGGTCGCGTTAACAAGTTCTCGTGATCGGCCGGTTCCCTCCTTACCCTTCTTTTGTTCCCTCCTACTTATCGTCTTTCTGTCAAAATTTGGTGGTGGCTGCGTGGCCGAGTGTGTCGTTCACATTTAACATCGGCGCTTTGCCTAGCTGAAGTTACGCGTAACTTTTCGAAAAAACGTGCATCTTGTGTCTCCGCGAAGTATCAGCAGCAACATTTGAAGCTTCGGAAGCTGTGGTAAAAGCAAGATCAGTGGTCCGGATTTCAAGCATCTCGAAGTGAGGCCTCCTCTAGCGATGACTAACCGTGGTGCTTGGGATTATTGGCACATTGATGCGAGTGAATACGACGAATTTCGCAGGCAGTGTGATTTCGAATACGTGCGATGTGCTTCGACAATCGACTGAACTTGCAATGACCCCTGCCTGAATTCGGCAGGTATCGTGCGTGCATACTCTTCGAGATAGTGCAGCACCACAGAGACTTGCGCTTTTCGCCACAGGATACCCTTCCACGTTTTGCTGTGCGAAAGCATTGTCAACGGATCAAGGTTCACCAAGGCAAGCATTCCAGCTAAAGATTGACTTTCCATTTTAATTATCTCACGTTCTCTCGCGTTTTGCTGTTTAAAAAAATCAGGTTTAAGAAATATTTGTTTGCTTGTGTTTTAATGGTCCTAACTAATATAAGGAACGAATTTTCGAACGGATATTGTTTATGCTCGTTTAATAGTCTTTTTTTCTATCCGGGAGAATAAATTTGCTTTCATGAACAGATTGAGCGTCATTGACGGAACGCGATGATGGGACGCGATTTGGCCCTGCTTCAGAAGCACGGCCAAATCAGCTGAAAAGTGCCCAAATGAGTCTAGCTAAATTTTGTAGCGCTACTTAGGTGTCCCTGAAGGAAGGACTTCTGTATTTCTTGTTAACAGCTACGCGGGTCTGTAATTACATGGCTATTAAAGAAAAAAAGGCCCACCGCGAGCATCGACCACGCTATTCGCTGGAGACCGCGTGGTCTCCGGCGTGTTCCAGCGTTACGTTCCAGCGGCTGCCGGATCCACGAGTTTGCAGTGTGCGTGTGCACGAGTTTCCGCGACTGCACATGCATCAGGGATGTGCAATCTGCGTAACATCAAACTTTTGTATTGCATGCATGAATGTACCACTTGTTGCATTGCCTTTTGGTACAGCTTTCTGAAATCGGTTATTCACTGAAAACAATTTTAAGTGCGAATGCACTTCTTAAGCGACCCTGAATCACGCGTCCACCGCCGTCCGTCCGTCCGCACCACATACCCACTTAGGGCGATTGGCCAAGAAAATCTCCAAATACAAACTTGGTGTGGCCCACATTGTTCGTACAGAAATGGCTGAAGTAGTCCGAGAGGAAGGCTATTTATGATGAAGTATCATGGTTTTCCTGGAAGAAATATTTCCCTGTGGTTAGGCAGCAAGCATGATCAGGACCTGACGCTGCGGGTGTAATGTGGAGTGAATCACGCGTCCACCGCCATCCGTCCGTCCGCCCCACATACCCACTTAGGGCGATTGGCCAAGAAGAGTTTTTAAGTGCGAAAGCGACGCCACCACATACCCACTTAGGGCGATTGGCCAAGAAGAGTTCCTTCGCATCACCCGTGCATTCGCACTTCCCCATGCTCCCCTTCGGGGAAATGCGGGTGAATTTTTTAAGCTTGTTCCAGAAAGGCAAGAATTCCTCCAAATGCTTATGTTTGTTGGTCATATTTTTATTGAAATTGTTAAGCATAGCCTACATACTTCAGGTACTTAATAGAAAAATACATCAAGGGAAGTAAATTTCTTATGCAAAACAAGTTGAAATTCGAGACATGACATGATTTACTACGAAAACAGACATGACAGGATTTACTACAGACTACAGAACAGGATTTACTACAGACTACAGGACAGGATTTACTACAGACTACAGGACAGGGTTTACTACAGACTACAGAATGTCCCATTCCCTCACAGGATCATTCTGTCGTATTTTTCTGTTGTGTTTGTCGACTGGGGGTGGTTACAAGCACGCAATTCGTACGGGCCCATAAACAACGCGCGCCGCCTAAAGCGCTCGCTAGAATTCGTCTTTGTACCGAAACACCCGTGTCCCGAAACACCCGTGTCCCGAAACGCCCGTACACCGAAAAGACCGTACCGAAACGCCCTGTACCGAAACGTCCTGTACCGAAAAGACCGGAGCCGCTTGGAGTACGGATGCGCTAGAAGAATTTTGCCAATTGAAACTGCGTAGGAACATGACTGCATCTAACTTTCCAATACAAATATGCCTGGTTACTGTAGCCACTAAAAAGTTAATTAATCCATTTTAGTTAATCAAGTCTCCGCCATCAATAATTACCTCCTGTTTATGTGTCCCCCTGGGCGCATAACCCCCCTATAGAGGTGGTCTTCGCGTAAATGTAAGCGCCTATTTCTGAAAAAACCTGTCGACTTAACTTTGATCACCCTGTATAATGATGTCATAAATAGACATCTATGTCCGGGTGATTAAAATATTAATCTTCAAATTTTGACAAACTACTAAAAAACAGCAACAAAAAACAGTGCTATCGAGATTCGAACTCGGGGTCGCGTTGTCGCTACGCAGAAGCGGAACCACTACACCACGGAGACCAAATGATTCTGAGCGATTAAATTGAGTGCCACAAGCACTTGGATGTGGCTTCAAACATGCTCCAGGTGTCACTTGGCTGTGCGGACTATCGAAACGCTTATGCGCTCCCGGCGGTGAACAGGAGCCTGCTAACGGAAAGAGAGTAGGGTGCTGTGAGCGGGACGAACTTCTGAGGGTGCTGTTGAGGGGCTGGTCACGTGGTCATGGGCGCGGCCGCAAAGATTAACGGAAAGTTCGCGTGCACATCAACAGGAGGTGCACCTAGGCCTTCGCTTTTGCATTCTTAGAAAATTCTAAGCACCCTTAGAAATTGTTTCTTTCGAAGGAGTTGAGGCAAAATACCTTAATACTTACCGGCGGGAAACAATTGGGTACTATGTCGTAATTGAATTAACTGAAATTACAGCAGAAGATATATAGGCTTGCAGACAAAAATATTATTTTAAATATATGATCCATATTATTTTTATTTTCGAGATACAAACGTGCTTTTTATACCATTCACATGAACCTGTTGTTTCAACCCTTGCACGCAGGGGGAGGAGGAGGCGTTGTTGCATAGCATTGCCTCTGCTCTGAGGCCGTTTTATGCTAAAGTGAACACATAAATAGATACTGGTGTGCAACAACGTCGCTCAAACGCCCTGCTGATTTCGCAATTTTATATGCGTCAAAAATGTAGTGTTTGTGCCCAAAAGATCACAGCATTGTGTCAACAAGTTCTCCTGAAGTACACTTTTCAAAAGAACAAAAAGCAGGGATGAGGTCGACAAAGTGTCATCCCTGCCAGAGGTAGCGGCAGGGCAGAATTAAAGAGAAATGCGAGATGCAGGTCAAGAAAATTTAATCAAATCACTAGAGTAGGCGAGATTGCGCATGCCGTCACCCCGATTCAAAGGGGAGACCAAAAATCATCATCATAATCATCATCATCAGGTTGCCCGAGGGAGCCAGGAACCACGTGGCATATCGTAACTGAGTGCAAAGGTATCCGACCAGTCCTCACTGAGGGGGGCATCCGTGGCACCTTCCCGAAGCCCTCCGCTTTGAGCTGCGCCAAAAAAATCCAACCATCATCGTCATCATTATAATCATCGCCATCATCATCATTATAATCATCTTTGAGCTAATGGAAAAGGGAACTGGAGAGCAGTAGAGGTTATAGTAAAATGACCGGAATGTTGGTGGTAAAAAAGCAGAGAAGCCAGGAAGGACTGCGAACAAGGTAAGCCGAACAAATGTACCATAAAGGTTGTTTTTTTTTTGAATGCGAGGTAAATGTTCACCGGCGAGGGGCCCGTGCAACACCAACCACGCCGTCACAAACGGAAAGTCGCTAACCACCACCACCACCACCATTATCATTATCAGTGCCGGGCAAGAGTACCAGCAGGGAGGGGAACGGGATGTCGCTTAGCGGAACTCCATGTGTGAAGAAGGCCATAGAGGTTCACACTGAAATATACTAGAGGGAAATCTGGCGCTAGTGTTTCGGCGAGCCGCGCTTCAGCGAGCGTGCCCCCGTGTACCACGGAGAAACTCTTTTTTTTTTTAAATGCAGAGCATTTTAGTAACTCACGATGTCACCCGCGTTGGCGTCCGTGGTCCGCATCACTACGTAGTCCGCACCCTACACTATATAAAGAAATAATACCTTCCGGCGCCAGGTTTCGATCCCACGACTCTGCGGGCGGAGCGCAAGGTACACGGCACTTTACCGACTGCTCCACGGAGCCGACACAGAATGGAAGGTTACGCACGCGCCTTATATCCTTGACTCATTCAACCGTCGGCCACAGGTGCGCATTCTCCCCCGCGTCCTCCTCGCCTTCTCTCCGCTCGCAACACCCTCTCTCGCCGCGTTCGGTTCGCGTTCATGTGATGGCGCGATTTCGACGCTATAACACTCTCTCGCGAAGGGCATTGGATTGGATTCAATTGGATTGGCTTGGCTTGGATTGGCTTGGCTTGGATTTGGATTGGGTTGGATTAAAGCGGATTGTGTTGGATTGTGTTGCGTCATAGCCGCGCCACGTTGCGTCGTAGCCTCTCCACGTTGCGTAATAGCCGCGGCAGGGGGTTCACGGCATGTTTCACGTTTCACCATCGACTTCATCGACAATGTCTACGCTGGAAGACAACAATTACAACAACAACAACCAATACGTAATCCATAAGACTGGCAGGCACGCCCCCCGCGGAAATGCTCTGCATTTGATCGTGCCCCTCGCAAGGGGGATGTTTTGATTTTTTTGTGTTTGCTTTTCCTCCCGCACGTGCCGGCGTTACACTGCCACTTTTTTTTTATTGTAAAAACCAACCTAACGAGCGTTCCGAACTAAATGAACACGGGCGCTGCCGGTTAATTACGTATATTTTGCATCAAATGGACCTGCAGTTTTCTTTGCGCTAAACAACAGGGAGATGTATAACAAGCGCCAGCGGTTCACGAGTTTCGAACGCCTACGACTACATAAACCGCTTGGCTTTCGAAGCCTCCAGGTTACGCGTATCCACGCACCCACCTCTTCGGGATACGTGGCGTCCTGGCACTGCCCGTTCCCGTTGTTCATGGCACTGTTACACCCACCCCACATGATGTGGCGGAGAGTAGCTAGTTCACGTTCGCACACACTGCACTTGGCGTCCACGAACATGTCGGGGCACACGTGCCGGGCCAGAGCCGGCGTCAGCACGCACTCAGTCTGCAACTGTCGGAGCTTCACTGCCTCCGCGCGCGAGAGTTCTCGGTGCGGGGGTGGGAAGACTCTCCTGACTTCTCTGTAAGCCGTCAGGATCTCACCGTAGTCGGTGAGGGGTTCGAAGGCTTCTTCTCGGTCTACTGGGTGCGTGGATACGCTCCGAAGACCCGAAGAGGCAAAGAAGGGCTATCCAGCGGCTCGAGGAGGCTTTGGCGAAGCAACGGAGAAAGGGAACCGACTCCCCGGCCAACGGGTGCGGAGGAACTCGAGTATCTGTCGCCTAGCTGAAGTACAACATCCTCGAGGTCTAGGCCCTAGGACTATTGGACTTTAATAGCCGTAGTCTTTAGACAGGGAACATCCGCGCCCTGCGAGGCCGGGGACTTCCCACACGCCGGATGTGTAAATAAATGTTATTTCTCTCTCTCTCTCCAGGTTACGCGGCGACGACAGCCGCTACGATGGAAAGCCTTGTGGCTCTACTTGGGTGCAGCGAGCGAGCTACGACAAGGCGAGCCCCTGAAGTGCTCTGCACTTAAAAAAAGCGGCCAGAAGTGATTTGCCGCTCTCACAACTCCGGCACTCCGGCCGTACCTACGCTGCCCACGTTTCAGTGCAGGTAAATTGCATGCAGCACTTCGTAGCATGATGGCGACAAAGCAGCGGCAAGCCTGGCTGAAATGCAGGGAAGTGGACTCGAGTTCGTCGTTATGATGGTGAGTGTTCAGAATGCGATTCCCGGAGTTCGAATCAGCGGGTGGGCACTAGAATGAATGGAAATCGCTCCACACTGCGCGGGCAGAACACAAAGAAGCCACATCTGGTTTCGTTATCTCGAATTAGGGGCTACTACACGTTTGTGGGGCCCACACCAGCGACCGCGTCACAAAAACCTGAAACGGCATGCGCCGGAGCACTGCAGGGATGGCGTTTCGGCGCCCGCTGCGAAAGCGAAATAAGCTGTCACGGCAGCGTAGAGCGCGCGATATGCTGATATTTTGTTTAGTTGTTTTTTCATATCTAGTAAATGTGGTTTTATTTACATGTGCAACACATTGTAACCATTCTGGGCCGACTTCTTCGAGGAGCGATGGAAACCAGGGGATCCCAGTTCAAAATAACCGTTCTGGATACCACCCCGTTCGAATTATCGGGAGTTTCCCCCATTAAAATATACAGGGCAGTGCCGGGACCAGGGCGTTAGTTGGAATTAACCCCAAGTTAGAATTAACCGAGCTCGAATTAACGAGCTTTCACTGTATTAGGTGATCACATTGGCAGTCTGATGCAAGAAGTATCATCATCTGGGGTTTCCTTTCAGCCCCGCACTGAGAGCCTCCTCCATATGGAGGCTACACACGTATGATCAGCCGTACACATGTACAGGGGTTTCCCCAGGCATCGAATCAAGGGGGGGTGTCTCAATGGCTCTGGGGGGGGGGGGGGGGGTTCATGAACTAGAAAAGCTGTTTTTTATCCCACTAGTTAAATAATAGACGTCTGTTAACCAAACGCTCATCCCCGTGACGTACGTTTTCCATTTCCTATATATATATATATATATATACACCTGAGAGGCGGTGCTTTCTATTCAATCTAAAAAAATACAAATTTAGAGAAATTCATTTTTTACCAGGAAAGGTCCGCCATTTTTCAACGTATAAGGACATTTGCGAACTTGTTACCAGGGCCAGGGACGAAATTTGAGTTCTTGAAACAATGTTTAGGTAGTACACGAATTATGCAGCACTTATAAATCAGGCACCGATTGTACGCTCCCGATTTATTAAAACGCCAGGATTAGCTTCCGTAGCGCTTCGCCTCGCCAAATTGCCCATTTTAAATGTACATGCTGAAAGAGCTTCTGCAAAGATTACGGTTGTAAACAAAGACGGGCAGCCCGCGCATGCGCAGATCGATACTGAAAAAGGTCCATACAAGGACTGACAAGAGTGAAATTTGGGGATTCAAGGGGGGGTGTCCAGAAAAACTAGGGGGGGTCTACACACCCCCTAGGGGGGGTGTAGGGAAATCACTGCACATGTATGATCAGATCACTCTGCATTCAGGGAACATTTTTATGTTCCGGACATTTACCTGAACGAAAAAAATTCACGCATCTCCACGAAGTGAATCATGACGAATGGGCGAAGCACTGGGGATCGTTCTTACCGTAAATCACCCGTGGCATTGCCGACTCGCGCATGTAAATGAGTGAAAACGCGTGTGTACAGTGTATACAATTCCAATGCAATCCAATCCGATACAATTCAATTTAATCCAATCCAATCCAATTCCATCTAAATCCAATTCAATCCAATGCTCCTCGCGCATGCGCAACACTGTGTACATGGACGCCAAGGGACAAGCCGCGGACAAAGCGAGGTCGTAAGGTGCTTCGCCCCTAATATGAATGCGATTCATTGATTGATCCACTTTTATGTGCCAGATTTATCACTTGCCCATTGGTCAGGAGCCCTTGGTCCCTGGCGGCTGTCGGGGCGACCTGGACGAGCCGGGGCTGTAAACTCGGGTCGGAGCTGAGTAGCGTGGCCTCTCATTGCTCATTTGTACCCATGTTGACTAAAGGCTCTCCTGCCTTATTGTTTTGCGGGTCACTTCCGCGGAGAGGGCAGGACGATACGTGATGTAGGTCAGTCCTGTACCCGCAACCCTTGCATTTATCCGAATAGAGCCCTGGGTTGCATCGGCTGTAAGTCACTGGATTGGAAACAATCGCTTTGCAGCCGCCGCCACGCCAGCGACTGCCATTTACTCAGTGTCCTGTCTGGGGCTGCTGGGTGTCCTGCCCTTTGTAGCCTATAGTGCTCATTTATATCCCTGTAGTACACTAGCCTGTCTCCGCCCGATCATCGTATCGAGTTAGCGCCTGCGTTAGTAAATTACACATCGGCTCGGTCAACGAAACCTCGAGCCGCGTCGTGCGCACACTCGATCCCGGCCACGACAGAGTGGATCGGTGCCCGTATCAGTTGTATCTTGCCGCCTCGTTCTTCTATTCGCGAGCGAGATTTTAGAATTTGAAATACCTCTAATGACATGCATCCCCTCGCGAAGTATAGTATCATTTTGGTCTTGGGGATGCGATCATTGCTAGGACAATTGCCGCCTCCTTGCCAACCTCCGGTTCCGTCGTACGGACCAAGCCAGAGGTGATGCAATCGCCCGGTCGATTTACTATCGCTAATAACGTCGCGACTGGTATATTTGGCGTCGTACACGTACAGCCTCCCAAAGTTTTAATAATATAGCGGGAGCGACGACCGATCGGCATGCCAGCGCCTGATCACGGAGTTCACTAGCGAAATAGGCGAGAGTACGCGCACGCGCATAGGGCTATCTGCTGTATGACTCGTCTGCTGCGCTGTTTCCTCGAGAGGGGTACACCCCCTGCCGCAGCATCTGAATGACTTTGTTCGCGAGAAACCGTGGTTATTCGAAAAGCACGCGCATATCAAATGCGTTTTTGTTTTTTCTTTCGGATCACTCGCCCCGCACGGCGTGAGGAATGCCACTGTAAAGATAAAAAAAAGTGGCAGTGTAACGCCGGCACGTGCGGGAGGAAAAGCAAACACAAAAAAATCAAAACATCCCCCTCGCGAGGGGCACGATCAAATGCAGAGCATTTCCGCGGGGGGCGTGCCTGCCAGTCTTATGGATTACGTATTGGTTGTTGTTGTTGTAATTGTTGTCTTCCAGCGTAGACATTGTCGATGAAGTCGATGGTGAAACGTGAAACATGCCGTGAACCCCCTGCCGCGGCTATTACGCAACGTGGAGAGGCTACGACGCAACGTGGCGCGGCTATGACGCAACACAATCCAACACAATCCACTTTAATCCAACCCAATCCAAGCCAAGCCAATCCAATCGAATCCAATCCAATGCCCTTCGCGAGAGAGTGTTAAGGCGCAACCACATGCGACGTTTTGGTCGCGTTTGGAGACCGTCCGCGGCGACGCGCGTTCAGCGCGCGCCACCAAATACACAGCAGCGCGCTCGGAGCGCCGGTGTCTGCGCATCCCAGATTTTCGGTCCGTTTTCGGCGTCTGCGCCGGATGTTGCTGTCCTCAATTTCCGGTCCCCCTCCGCACACAACATGGCGGCTCTTTATTTGGCGGCTCTTTAGCACTTTATTTAATAGAACATCAATTTAACGTGTTTTGTTTGTTGAAGTTTTGATTATTCTTCAGTTTATTAAGAATGACTTAAACAGAACGATGCTGCCTTTACCAAAGTAAGTCTGGCAACTTGGATCGGAGAAGCGCTCTTCGCGCGTCTCATGTGGTTGCTCGCCCTCTCCAACGCCCGTTCCGCGTCGGCGCCAGGCGCCGCAGACGGTTGCAAGACGCGGCCAAAACGTTGCATGTGGTTGCGCCTTTATAGCGCCGAAATCGCGCCACCACATGAACGCGAACCGAACGCGGCGAGAGAGGGTGTTGCGAGCGGAGAGAAGGCGAGGAGGACGCGGGGGAGAGGGCGCACCTGTGGCCGACGGTTGAATGAGTCAAGGATATAAGGCGCGTGCGTAACCTTCCATTCTGTGTCGGCTCCGTGGAGCAGTCGGTAAAGTGCCGTGTACCTTGCCTTCCGCCCGCAGAGTCGTGGGATCGAAACCTGGCGCCGGAAGGTATTATTTCTTTATATAGTGTAGGGTGCGGACTACGTAGTGATGCGGACTACGGACGCCAACGCGGGTGACATCGGGAGTTACTAAAATGATCTGCATTTAATAAAAGTAGAACAGGGTCGGCTTTATGGCCGGAATGGTTTAGGCGGCTAGGCGATATAATACGATAAATAACATATCTGATAAAAATAAAAACTTGTGCCCCACGCTGATTAGCTACCCTTGGCGGTAGCGAAACGGCCTTGCAAGATAAGAAAAAGGGGGGGTGTGTTGCCCTCAGAAAAACAGCAGAGCAGACGACGCTCCCACAATAGGCGAGGGTGCGTGTGCGCGCACCCTCGCCTATTTTGCCGGTGAATACCGTGATAAGGCGCTGACATGCCGATCGGTCGTCGCTCCCGGGAGGCTGAACATCACGCCCTCGTACTTCGCGAATCTTTTGTGCAGAGCCCTGGCTCTGGCCTGTCGTCGCTCCTCGTGATGTACCGGATTCATGCCTTTAGGGAGGGGTGGGATATGTATGTGGGTCCCTATCTCCACTGGTATTTGGACTTTCATGCCTTGCGCCCCTCTGTGGCCTATGTTAAGAAAATCTGGAATCTGCCTTTTTGTCTGACTCTTAGAAAGACGTCCTTTTTGTGCGGTTCGCTGGGCTTCTATGAGTTCCATGAGGGAGTTATGGAGGCTGAGCACTCCGAAGCGTTCGTTCGGGCTTGTTTGTTGTGCGTTCCCTTTATCATAGCATTCTCGTTTTCATCCCGCTTTAGGTTGACATAAGGGGTAACGTTTGGGATCCTATTTAAGGCGAAAGCTTGCACCAATCTCATTAGGTTATGCTCTCTCATCCGTAGTGCGTGTTATCGATGCGCGACATGAGCCGCATTGTTTGAAGGACGCTTTTCCAGCGTGCGTATGTTTGTTGGGTCCATTGGCCTGAATTATGAGCTCCAGAACCGAAGTGAATGCGATACGGAGCTTTTTCTGAAACGTTTCATTGTTAGTTGGAATGGCTCTCCAAGAAGCTCAGAAGTTGTCTCAGGCTGCGAAAAAAACGAACAGTAATACTGTAAAATAATGTTTAAAATTGTTGATAAATAGCAAAGCGGAGCTATAAAAAGATTCACTTCTCAGGGATACTTTAGAAGCTTCATGCAAGAGGTACCAGAAAACAAAAACATTGAACTTTTTTGTTGATTTTCATTTCAGAAGCAAAAGGAAGCCACGTGACGAGCCAAGCCAAGTAGGAGAAGAACGCTTCAAGCTGCTATAGCAGCGCCTACGGCGGCACGCGGTTGCAACGACAGATTTGTCTAACGTCTATTAGTATGAAACTTCATGGCGGGGGAGAGGGGAGTTGGAGGGATATACGTCTAGAGATGGCAAATTATTGCGAACATGAATTGGCTACAGAGGAAACCACTTTAGATTTTTTTGTTGCTGTAGCTTCACGTCAGGCACGGCCCACGTGGGGGATTGGCGAAGAAACGGGATAGCTTTTTAGGCTAAGCGCGCCCGTTCCATGAGTGGAAGCTACGCGACGCCCCAGTTGGGCGTCACCATAAGTCCAAATTAAATAAAATGTCGGGTGTGAACAAGTAAACCGGAACGGGACAATATTACATGGATGAGTGACCATGCGGGTAGATAATATTAGCGGCGCAGCAAGCAGGCGGGCCATCATCTTCGTCGTCCTCGCGCGGCGCCAGCCCGTGCCCTGACCCGGGGCAGGTAGTCGGGGCACGCGCGGCGCCGATTCGGACCCCCCGTGCTGCAGGACGCCGCCGGAGCCCCTCTTCCCGTGGCCTCGGAGCTTGTCTCTGCCGTGCCGGAGGCGCCCACGTCCTCCCGAGGCATCGGTAAGTCGCCCGTATCGGGCCCGTGTCGCTCCCATGCTGAGTCAGAACGCGTTGCTGTTTGGCGCCAGTGGCGTACAAGAGCAGGACAGCGAATCGGCTAGCTTGTGTAGTACGTACCGTTATGTACACACCGGGAGCCGTTGCTGCATTGACCGAAGTCGTTTTCGCTCTGACCCGACGACAGAGTACGGTTGTTTCCGCGGCAACAAAAGGAGCCGTAGCGAGTTTAGCTATTTACACATGGCGGAACATTACGTGATTACAGCGCTCACTTGAAACGGGAGTAAAATCAAAACGAGAACGCGTGTGTGGCGGGATAGTTAAACTCGAATAGCACGGAACCAGGTCGTGTAAAACACATTTTCGTAGGCGTCATGAACTGTTTATTCGTCGGGTTGAGCTTAGATTGTACTCATTCTTGAAAATAGCTGGGGGGAGTGCTTGAAGTTGTATCAGTGTTGCGCACGTTAGCGGTCCACTTTCTGATAATTGCTGACAACTCTGAAAATGGCTCCCCCAACTATTGTACCCCTTTTTTTTGTTTTTAAATCGTTGCAACCCCGAAGGGTTTAAAGGGGCGTTAAAAGCAACCAACCGTAACTGGGGGCAAGGGGGGAGGAGGTTAATGTCGTTCGCTTAAAAGCCCTCTTAGCCATCAAGCGAGTCAAGTATAATGACGATTGAGCGCCCACGTAACATCGATGCATAAATAAAGTTGCATAAGTGGTACCCATTTTAACATCACCACTGGGATGGCTGTAGGCACAGGCTGTTTCGGCATGTTGACTTAATGCGAAGCTTAGCGCAGAGAAGACGGGAATGGTGACAGACGAGACAGGCGTTACTAAAGATTGCGATTATGATTGGGAACTCGAGCTGCACAAGACAAAAATAATTTGAGGAAGCATTGATATGGCTGCACGCGAGGTTTCTGTGGATTTTTGTTTTTATCAAAAGGAAGGGGCCCGCGTGTGTGAGTCAGCCGTCGCTTGATTTTCTTACGCCATTGACCAGGCGCCCGTGGTTTATCTATTCTTTTCTCTTCTCTTTAGTGTATGCGTCATTACGTATACGCTTGGCCTCTTCGAAATACTCAGTTGATAGCAGCACCTCGTCTGTCACCGTCCTCGTCTTCTCTGCACTAAGAAGCCTCCCATTAGTATGTACCAACTCGCCGGACAACATGTGTTCATGTCGACTTTTCGGCCTTTCACTAGAGCACAGTGGTTTCCGCATGGTGAACCGTTAGTGACTTTTTCGCCCATAGTCGATTTAGAGTAGCTGCATTTCTCAGAGACCGCGGAGACGCAACACAAGTTTGGTTCGTTAAACGCAACTGCGTTTTCTTAAATAACAATGCGAACGTTAACGCAAAATTCAAACCAATTATCGATTGATTGATTGATTGATTGATTGATTGATTGATTGATTGATTGATTGATTGATTGATTGATTGATTGATTGATTGATTGATTGATTGATTGATTGATTCTAGGGTTTAACGCGCCGACGCAACGCAGGCGATGAGGCACGCCGTAGTGGAGGGCTCCGGATTAATTTTGACCACCTTGGGATCTTTAACGTGAGCCGAAATCTCGCACACAGGTGTTTTTGCCTTTCGCTTCCATAAAAAAAGCGACCGCCGCGGCCGGGAATCGAGCCCGCGTCCTCGTGCTCTCAAACGAATTATCCAGATTATTAGGAAAAACAGATGATTGAGAGGCGATTCACCAGCAACGTTCTCCTGCAGCCTTGTGGCACCAAAGGGACTTGTTCGCGTGATTAGAGGCCCCCAAACAAGTCCACCACGATAACAAAACGTGACTGTGGTTGTAGTGGTGCCTTTAGGTTTATTTGATTGTACCAGTTGAATGCTAACCTGCCGTTACCGCACTGATAATTGCTTTAGCATTAGCCTTATGGGGTCACTGCGGACGCCTTGTGAAGATAATTTTCATTGAGTGTTTTTTTTGTCATTTATCATTTTATTAACAAAACGTCTTTCGGGATGTGAAGGAAATTGAGTGGGTTACCAAGAACCACTTCTCAAATATCACAAGGATGACTTTTCGTGTTCGCGACCCCTCTAAGTACGGTCAAACAGCGTATGCGCATTGAGAAGGGTCTAGTACTGACCATCACTACGAAGAGACAAGCAAGTTTTTTTTTTTAATTCCCTTCCCTACAAAGAAGCAGGATGACGGAAACCGCACGAAGCAATAGAAACTGACAGTTATATCCAAATCAGCATTAGCTGCGGGAGGGAAAACTTTATTTGGTCCTGCAAGTAGTGATAATGAACCACTAAGCGGGCCGCGCCCACGTCGGGACCGAAAGGCCAAGCCTCACAGCCACGTCGTGAGCTTGCTGGACAGCTCAGAATTGATCGTCCAGGTCCGGACTGCGAAGTGCAGCCTCCCACCTGGACGCGTCCTTGATAGCCGGATCTTCAGTTCGCTCGCAAGACCAGAGCATGTGTTCCAGTGTGGCTAAATAACCACAGTCCACGCAATAAGGCTCCGTAGACGTCTCAGGATGAAACATGTTTAGCCTCCGCGGGCAAGGATAAGGGCCAGTCTGCAGTAAGCGTAATGTAAGTGCCTGAGCCCGGTTTAGTTTATAGGATGCGGCAAACCGTAAATCCTGCGGTTAAGAAGATAGTACTTGGTTACCTCATTGTATGTGGAAGGGGAGTCTCTGTTCTCAGGGAGTACTGTCACGCCGTGGCGCGGGGCAGAGCGGAGGGTAAGATCTCGCGCTGCCGCATGAGCAGACTCGTTGAGATTCAGAGTTGCTCCTTCACTCACCCCAAAATGAGCAGAAAACCAACATAAGTAGTGCTGAAAGATCTCACAGGTCTTCATAATTCTGAAGGCAACCTTGGCCATCGAGCCCTTCTCAAAAGCCCTAACGTTCCTCTCAGCGAGAGCCCTCAAGCGCTCCATCGCAAGATACCCGCATAATCCCCTGGCCCTGCACTGCCAAGCGAATCAAGGAGTCGGGCACGGTCATCATCGCCTTCGAGGGGTACATGGGAAGGAAGGAAGCCTGGAAATTATACGGGAACAATGTCTCGAAATACCTATTTGAGAAATGTAAAAATACGATCGCTTAAACCAAAAAATGCACATAAAATCTCCTGCAGTGGGAAAATTGATTCGCTTTAAGGAATATCATACACGCAAATCAAAGCTTGTTCATACAAATTTTGAGGTGGATGTATGGCATCCTAGGGTAAAGATCCCCAGGTCTTATCAACTGATCCGGAGCCCTCCGCTACCCCACTTACAGCTTTGGTGCGCAAACCCGCCAAATTTGAATTTGAACGATAGGGCAGTGGCATATTATGCCGTTGGCTTTCGCCGTTGCATCTCTTCCAGGTGAACACGATTTTCCCCCCTCCCTTTTGCTTGTATATCATTACAGCCGTGTTTTAATTTAAGCACTATCACTGGACATGTATAAAGCCCAGTTGCTTGAAAAACAATGCTTTACGTCACGCCGTAACGGGTGAATTTGTTAGAGTACTTTTACGGAAGAACAGGGGTCTTTCCCCTGTTCAAGTGTTCAAGTAACCTGTGTAGACGAAATAGGATGCGCGATCACCGTATGACCTGTGTTAAGCCTTATCCTAATGAATGTCGCTGGGGATGGCATCATAAGTCGCTTGGCTGCGGAAACTTCGGGCTGCACTCCTACTTTGGTCCAGCCGGCATGTTTGCCACTTCATGATTCTAGAAATATTTAGGAATGAGTAGATGATCTTGTGTCAGTGAGCTTGCCCTTGCGGCCAGCGTATGTTCTATCGTCGCTCAGGGAGGAATATTGTGTCAGTCAACCAAACATCTAGACAGAGAACTGCTACTAATTTAGGTCTTTAGAGAGTAACTTTTCCTCGTGATTGCGCGGGTTTCAATGTCAGGGACATAAGCTAAACATCACACGAAGGTGTTACTTATGGGGCACCAATATGTCAATCACATTCGGAATAGCCCGCGACAAACACAAGCTGCTTAGATTTTGGATTGGCTTAAACTGTGACACAGCCATGATGGCCCTTGCAGATTGCAGGTCGCCCCCGCAAAAGATAAAGGGCGGCTTCCGATGTGACCTACAATGTTTTCAAAGAACCTTAAACGCCTGTCGATAGAACAGGGTCATTGCGACACTTCATGTCCCCATGCTTACCGAAGGGGGAGGCAATGGTTTGGGCGCCCCTGTCACGTCTAAGTTGTAGCCCCATCAGGACACGGCGAAGACCCCCTTAGGATGAGTCCAAGCTTTAGCAACGCTGTAATTACGTGGTGGCGGCGGGGAGAGCCCCTGTCGCACGAAAGCACACGCTAACCGTGCCGACCGCTGTCCGCCCTCCTCCCATCTCAGGTGAGAAGAAGCAAACATGACCGAGGAGAGCGCGGAAGAGGAAGAGGAGGAGGAGGAGGACGATGCCAAGAAGAAGAAGAAGAAAAAGAAGAAGAGTAAGTCCAAGAAAAAGAAGAAAGGAAGCAAGTCCAAGAAAAAGAAGGGAAGCAAGTCCAAGAAAAAGAAGGGAAGCAAGTCTAAGAAGAAGGGAAGCAAGTCTAAGAAGAAGAAGGGAAGCAAGTCTAAGAAGAAGGGAAGCAAGTCTAAGAAGGGAAGCAAGTCCAAGAAGGGCAAATCTAAAAAGGAGAGCAAGTCGAAGGACAAGTCTAAAAAATCCAAAAAAGGGGAGGCAAGTCCCACAGCAGCGAAACCTGCCCCGAGTACACCTGGTCGAGGAGCCAGGGTCCAAGTTCGGCGCACCACCACTGCTAGCCCCGCGGGTAGTTCCACAGCATTAGCGGTCGGTGTGGGTGCACCAGGGGCATGGGGCCCATATGGCCCACCCGGGCCGTTCGGGTCGCCTTCGCCATATGGGGGGAGCCTCACGTCGATCGGCGGCATGCCGATGCACAAGACTTACCGGCTGCGACCCGGTCACTCCACTATATCAATACCGTCCGGAGATGGGGGTGGCGTGGTGCTGGACGTCAAGTACCGGGGGAAAAGGCAGCCGCACGTGACCGTGAGCGGCAGCGACTCTTACACCTCGTCGCAGCTGGCCCTGCCACCAACATCGGCCATGTACGACGACATGCGCTTCATGCCAGGAGCGATGTTTCCCGGAGACACATCCGACAGCTACATGTCCAGCCTCTCGTTCGACGACAGTTACTTGGCGGAGGCTTACTCGAGCTTCACGGTCGACGCGCCGTACTCGCAGGGTGAGGGGGCCTTCGGCGCTGGCTTCACGTTTCCACCACAGATGCACATGCAAGCGCCCGTAGATGTGGCTGCCACTGCGATGATGTCACCCACCATTCAAGTGCACATGCAGCCTCCTCTTGCCGAGCCAGTACCACAGGCCTTTGGAATGGCCGGCGACGCGGAACAGTTGCAGATGCAAGTGCAGTGCTTCGGGCCGTTGAACCAACCACTAGATCTGTCGAGGGCCGTCGTACAGCAGAGGCCTGACCAGACCGCGCCGCTAACCATTCATCCTCAGATACCCGTAGAGCAGCCAATTCAGGTACAACCCGGCTACTATTTCCAGCCGACATCACCGTCTCCGCCCCTCCTGGCGCAGTCTCAGACCCTACTGGCGCATCAGGCGCAGTCTCAGCTGCTCCTTGAACAGAATATGCTCGAGGCACAGAGATCTGCTCAGCTCATGCAGCTCCAGCAGCAACAAGCCCAGCTGCAGCAGCAGCTGCAGCAAGCCCAGCTTCAGCTTCAGGCGCAGCAGGCACAGCAGTTTATGCCGATACACACGCACCACTACCCGCAGTCACCTCCGCCTGCTGCGCCTCACCTTCAGGCGTCTTGGTCGACCAGCGCCTCGGGCTCCAGGGAATCCGGAATCGGAATTGTGCACAGTCGTATTCGTAGGCGTCGCCGAAGACCCTTTGGAAGCCCGACGCCTTACGCGACGCCACCTCCGAGGACGTACAGCAGCCCCGTCTACCCGACACCGGTACCAAGGCCCCCCATCTTGCGACGTCAGCAATATCAGCCGCCACCATTCCCTTCGTACGACCATTTCCGGCCGCGCCGAGCCTACTCTATGCCGCCTTCCCCCGTGATGTCTGCCAGCGTGTCCATGATGGCATCTCCAAGCGCGTCCATGATGTCCCCCATATCGCCTTTTTCGTCGCCCATACACTCTCCTCTGGTATCGCCGTCACCGTCTATGATGATGCCTCCCCCGATGCCTCCCCCAATGCCTTCCCCCGTGCCCTCTATGATTGGGCCCCCGCCCATGTACGCGATGAATCAGTGCGCTAGCCCGCCCATGATGCCATCCCCAGCGCCTTCCATAATCATAAACACCGTGCCTCCCGCAATGCCGCCGCCTTCCGTCGTCGTTGCGCACACTGTCTTACCGCCACCAATGTCTCCGATGATGCCACCTCCCATGGAGCCGCCCATGTCACCGCACATGATGGGACCGCCCATGTCACCACAGATGATGGGACCCCCCATGATGATGGGACCCATGATGGGCCCGCAAATGATGGGAGGACCCATGATGCCTTACGGACAGCCGTCCATGTTCAACACAGAGAAGGTATTCTGCAAAGTCGAGCACCACGGTGACTCGTGCTCTCACAGCGAAGGCTATGGCGACCACCACAGGGGCTATAAGCGGGGCAGGCACCGGCGATCTTACTCGGCCAGTGATTCGAGCGAGCCGCACGACGCGTCACTTTACAGTGTACCCTCGGCGCCGCGGCTGCTGGGAGGAAGCCCCGCGTATCAGCAGCCACAGCAGCAGCTCTACCAGATGCAGCAGCCGCAGCGCGTGTCCCCGACCGCGGGGATGGCTCCGCAGCCGGCCTACATCACCGACATATCCGACAATCACAGGGACCTTGACGCCATCGAAGCGGCAATGAAGAAGATGTACCAGGAACGCTACCCGAGGTGAGCCCCGCCGCCAATCCGCCGTTACTAGGCCTGAAAGTTCTTGCCCCGGTGGTGTGCCTGTACACTTAGGGGAGTCACTGCACCTGGCTAAAGTGGTCATGCACGTATGTATGTATGTATGTATGTATGTATGTATGTATGTATGTATGTATGTATGTATGTATGTATGTATGTATGTATGTATGCATGCATGCATGTATGTATGTATGTATGTATGTATGTATGTATGTATGTATGTATGTATGTATGTATGTATGTATGTATGTGTGTATGTGTGTATGTATGTATGTATGTATGTATGTATGTATGTATGTGTGTATGTGTGTATGTATGTGTATGTATGTGCGTGTGTGTATGTATGTGCGTATGTATGTGCGTGTGTGTATGTATGAATGTATGTATGTATGCATGCATGTATGTATGTATGAATGTATGTATGTATGTATGTATGTATGAATGTATGTATGTATGTGTGTATGTATGTATGTATGTATGTATGTATGTATGTATGTATGTATGCATGTATGTACGTATGCATGTATGTATGTATGTATGCATGTACGAATGTATGTATGTGCGTATGTATGTTAGTATGTATGTATGTATGTATGTATGTTAGTATATATATGTATGTATGTATGCATGTATGTATGTATGTATGTATGTATGTATGCATGTATGTATGCATGTATGTATGTATGTATGTATGTATGAACGCATTAATGTATTCATGTAAGCATGTATGAATGCAATAATGTATTCATGTAAGCATGTATGTTTGCGTTCATGTATGTAAGCATGTATGTAAGCGTGCATGTAAGCATGTATGTATGCATGTATGTTTGCGTGCATGTATGCATGCATGTGGGCATGTGTGTATGTAAATATAACGGCAGCAGTGCAGAAAGCCGAGGAAATTATGCGGAAGTAGATCCCACTTGTTATAATAAAATTTTACTTTTCATGTGCTAATTGTTAGGAAAGGGACAGGAAAACACGCGGCCAGAGTTGGGAATAATCCACGCCTTCCGATAACTCGTTCTATGCCTTGCCAATTCGCCTACCTGGGCGAGTGTTTACCATTACTCGCATTTACCATTCCAATGTATGAGCTTGTGATGGATGCACCTTTTCTATGATCAGCTTTCTTTTTTGCATGCTAGTGGCTCTAGTAGTGCACTCTTAGGCAACCTTCAATGTAAGTTAGCCCTGCAGAGGCTATGTTTGGTGCCCGGAATTCTAACTGTTGTAACGAACATTCGTGATAATCATTTCAACTACCCCCCTGCGGATGGATACAGTAAGCACATTCGTTTGTATCATACTCAGCAGTAAAATTTGGCTTTTGTTTGATTCCATACAAAAAGCTTCGTATCGCATTCACTTCGGTTCTGGAGCTCATAATTCAGGCCAATGGACCCAACAAACATACGCACGCTGGAAAAAAGCGTCCTTCAAACAATGCGGCTCATGTCGCGCATCGATAACACGCACTACGGATGAAAGAGCATAACCTAATGAGATTGGGGCAAGCTTTCGCCTTAAATAGGATCCCAAATGTTACCCCTTATCTACACCTAAAGCGGGATGAAAACGAGAACGCTATGATAAGGGGAACGCACGACAAACAAGCCCGAACGAACGCTTCGAAGTGCTCGGCCTCCATAACTCCCTCAGTGAACTCATAGAAGCCCAGCGAACCGCACAAAAAGGACGTCTTTCTAAGAGTCAGACAAAAAGGCAGATTCCAGATTTTCTTAACATAAGCCACAGAGGGGCGCAAGGCATGAAATCCACCCCTTCCTAGAGACATGAATCCGGTACATCCAGAGCCATGGCTCTGCACAAAAGATTCGCGCAGTGCGCGGGCGTGATGCACCGCCTCCTAAATTTTTATTAATATAGCGGTAGCGACGACCGATCCGCATGTCAGCGCCTTATCACGGTATTCACCGGCAAAATAGGGGAGGGTGCGCGCACCCTCGCCTATTGTGGGAGCGTCGTCTGCTCCACTGTTCTTCTGAGGGCAACACACCCCCTGTTTTTAGATGCCACGTATCTCATTTACCCGCCTTGTCCCTCCATCCGGCGTCGGCGTCGTTTTTGTCGGCGTCCGCCCCTCCCCCATTCTCCTCGCCGCGCCAGCTTCGCTCTCCGCCGCTCACCCCCTCTCCTCTCCGATAGCGAACACTCTCTTGCGAGGGGCATTGGATTGGATTCGATTGGCTTGGCTTGGCTTGGATTGGATTAAAGTGGATTGTGTTGGATTATGTTGCGTCATAGCTGCGGCAGACGCACTTACGCCGGCGCGTCCCCTCACCGTTATGCGCGCTATAAAACACGGTGCCTGCGCCGCTCCGCTCCATCGTTCCAGCGCCGTTCCTCCGCTGTCCAACGCTGCAACGTGAACCCCCTATGCGCCGCATCTACACAGGGGTTCCCGCGAGGGGAGCTGGTAGTTTTTTCTTATCTTGCAAGGCCGTTTCGCTACCGCCAAAAGTAGCTAAGCAGCGTGGGGCACAAGTTTTTATTTTTATCAGATATGTTATTTATCGTATTATATCGCCTAGCGGCCTAAGACCATTCCGTCCATAAAACCGGCCCTGTTCTACTTTTATTTATCTTTACAGTAGCATTCCTCACGCCGTGCGGGGCGACTGATCCGAAAGAAAAAGCAAAAACGCATTTGATATGCGCGTGCTTTTCAAGTAACCACGGTTTCTCGCTAACAAAGTCATTCAGATTCTGTTTTGGCCACTATTTACAGGACTGCCCAATAACAAACACAGAGAACAACTTCTTGATATCCATAGAAATTATCTCGTAAGAAGGAAACCAGAGCTAACAAAACATACAAAAACATTAACAATTTTAGAAGAAATGACAATACTAATTAACGCTAATATTCAACAATACTAACCCCTCAAATATTTTGTCACAATTTCACTCACACGCAGAAACAAAGTCAGCGGCAAATAACGCGATAATAGCTTTTAGATTTTTTGTATTTATCATTGTTCTGTAGTGAGTCATTTTCTGCGTTATTATCTTATTAATTACCTTTTCACATTTTTATTTTAAATCCAAACATCCATTTTCAATGTATTTAATTTACCCGCCATACCTCGGTGGAACGGGAAGGGTTTCAGTTCATGAGCCAGTTTAATAAAGAAGATGCTGTGGCAGGGGGTGTACCCCTCTCGAGGAAACAGCGCAGCAGACGACAGTCGTACAGCAGATAGCCCTATGCGCGTGCGTGTACTCTCACCTATTTCGCTGGTAAACACCGTGATAAGACGCTGGCATGCCGATCGGTTGTCGCTCCCGCTATATTATTAAAAATTTGGGAGGCTGTACGTGTACGACGCAGAATATACCAGTCGCGACGTTATTAGCGATAGTAAATCGACAGGGCGATTGCATCACCTCCGGCTTGGTCCGTACGACGGAACCGGAGGTTGGCGAGGAGGCGGCAATTGTCCTAGCAATGATCGCATCCCCAAGACCAAAATGATACTAAACTTCGTGAGGGGATGCATGTCATTAGAGGCATTTCAAGTTCTAAAATCTCGCTCGCGAATAGCAGAACGAGGCGGAAAGATACAACTGATACGGGCACCGGCCACTCTGTCGTGGCCGGGATCGAGTGAGCGCACGACGCGGCTCGAGGTTTCGTTGACCGAGCCGATGTGTAATTTACTAACGCAGGCGCTGACTCGATAGGATGATCGGGCGGCGACAGGTTAGTGTACTACAGGGATATAAATGAGCATTATAGGCTACAAAGGGCAGGACACCCAGCCCCAGACAGGTCACTGAGTAAATGGCAGTCGCTGGCGTGGCGGCGGCTGCAAACCGATTGTTTGCAATCCAGTGACTTACAGCCGATGCTACCCAGGGCTCTATTCGGATAAATGTAAGGGTTGCGGGTACAGGATTGACCTGCATCACGTATCGTCGTGCCCTCTTGGGGGATGTGACCCGCAAAACAATGAGGCAGGATAGCCTTTAGTCAACCTGAGTACACGTGAGCAATGGGAAGGTACCGCTACTCAGCTCCGACCCGAGTATACAGCCCCGGCACGTCCAGGTCGCCCCGACAGCCGCCAGGGACCAAGGGCTCCTGACCAACGGGCAAGGGATAAATCTGGCACATAAAAGTGGATCAATCAATGAATCGCATTCATATTAGGGGCGAAGCACCTTACGACCTCGCTTTGTCCGTGGCTTGTCCCTTGGCGTCCATGTACACAGTGTTACGCATGCGAGAGGAGCGTTTGATTGGGTTGGATTTAGATGGGATTGGATTGGATTGGATTAAATTGAATTGTATCGGATTGGATTGCATTGGAATTGTATACACTGTACACACGTGTTCTCACTCGTTTACATGCACGAGTGGGCAATGCCACGGGTGATTTAAGGTAAGAACGATCCCCGGTGCTTCGCCCATTCGTCATGATTCACTTCGTGGAGGTGCGTGAATTTTTTCGTTCAGGTAAATGTTCGGAACATAAAAATGTTCGCTGAATGCAGTGATCTGATGTACGGCTACGCCATATGGCGGAGGCTATCAGTGCGGGGCTGAAACGAAACCCCAGATGATGATACTTCTTGCACCAGACTGCCAATCTGATCACCTAATACAGTGAAAGCTCGTTAATTCGAACTCGGTTAATTCTAACTTACGGTTAATTCCAACTAATTCCCTGGTCCCGGCACCGCCCTGTATATTTTAATGGGGGAAAACTCCCGATAATTTGAACGGGGTGGTGTCCAGAACGGTTATTTCGAACTGGGATCCCCTGGTTTCCATCGCTCCTCGAAGAAGTCGGCCCAGAGTGGTTACAATGTGTTGCACATCTAAATAAAACCAAATTTACTAGATGTGAAAAAACAACTAAACAAAAATAACAGCATATCGCGCGCTCTATGCTGCCGCGACAGATTATTTCGCTTTCGCAGTGGGCGCCGAAACGCCATCCCAGGGCTCCGGCGCATGCCGTTTCAGGTTTTCTTTGGGACGCGGTCGCTGGTGTGGGCCCCACAAACGTGTGGTAGCGCCTAATTCGCGGTAAAAAGTCCAGATGTGGCTTCTTTGTGTTCTGCCCGCGCAGTGTGGCACGATGTCCGTTCATTCTAGCGCCGCTCAATTCGAACAATTTTATGGTCCCCTTCGAGTTCGAACTGACGAGCTTTTACATTTCAATGCTTCCTAAGGGCTTTTCAATGAGCACGTGCTTGTTTCGCGCAAGGTAAAGCTCCCAAAGAACGATTTGTCCACGCAGTCGTTTCTTTTGTTTGTTTTATTCACTTACGAGCAGCGGTCAGCGACGGTGGCGGCGACGTTACGAGCTGGATTAGGCGGCAGGTGTACTAGAAATCGTAGACTGTTTAGTAAGAGCGGGGCGAAGAGCAGACATTTTCATGGTGTGGGCATTGTAAGTTCTCAACTGTAAATATCGGTTTCGCTAGTGGTGTTTTTGCGATATCATACCTTCTGTCCTTCGGGGAGCGTAACATCCTTGGCCCCCAATGGCCACGAAAGAGAAAACTGTACATCTGGTTTCCGAGTAGAATAAACCACTGGCGTTCGCAAGGAAGGGAGAAGAAAGGGGGTGATACAGTCAAACCCGGTCATAACGAACACCGTGATTTAAAGCGATTTGTTCGCTATATGAAGTAGTTCGATATAACACAACCCGCTTATAACGAGCATCAGCATCAAATTAGATATAAACAATGTGAACAGTTGATTGAAAACGCGATAACAAAAGTAAGGCCATGCCGCTCACCATCAATAGCAATCTACTCAAAAACAAATTTATTGCAGAGAAGTGTACAGCTATTTGTAGTAGGCAGTGATTTTCGCGTGAACTATGCGTTTAACACTATCAATAGGAATCGAATTCTGAACACTTGACATCATAGTGACGAGCTCGAGTCCACTTCCCTGTATTTCAGCCAGGCTTGCCGCTGCTTTGTCGCCATCATGCTACGAAGTGCTGCAATTCACGTGCACTGAAAAACGTGGGCAACGTAGGTACGGCCGTAGTGCCGAAGTCCTGAGAGCGGCACAACACTTCTGGACGCTTTTTTTTTTTTTAAGTGCAGAGCACTTTAGGGACTCGCCTTGTCGTCGTAGCTCGCTCGCTGGACCCAAGTAGAGCCACAAGGCGTTCCGTCGTAGCGGCTGTCGTCGCGGCTTAACCCGGAGGCTTCGAAAGCCAAGCTGTTTATATAGTCGTAAGCGTTCGAAACTCGTGAATCGCTGGCGCTTGTCATACATCCCCTCGTTGTTTAACACAATAAAAACTGCAGGTACATTTGAGGCAAAATATACGTAATTAACCGGAAGCGCTTGCGTTCATTTAATTAGGAACGCTCGTTGGGTTGGTTTTTACGATAGAAAAAAAGTGGCAGTGCAACGCCGGCACGGGCGGGAGGAAAAGCAAACACAATAAGAACAGAACTCCCGCTGGCGCAGTTTCATGCAGGGGGCGCGCGAGCACTGCGAAGGCGGGAAATTTGAATTGCATTGGGTGGTAGCAGTGAGCGGATAACGTCGCTACAGCCCATTATGGCGAATCACTGCTCTTCACTTCCAACAGCTTTCACATCGAGTTGAACGGCTTTAGTTTCTTCGTCTTTGTTAAAGCGCGATAGGTCAGGAGCTGCTCGCGCATACCTAATCTCGTGCAGACAACTTCGAATGGCAGTGCTGCAGAGCGAGGCTGGCGAAATGCGCGGATTTTGCCCGCTGCTGCATTTCCCGGAGGTTAAGCGCAGCCGACATAGAAGTGCGTGGGCTGGCGTTTGTTGATCGATCACGCGCGCTCGGAATCCGATATACCCAACGCTTTACAAAACACATTTTACATGCATAATGACAGAAGAACTTTGAGTGTTCGCTATCGCTCTATCCGAGTCCTCTATATTCGGGTTTGACTGTAAAGGCGTAAATAACAGTGCCTGCAACAAATAATAACTACCCATAATTGCTTTTGTGTGAATAAGCTACGCACCAGCTCCGTGCAGCTTCGATGTATGTTCTCCACGAAGATCAGCCATTTTGCAATTTGGGGGGGGGGGGGGGATGAATAAAATAATCGGAAATTGTTATGTGGAGCTCGATATCATTTCATATTACCGTAGACTCCCATTGAGACAAACTAAAAGGGACTGTAAAAATGTATTCGTATTATCAGAAATTCGTATTAAGCGGAAGTTTGTTGCATTGTGGATGTTACAAGAGAGCAAAAATTGTGTTCGTCTTACCCATAGAGTTCGTATTAACGAAAGTCCACTTTTTAACTTGTGTAAGTTTCTTACTTTGGATTTCTTTATTTTCTCTTGTTTTGTTCTTTGTTTACCTTTTCTTCTTTCGTGTTCTCCCTTTCCCCCTCTCCCTGAAATGAAATCCCTGCGTACGCCGCTGCTTCAAACCGTTCTTCGCGTGAAGCAAAAGGGTGTCCTAGAAAGGGATTCGCGCCGGCGTGCATGTCCTGCTAGTCTTCGGCTATGAATTGGGTTGTAAAAAAATTGCAAAAGCACGTGTGGTGCCAACAGCCCATAGAGTTTGATATTATTATGTACTAGAGGGAAATCTGGCGCCACCGTCTAGGGAAGCCGCGCAAGGCGAGCGTTCCGCCACGTAACGGGCAGGCACGTTCCACTTGTCCTTGGCATGGCTCATGAACAGGCTGAAAAGTTGGCTCTGGCTGCAAAAAAGCAACAATATTACTGCCAGAAGGTTCATCAAATTTGTTTTGTTCTTATAAATTAAACCTCCAAGAAGATTAATTAGTCAGTAATTATGTAGAAGCTTCATGCACGATGAACTAGAAAAAAGTCACCCTTTTTGTTGATTTTGGCATCGAAACAAAAAGAAGCCGTATGGCTAGCTAAGCCAAGTAGGCGAGGAACGTCACAATGGTGCCGCCCGCGGCGGCCCGGCGACTGATTTCCCCCTAGTATATATATTATGTAACTCTATGCAACAGCTGAGCCTAAAGGCGAAGTAACAGGGGTGTGGGAAGAAAGTCATATCGCAGTAACGATGGGTTCCCGCAGTGAGAACGAGAGGCAGTCGCTGTTTCCGGAGCGTTCGCTGATCATCATTCTGGCCGTGATCTTCATCTTTGTCATCGTGGTCGTTGTGATCGCCGTCATGGGGTCCTCGCACCCTGGTGAGTGCCCCACAGCCCACCTTTTTCGTGGGACTACACAGCGCATGCGCCCCTCCTCTCCCTAAGCCTCACTCTTTTCTTTATGGTAGCATTGGCGTGGGCACTAATACCACATAGGTGTAGTCGGGGGAAAAGCACTCGAAGCGTGCCAACGAACACAGCCATTATAGCGCCGTCGGCACCGTGAACACGTGTGCTTGCTTTCCTCCAGCTTTAACACGTGAAGGTTCGGGCGACGGCGATAGGGCGTCACATGAAAAAAAAAAAAAAAAAAAACTGTGATTGATTTTTCTGTCATATGAATCTGTAAAGCACGAAAGTGAAATGTGCAGCGAAATCCGCAGCTGAGCATGATTTGCGGCTCGGCAGCTGTCTTGTTGGTGTGCTTGGCGAGCGACGTCCTGCTGCAGGGTCGCTTCTGCAAAGGTGTACTGGCGTCATTTCCGTCAGGGATATGACTTCA
This sequence comes from Haemaphysalis longicornis, assembly GCF_048455015.1. Taxonomy (NCBI): domain Eukaryota; kingdom Metazoa; phylum Arthropoda; class Arachnida; order Ixodida; family Ixodidae; genus Haemaphysalis; species Haemaphysalis longicornis. Next base: position 35,869,459 of record NW_027526422.1, on the reverse strand, counting down.
GTGAAATCTTGGTGCATCCCGGCATAAGACTTTCATGTTAAAATATAAAGCATGAAAACGATCAACCCTACTATAACGTACTCTTTAGTACTAAAGGTTGCTTCCCCGCAAGCAGATCCTGTGTGTAGGGGTGCACCTTTTACAGGCCGCTTGCTCCGTTGTACTGGCGTCTCTTCCGGGACGGATATGACGTCAGTGAAATCTTTGTGTATCCGGGAATAAAACACTTTCCTATTAAAATTCACTGAGGGACGCCAACTGCACGCCCGCAACCTAATGATTGCTTAAAAGAATAGTAGCATCCAGGAAAAGAATTGCCCCCAACGCGTCCTGCGAACGTGGTCGGATAACGAAGTTGAACGAATGCAAGACACTAAGCAACATTGACCAGGGCGCTTTTCCGACGAGAGGAAAAAACCAAAGCGCGATTGTTTGTAATTTGCAATCTGGACTACTCCAAAGGTATTACCTTAACGGTACTTGGAAGGACTGCAGTTGTACCCCACACACAGAACACAAATAAGCCGAAATGGGAGTCTTGTGGTATAACTCAATCCCAAGTCGCAGTATCTAATACTACTTCCAATGGCAGTATCGCCATGCTCACATATTTCCGCAGTTTACTTAGTAGTAGATGGGAGTAAGTTTTTTTTTTTTTTTTGCCACTAAAATCTGAGCTTTCAAGGTGAGCATTAAGCGTATATTTTCTTCCACTAGGAGATTTCGGGAGTCGTGCTGGGAGTGCTGTTCAGCTGCATCCGGAGTATTTTTGCTGCCTTTTCGGTGTTTATAGAAGCGCTGTGGCGGAAATTGTAACTGTATTTGGGAGTTGTCATAAGGCCCATATCCCGTATTTTATCTATTTCAGTAGTGTCGAGTAACCGCTTTGGGCGTAATTTCTGTTTTTTTTTTCGAATATTTCAATAGCAAAACGGGAAAGGTCTGTTTCCTGCACGGAGAGAATTTATTGCACAGCAATTGCATACATACAAACATTCTTCTAAACGCATGCATAACCACACAATATTAAAACGCTCAGTCAATAAATCATGTCACGTACATCGAGAATACAAGGTATCTTGGTAAGAACTTTATCTACTGCAGCTCTCTTCAACGAAAAAAAAGTAAGTCCTTTGCAAACAGTGAAGTCAACCAGACATTCATAGTTAAGCTGTTCGCTTGAACTTGCTTCCCAGACACTGGCTTTGCCGCCGCCTCTTGGCATGCTGCCCACGAAGCCACGTAAGCATCGGCATTACAGGTATAACAGGGCTCTTTATATCTACTTTAACACTTACAGGCGTGTGTTTTACAGCCGATGTGAAAAAGAAAAAAAGAAAAAGAAACGGCATTGTAATGATGCGGCACTCGCCACTCTGTGCTCGAAGTTCTGTAATCTCTGAAATTTTTTTTAATGCTATTAAAAGTTGCACTTTATCCCAGACACCTCCGCTGGTCAAGGCCACGGAGGTTATTGATTGTAGAACTTAACGCGCCGACGCTACACGGGCGATGATGCGCGTCGTAGTGGAGGGCTCCGGATTAATTTTGACCACGTGCGCCGAAATCTCGAACACACAGGCGTTTTCGCTTTTAGCCTCCATGAGACAAGCGGCCGTCGTGGCCGGGAATCGAACCCGCGTCCTTGTGCTCAGCAGCACAACGCCAAAGCCACTGAGCCACCGCGGCGGGTACCACGGAGGTCACGACGAAGTGTTGTTCAAAACGAAATGCAACCCTTGTAGGGACCAACTTCTCAAGATGTTTTTCCATCGCCCTCTTTCCCCCTTGTGTAGTGTCGTGTGAGCGGTTTTTCACCGCCTCCCCCCCCCCCCCCGCGTGCTTCTCTCTCCCTTAAAGTTGCGAAAATATCCCCGTCGTTTTTTGACGCGTCCGCTAAACATGGTTTACAGACAGACAGACAGACAGACAGACAGACAGACAGACAGACAGACAGACAGACAGACAGATAGATAGATAGATAGATAGATAGATAGATAGATAGATAGATAGATAGATAGATAGATAGATAGATAGATAGATAGATAGATAGATAGATAGATAGATAGATAGAGAGAGAGAGAGAGAGAGAGAGAAATAACTTTTATTCGCATAAAGGATTAGGGCGCGGTGGGCGCGACCCGGCGGGTCCAGCCGCTCGAGTCACGAGCTCCTTCTGGAGCTGGGGGTCCGAGCGGCCCAACGCCTCCATCCACTGGTCAGTGGAATCAATGGCAGGGAATGGGTCCTCTGCACAAGCCCACATTTGGTGTTGGACCTTGCCTTTTTTACCGCAGCGGGGGCAGAGTGAGGATGGGTAGAGGAAGGGGTGGACATGATGAAGGACTGCTCTGCAAGGTAGAAATTCCGTTTAGAGTTGACGCCAGAGGCGTTCATGCTCCAGAGTGAGGGATGAGTGAGCGAGGGGAAGCTTACGGCGGGAGAGGCGTTAATGCTTTGTGACGTCTTTGAATGTGAGGAGACTTTCTGGTCGATCTGGCTCCATGGAAGGAAAAGTCCACATCTTACTCCCGGGTGACAAGTGCTCGGGCTGCCGTGTGGGCCGTCTCTATACCTCCAATGCCCGTGTGAGTAGGGAACCATTGGAGTTCGATCATGTCGGATGGCGAATTTAGACAGAGAATTTTGTGTGCTTGGGTGGAAATGAGCCCTTTGGCAAAGTTTTGCACGGCCGTTTTCGAATCCGAGATTACAATTTAAGGGGTGGGCCTTTGGGTGAATGTAAGTGCGATTGCCGCCTCTTCCGCGACATGCTGGTGACGGGTGTGAAGGGGAAGGGTGGCAAGAGGAGATGATGTGGAGTGGATTACAGCAATGACGAATGTATCTTTATGCCAATAGCGCTGCCAAACAAAATAGACGTCCACCGACCCAACAGAATGCTCACCGGAATGGCATCTGCTGGTTCAATTTGCGCCCGTCTAGCGCATGGAGCTCCTTTTGTCGATCTCCCCCTATGGCGTCCCAACCCTCTATCTCCACAGTAAAACCAATGCGAACGCTAGGTGCACGCGGCGGCCATGTACCACGTACGAGGCGCGGCGGGCACCGCTCGTAGTTCTCACGAAAATCGGCTCTGCGGTGCTCGCTCGCCCAACTTCAGCATCTCCCGCAAGGGATGAGCACGGATACACAGTAACAAAAACACTTAGCCTTGCTAGCTTACTAGCATCTAGCATCGCTGCTAGATAGAGTCGCTGCTCACAGTGCGGAAAGTTATCATTCTGCTTGCGACCTGCACACACAAAACTGAAGCTGAGAATGGTGACATCCGCATTGCTTTCACACCACTGGGCCTCCCCAATGACGTTGCGGGCATGGCGCCCTCTCACGCACTGCGCTCGCCTCGACAGGCGGAGAATCGCCGGTACAGTGACGCAGAAAACACTGAGTTTAATTTGACACTACACGGGCCATAGGTCATCCAAAATGTTTGTTACAAAAAAAAAAGTGCAATGCTTACAGGCGGAACCACATTGTTTTCAACGAGGAGTCACTCTCCGATAGCGATCACTGCATTTAGCCCTCCCGTTAGCTCGCTGGCGCGCTCCGTCGGCTCGAAGGTGGTTCACTCGGAGACGTTGCAGTGCGTCGCACGTTAATCTAGGTTGGTTCCACAATGTTCGCAACGAGCGTCGGTTGGCAGGAATCACCCCGCATCCACTCTTGCGGCCTCAAATTCACATCGACGCAAAAATTTCGACGACGCTAGAGCTCACACGACACACAACACCAACTGGCAGCCATTTTGTAAGGAGGCGTACAGATTTGTTGTAGGGTTTTACGCGCCGACGCAACGCAGGCGGTGAGGCGCGTCGTAGTGGAGGGCTCCAGATTAATTTTGACCACCTGGGGATCTTTACATGCACCGAAATCTGGAAAACAGGGGCGTTTTTGCTTTTCGCCTCCATGAGAAAAGTGGCCGCCGTGGCCAGGAACCAAAAAGGAGGCGTAGAGAAGGAAGGGGTGGAGGAGGAGAACGAGGAGGTGTAGAAGTTTTTCATACTCCCATTAGGATAAACGTAATATTCACCGCCAGATACTCCGTTTTAGGGGAGGTACAATTGTGGTAAATGGGCCTACTTTAGGGCGGCTCTTGGCCACCGGAATAAACTGGTGTTTCCGCCATCATACTACCGGACGTGAGTGTATGCCTCCTGCCGTGGGGAGTTTCAAAGACGTATGTCAGCCAAAAAAACTCCCATTCAAGCTCATTTGTGTTCTGTGTGTAAAAGATAAACACAAGGCCAATCGTTCCATGGTGGATTTGTGACGCTGCTGGAATGGCTTAAGAGCGTCGACTTTTCGTTATTTGTATATTTAAACTGCGACAGATAGCTCTCTATGATGCCGGTTAACATGAACCAGGGGTAGGTATATAGTTTAAGCAGTCCAACATCAGATACTGGTTTACCGGATCTTTGTCTAAAACACCAGTTACAATAGCCGTTTTCTGTAACCATACTCCTGCAGTATGAGTTATGTAGTAGCAGCACACGAGAACTCCCAATTACGAACACGTTGACGGTAAAATAATAGACAAGTAAAAACTCCGCACAATGATAGCCGCGTGTTAGCGGCCAACTGCAATGTGTTTCTACGTTATGTTAGGAAGTACAGAGCATTCGCGGGGGAGTTGGCTTGTCCCAAAGCGTGTTCTGTCAACGGTTTGTCTGTGGACCCCAGATACGACACAGCCGTTCTGAGGTATCGGTACAGTGAAATCTTGATATAACGAACTTCAGGGGACCGCAGAAAATTGCTCGTTATTCTGAAAGGTCGTTATAGCAAAAATCACAATATTTAAGACAGAAATAATATTTCAATGCCTAAAACGACCTACCTGTAGAGCCGTGCATACTTGAAGTCATTCTGCACACAAAAAAATGCACAGGTGATCATGAAACAATGCACGTTTATTTAAAGTAGTTGGTGCGTGCAGCACAGGCTTCCTATCACAAAGGACTCCAACTCTTCCATATTTCTGTGGACTGACTCAATGGCCGTGCGGTTTTTCCCCGGAAATGGGTGCCAATGAACAAACACTTGCATTATCAGCTCAATTTCCTGTTTCTACTCTCCTGAGGTTTAAAACTGTAAGAGAATACGCATAGAAAGCAATTTTTGCTAGAAATAAAAATTTCAGGTCTGAAAAGGTGGTTCTCTCAAATTGGTGTATAGGGTGAATGATTACTGAGCAAATAGTAATAATAAAACCGCCTCGAGAGCACCAAAACATTTGTTTCCAATCAGGATCCATCAGGAAAAACGTTTTTTGCCTAGGCGCTACAGAAACGGCTTCTCTTGTTTTACCATATCTTTCCCAACAAAAATCAAGCGAAAATTGGCCGTTGAGACGACAATCTTTACTCCGAGTTTCATTTACTTCCGTCCGTCCGTCGGGAGCGAAATTCAAGCGCGTACTCTTACAGGTTTCCTGCGCCCTGCTACGGCTCCCCTCCCCTCGCTGAAGGCCTCGGATGCATCGACATCTGCAGCAGCAACCGCGGTGACCACAGCTATGGCCAATAAGACAGCAAAGTCGTTACTGCTGGCACGGCACTAGAGCGTTCCGCTGCAGCCGGATGGATTTGGCCACCGCGTGTGCGCCCTCTTCTCTTCGCCCGAGGAGATAGGCATTAAACTGGCACATTGCCAAGAGCCGTAATCCGCATGTCTTTCGCCTGTTCACAAAACGTTATAGAAACCAAAGCGTGCTTTTTTAACAATAAAAACTCTTTTATGTGTTAAGGTGAAGGCCTGTAGGTGAAGGTCTACGTGGAAAAAAGGGTGCACTGTTCAATTGCAACTCAGTCGTTGAAACGGTACACGAATTCCTGCGAAAAAAAATCTGAATGGCAGCTTGACTGGGAACCCAGGAACCACACCATAATTGCCTGGCATAAAATACACGTAAAGTGAGAGTACATAGTTATCAATGAACCTGGTAATTCGCATGTACCTGTAACAAAAATTCGTTTTGCGCGGATATAGGTATAGGCCAAATTCTGCTCAAATTCCTAATCTGACCTAAAAATCAAGTAGCTTTTATTTATGGGAACAACGCGTAGAAGCAATCTAAGAAAACGTTTCAGAATGAAGAATAAAATATCAAAACCGGAAAGATCACCCATGCCGTCGGCGCGTCAAAACGAGTGGATCTACCTGAAGACTACCATGGCCGAACGGAGCTGGCCTTGCGCCTCAAAAATCCAACCATCATCATCATCAGAGGCCGAACGGTGAGCTGGTTTCAACAGTTGCTCAAGAGAATAAGAGAACATCGCTATTGTTCAAACCAAACCAGTAAATGGCACTAGATTATACAGGAAGTGCCCCATTTTCTCTTGAGGATGATCAATTCTTTTATTAGGAAGGGGAGGACCGGAGGCTGCTGGTGGGGGAAGAGGGTGATTAGGGAGAGATGTAGGCGCCCACTAAATCACGCTCGCCAGGCCGCTGACAACGCCGGGCTAAGGTCACCAGGTGATGTTCAAGGATGTCCCTATGCAGTGCTTCCATATCTGAATTTTGAAAAACACTATGGTTCAGTCTATGAATATCAAAAGCGGAGCAGTGCAGAACATGATGGTCCACGTTTGCTTCGCACACAGTGTGGCAAAAGGTACATGTGCAGGGGGCAGCGGTGCCAATGCCCTCCTTCCGATCAGCAAGTGTCTGCCATTTATGGGTGATATTAGGTGAAGTGGCCGTGTTGGCAAGTACTTTGTTGATTCATTGCGAGGTGAGGTGCAGCGGCGTACACAACTAGGGCCACTGACAACACCACACCGTTACAAAAGGCAAGCCGCTAAACATAATCATCATCGTCGTCTTCGTCGTTATCATTGTCATCATCATCATTATCAGTGCCTGGCTTATATCACATTAAAACCTTATATCTCTGCCACTGAGCCAACCCAAGTGGGTATAGATCACTTGAGAATTCGATCACGTCCCGAGTATAACCCGTGCGCGGGAAGGGGGGGGAGGGGGGGGGGAAGGTGAGGAAGCTGCCGCTGCAGCAATAAACGCGCTCCACGAAAAAAAGCCACATGCCCACATGCGACTCAGAACCGTGTACGATAAAGGAAGACGAACATCCAGCTGTGGTCTCTCGTACAAAGGCGTGGCTTAAACAACGCCGTGAGGCAAAAAAAAAGGAAACACGCTATTGTTCCGTACAGCATCGCTGCCTTGCAGTCTTAGTCATTAGTGTGTGGTTCCTTCATTTTTTAGAACTTGTTTTGTCACACGGAATGAATTAATTTTGCCACCTGGAATCCCTCCAGGCGCACGCTCCTCAGCACGCTAAGAGACAGGGGCAGCATCTTTACTAAGCCAATTGTGTCCTTTTGTGCAGGTACAATGCGTTACAGGATTAGTGCTTTCTCATGTTTTTTTCTTTGTTGTACGTTCATTATTACTGTCTGTAATGCGTGTGGGCAGTAGATTATACTGGCATTTGTTACTTCGTTAACACATTTTTTTTAGTTTTTATTATTGTACGTCTAGTTTTCTTGAGACAAATCGACCAAATTTACACTGTTGTGACACTTAAATGTGTTAGTTGCACCAGCTACAAATTTTTGTGCAGATACAAAGCATTAAACTTATGGCTGTTGGGAATACTTGATCAAGAATACTTACGCATAAAAGAAATTGTTATCGCAAGCATTCTTTACATGTAAACGCCATCACCAAAACGTAATCGCTATACCCCCAACTCACAATTCTCTAGACTAACTGGTCGGGAAGCTAATAATGTTGTTTTGTGACTTTCTCTGGCGCTGCATTTGTGAACTTAATCTGCTAGTTTCCTAACCTTTTCGGCATTAGCATTCACTAATTTCGCACCTACTCCTGCTTTAACAGGCTGCAGGGAGTAATAAGACATGTAGTGGGTCCGCACAAGGCATGCGGTATACGGGGTAGAAGTATACTAACTAATGTTCACGTCGCGCGTAGCGTGTTGCAATGTTGTGATTTATTTTGTAAAATAGTTGCCATGCTTCAAATCGATTATGAAAAAGCATTTGACAGAGTGTGTCACGATATTTTGTTTTGCGTTCTGGAACATGTAAATGTGGGTGAGGTTGTGAAGGAGGGAGTACGCATGGCGTACAGTGAATGCTCAACAAAATTAATTGTCAACAAAAATGTCACACAAAGTATACCCACCTTGTCTTCTGTCAGGCAGGGATGCCCTGCTTCCCCTCTGTTATTTTGTATGTTTTTGGAACCATTTTGTTTAAAAATAATTCATGACACTGAGTTGCGCGGCTTTCGTTTTCACTCGAGTGAGGTGAAACTGCTTACATACGCTGACGACGTAGCTGTTTTCTGTGAAGACAAGGAAAGTATTAGCAAAGCGATAAGGATAACCAAGGATTTTTGTCATGTGACGAATAGTTCTGTTAACTGGTCGAAATGTACCGGTTTTTTTCATGGGGAGTGGGAATCGGCACCTTGTGTGTTTGAGAACGTGGTGTGGTCGCGCACGCCGGTGCGCTATCTGGGGGTACCTTTGGACCAGTACGAACAAAACGACGAGTACTGGGAAGGGGAAACAACAAGGTTGCGTGAAAAGACAACAAAGTGGGGTGGTCGCGCATTGTCGGTTTTTGCTCGTGCCACAGCCTTCAATCTTCTTATTTTAGCCAAACTGTGGTACGTGTTACAAGTCCTTCATTGTTCTAGAGTTCATGTTCAGAGAATACATCGTGTGTTTGCTGTCTTCATATGGTCATCGGTGTGGGAGCGCTGTAGTAGAAGTAATCTCTTTCGACAGGTGAGGGAAGGTGGTGTCGGCCTATGTCACATTTATGTCAGACAGCTTGTCAACCGGTTTTTGTTTTTACGAGACTCGCAAGAACCCTTTCTACGAACTTTCGTGCAAAGATCACTAGCCAGTTCATTGCCCATGTTTATTGTCTCCTCTGCGACTGAAAGATGTGGAACAATCAAAGGCTACATGAAGGAGGTAGTGGATTCCGTCAAGTTTCTTTCTGTGCGGTTTTCCCTCGAGTACCTAACAATGCTATTCCCGGTACCCCTGTATCGATCATTATACAGCTCTGTTCTTGGTCAGGATGTTTTATCTCGGTTAAAGAAAATGGCTGTCCAAAACATTTTTCTTTAAGTTACACACCAACACCCTCCCTGTTAAAACTTGGATGGAAGAAAAAGGTTTGTTTGTTCCCTGGCCAACAAATTGCACATTATGTGGAAAGCCAGAAACAGTTGAGCATGTTTTCACGGAGTGCTGGGACGCCATTTTTTTCTGGGATGTCTTGCAAAGGACTTTAAAGAAAGACCTGCCCGTTTCACCAGATGGTATACGGTTTCTGTCTGTACAAAGTGATAGCAGTGTGCCGTACGATGTTATCATGGCCCTAGGCCTGCATGCCATGTGGAGGTCGAGGATGGCCGTACGCCATGCTGATCCTGAAGCGCTCACTGTGAGCAAGTACTTTGCACAAAGTATAACCATGCTGTACGAGATCCACAAGCTACAAGACCCTGACCACGAATGGCTGCCAGTTTTGGAAGAACTGTGTACTTTTGATGTTTATTTTTAGTTTTTCCGTCAGCCAAAGCATGGCAAACGGTTTTTAATCTACCCTTGACTTGATATGTGTTTTGAAAAACGGTAATAAAAAAAATACTTCTGCTTTAACAAGTTAATGTCACAGTGGTGTCCCGGCAGTGTTTTTCCAAAAGTTTCGCTGCACAGAGCACCCACGTGACATGTGTGATGTCAATGCGGACGATGGTCTTTTGAGCGCCTGCTAAAAGCAGCCCACCGTTTGGGCTCTGTGATCTTGACAATATACACACAATTTTTTTTTTGTAAAATTGCCATGCATTAAATAAAAAAAAAAACTCTGTGGCCTTGATGCAGAGTACTAAATACTGGCGCTGGCGGCTTGGGTTCGAGACCCAGCAGTTTTTTAGTTTTTTTTCTTAGTTTTTTCTTAGTTTTTTTCTTGCTTACCTTTTTTCTAATTTAATTTTTTTCTAAACGCAAATCTACGTGGTTTTTGTTCATAATAGGGATTTGGTATGTTTAAGCTCGCTTTAGGTTTAGGGCGCACAGCCAATTACGACATTTAGTTATTGTTCTGCATCACGCGAACACACATGTCACGTGGGTGCTCTGTGCAGCGAAGCATTTGGAAATACGTGTCCCGGCAACAGAACCTCACGTCGTAACAGAAAACAGCAAAGTTTGTGGCATGCAGGGCATACCAATGCACGGCGGCGACATTCCGCTCCTTTGAAGGTACAAGCCCGGCGCTTTAGGTGCGATGCATAACGTTAATTCCTGTTAATAAGCTACGCTCAGCGTCTAAACCAGCCTAAAAATACCAAACCACGCTTATTTTAGAAAAGAATGCATAAAATTGGCCTGAGAAATTTTACAGTAACGGGTTTTGTCAAAAAAAAAAAAATTAGCAGTGGCTTAGTTCGGCTATGCCAGGATATATAGGGTGTTGCGACGATAATTGGAACACATTAAAAATTTTTCCTGAGCGAACTGCCGCTCTGTTCGCGCTCAAACTTCACACGAAGGTCTCATTATCGCATTTTATGGTCTATTTTGTTTGACACCGGGAATAACGACGGTACTTACCTGTTTATTCTGAAAATAAAACAATTTTCGCCTAGGGGAGAATGGCGGCTGATTTTGACGCGCGAGCCCGAAAACCGGGTTTTCTGATCGTCTGCTAGCTCATTCTTAAGTGCATTTTCTGATCGTCTGCTGAACCATTTTGCTCCTTCCTACCGTGAATCCCAAACGTGCGTTTCGCTCTGCATACCCCAGGTGGTTCCGTCGTTCCAACATCACTTGCGTTGGCTCGCACGTCCAAACCAGCCGCCATTTTTCCATAGGCGAATTTTTTTTTTATTTTCAGGATACACAGGTAAGTACCATCGTTGTTCCCGGTGTCAAACAAAATATACCAGAAAATGCGACCTTCGTGTCAAGTTTAAGCGCGAACAGAGCGGTGGTTCGCCCAGGAAAAAATTTTTAGTGTTCCAATTATCGTCGCAACACCCTGTACGTAGCGTGAGCTAAGGTTCAGCTGGTTATTCTTAGGATTCCTGGTTGTCTAGGATTAGCTGCTTATCATACTGACTGCTGCTAAAACGATTTCCAATCTAATCCAATCCAATTTATTCCAATCCAATCCAGTCACGGCGGCGGCGGCTCCGGCGCGCCAGCTGTGCGCCGTGAGACGTCTCTGCTCCTCGCGCATGCGCAGCACGGCTATCCGGGAGCCACGCGAAACTGCTCAACATCGGCCAGTGTAGCTCACGCGACAAAATTATCTGCTGGTCTCGAACCTTCCAAACCTGCGATTCCACCCCAAGACCAAGAAGGACGAACAGCGGCGGTACTTTTAGCAGTTGGTCATGAGAAAAATCTTTGCCGATGGCCTTTGGCCATAAACATCAACCGTCACCATCATGCTTATGAGAGAAAAAAAGCCTTAGTACACCCCCCCCCCCCTTCCCCATTAGGCGGGGCTTACGGCCAGCAGCCGCAGCTGCGCAGCGATCTTGGCTGCTCTTTACGTCAGCTCAGGGCCGCCTCTTATAGCTCCGGGTGGGGATTCGAAGAGCAGCATTTTGAGCAAACGTACTAGTACCTAACGCTAGGTGCGTACGCTGGGCTTGAGCCTATTTGGGCACCTAATGTCGCTTCAGCCGTTACTGTATACACTTATCATGCACTTCAATTGTACCTGCTACAATACCGAAGCCAGCGGTCCCCAACCCACGGGCTTCTTCCCTCGACCTCTACAGTAGGTATACATCGCAAGCGTCACGGATCGAGCCCTTGCATACTCCAGGCCGTCTCCTAATCGATG